>NC_047106.1:85245992-85568492 GCF_902500255.1 Thalassophryne amazonica
ACATATAACAACATATGACATGAAATATAACAATAATGTACAGTGTTGAAAGTGGGCCATGAAAAAAAAAAGAAACCTGAAAATTTTTGGCAAGGGCCAAAGGCCTGAAGCACCTGGCGGGGGGGAACTCGGGTGCATTCTGTGAAGGTGAACCCCAGGCAGCTTTGTTGTGATTTGAGATATATATATATATATATAAAAACTGAAATATAATGAAAATCCCTTGTTGACTAATCACAAGTGACATAATTTCAAAACTGCATGTATGCACACACCAACTTCCTCCTGAAGACAGCATTAAAAGGAAAACAAAACATTCATTATGGAATTCCCACAAGGAAATATGTTCTCTCAATAAAACAAGCTATAATTTTGCAACATGTTTCAAAAACATGTTGTATGTTGGCGGGGGGGGGGGGGGGGGGGGGGGGGGGGGTCTCGGATGCATTCTGGTGGATTTTCAGATGCAATTTTTTTGTTGGGTCAGGTCAATTTTTCCAGTCTTTTCACACAACTTGTATTGTGCTACCAGCCTTTAATCCACAAAACATACATTGTGTGGTTCAGAAAACTACACCGTAAAAGAAATGACAACTCAAAACTCAAAAATAATAATTCTCAGTATCAATTAAAATGGAACAATAGGAGTATTTATGGCACACTAATGAATCAACTTGCTCAACCTTTACTCACTTCTGAGTTTTCCCAGTTTTGGCAAGAGCTTTGGCGCTACCGACTATCTCCGTTTTCAAATTCTTGGCCAACAAAAAATCCTTACAAATGTGTTTTTACTTCAATTTCTGATTACTGTACATTTTGAAGTTTTTAAAAAATATTTTTAGACAAATAAAATGAAAAGTAATGTGTACATGTAGTAATGGTAGATTCATTCATTCATTCATTTCTGATGTGGGTCAAGAAATATACGAGTATTTCTTAAAATATAAAGAAATATGAAACAGCACTGTGCTATTTTTTTGATTACTTGATGGCTAAAAAAAAAACTTTAAATAAAAAAAAAAATCTAAGTTACTTAAAGTTTAAACTTTTCTTGTAGTTACAGCAGTAACAATAAAAAACTGTGGCTTTATTTGGTAAAAATAAAAATTGGTCAAACACTCAGCTCAACAGTGACTGATTCACATCCTGCAGATAAAAGCTAATTTAGCTGATAAATTTCAGCAGAGCACAAACTTCACATATTATTTACACTCACCTCAAACAATTTTTTTTCTACTGCTCAAACTCAATCTTGTGGTTTTGACTCGCAGACAGAGTTAAACTCTCATCTGAATGCAAACGACATTAGCATTTTTTGCAGCTGAAGGCTTCACCCGTTAGCTCCACTTAATGTAAGATTACTGGAGGAAAAATGCAGCTCATGACTTTAATGTCCACAGCAAAGTAAACAGTTAGGAAAACAACAGCACAGTCCCCAAAAATACGACTTCATAAACTCTTAAGCCCAAAACAAATGAATCCTTCTTCTTCTTTAGAAATTATTGGCGGATTGCAAACCAACATGGTGCATTACCGCCACCAACTGTTTGGGTATAGAACTGAAATGAACTGAATGAATGGACTCTGAAGTATGTTGTCAAAAATAACCCGGAAACATTCACCACATGAATAAAAACCCTGATTTCTGGTACTTTCCGGAAAACTTTCATCACTGAATGTAATGTGAAATGTGCATCATATTTAAAATAAATATACTCAAATTGTGGTCCATACAATAGATAAACATTACAAATTATTTATTATCATCATCAACATTATCATTATCATTATTATTATTATTATTATGCTTCACTTTAATAAATTTCCAGGCAGTTTTGAAGGTGCAAAAAGAATAACTACATCCAACGGCTATTTCATTTCAAAAGATCTGTGCCCCTACAGCATTGTGGATTTATTTTGGTTTCCATTACCTTTTTCAAATATAAAACTACATACAGTGAGGAAAATAAGTATTTGAACACTCTGTGATTTTGCAAGTTCTCCCACTTAGAAATCATGGAGGGGTCTGAAATTTTCATCTTAGGTGCTTGTCCACTGTGAGAGAGATAATTAAAAAAAATCCAGAAATCACAATGTATGATTTTTTAATAATTTATTTGTATGTTACTGCTGCAAATACATATTTGACCCCTACCAACCAGCAAGAATTCTGGCTCTCACAGACCTGTTAATTTTTCTTTAAGAAGCCCTCTTATTCTGCACTCTTTACCTGTATTAATTGCACCTGTTTGAACTTGTTACCTGTATAAAAGACACCTGTTCACACACTCAATCAATCACACTCCAACCTGTCCACCATAGCCAAGACCAAAGAGCTGTCTAAGGACACCAGGGACAAAAATGTAGACCTGTACAAGGCTGGGATGGACTACAGGACAACAGGCAAGCAGCTTGGTAGAAGACAACAACTGTTATGATTATTTATTAGAAAGTGGAAGAAACACAAGATGACTGTCAATCTCCTTCTGTCTGGGATTCCAAGCAAGATCTCACTTTGTGGGGTAAAGATGATTCTGAGAAATCTCAGAACTACACAGGAGGACCTGGTCAATGACCTGAAGAGAGCTGGGAACACAGTCACAAAGATTACATTAGTAACTAGGGATGTCCCAATCCGATCACGTGATCGGAAATCGGGCCCGATCACGTGGTTTCAGACTTGATCGAAATCGGACGTTGCATCCCGATCAGGAATCCGATATAGATTTTATCCTCATTTTTTTGATCAGTGCTATTTTAGGCTCATTATTGCAGATTAATGGGCCTTTCACGCATCGGAAGCGTCAGAGGCGTGAGACGCGTTGCTTTTTAGAGGCGTCAGAAGTGTCGCTTTAGCTCGGCTTTTGACGCGACGCTTCTGATGGAAGCGCGCATTACCGCTTGTCAGCAGGCTGACGCGGTCAAAGTTCAACCCAATCTCTTTTTTTTTAATTGAACAAAAGAAAAAACATAAGCTCAAGTGGACATTCTCGCAGACACATGCGGATGAAACCGATTCCAGAGGAGAAAGGGGAATAAGAGTTGCACAGTGAATTTGGGAAGAAGAGATGGAATTGTAACCCGGACAGAGGTGGGGGGAGTTACGCGTGCAAAGTTCTTTCGCAGAACTGCTGTTTGTGTGTTTACGCGCTCAGCCTGATGCCTCGATGGAATGACAAGAGGATGATGGACACTTTCCCACCGAAACTCTTGCTCAGTCATCCTTCCATGCGCAGCAGGACCCGGTGCTGACCAAGTCCTCAGGGCAACGATCTGTCATCTGATTAACAAAAAGAAAAAAAAAATTGTCCTGTGATCGGTTGTCTGCAAAACGGAGCGAGAGATGGTGTGTGCACGAGCAACGTGCGCACTCATCACATTTAGGAGCACGTCTTAAAGAGCTTCCGTCTTCATTCACATTCACTGCGCTGCTCTGAACTTGCTGAACACTGATAAAGCATCAGAGGGGTACACTGAGGGCTGTCAGGACGCGAATGTAAGTTTTTTTCTCTTTACTTTGCAAGTTGACTTTTGAACTTTCAACGCTCTGAGCTGTGACGTAGCTTCACGCTGTCCAATAGGAACGACGCGTCGGGCCAAAACATGGACGACTAGTGGCAGAAACCACTGATCTGTACAAATGGTAAATGGACTGCATTTATATAGCACTTTTCCATCTGCATCAGATGCTCAAAGTGCTTTACAATTATGCCTCACATTCACCCCAATGTCCGGTGCTGCCATACAAGATGCTCACTACACACCGGGAGCAATAGGGAATTAAAGACCTTGCCCAAGGGCCCTTAGTGATTTTCCAGTCAGGCTGGGATCTGAACCACAGATCAGTGCAGAAACCACGTGTCTGATGAAAAATCCTTGGAAATGTTTTTTGTTGTTGTTGTTGTTTGTTACCTCAAAATTTCTGATTACCGTATTTTCTGCACCATAAGGCGCGCCCTCAATTAGCAGGTACTTAACCCTTACATAAGGTGCACCTGATTATAAGGCGCATGCTAAAACCTTTAGTCTACAAAAAAAAAAAAAAGTCACAGAAGCAAAACAGTGACTTTATTTTAACTTTTTAACAACCGGTATTTAACAATACGGTACTCACATTATTTTTTATTATGGTTCTGTTACAAATCCATCGAAGTCCTCATCTTCTGTGTCTGAATGGAACAGCTGGGAAATTTTGCCATCAAACACACCAGGTTCCCGCTCATCTTCCCTCTCATCATCGTCGGAGTCGGTCTCGTTGCCAAGTGGCTGTTCAGCAATGATGCCAGCTTTCACGAAAGCTCGGACAACAGTTAAAGCAGAAACCTGAGCCCAGGCATCCACAATCCATTCACATATGGTGGCATAACTCGCCAGGGGCTGCCTCCCCGTCTTCGTGAAGGTGTGTTCGCCGTCTGTCATCCATCGCTCCCAAGCTGCTCGCAAACTTCACTTTGAACGCCCTGTTTACACCAATGTCCAGCGGTTGGAGTTCTTTTGTTAGTCCTCCCGGAATGATGGCAAGCTCCGAATTAGTTTTCTTGACGTAGCTTTTCACAGTAGCAGTGAGATGGGCGCACATGGAGTCGCAGATCAACAGGGATGGTGATGCGTGGAAAAAACATCCGGTCTCTTCACATACACTTCTCTCAGCCACTCCCTCATTTTCTCCTCGTTCATCCAGCCCTTTTGATTGGCCTTAACGATGACTCTGGCTGGAAACATTTCTTTTGGCAGCGTCTTCCTCTTAAAAATTACCATGGGTGGAGTTTCTCTCCATTACCAAAGCAACCAAGAACAACAGTAATAGCCGACTTCTCATGGCCTGTGGTGCGTATGGATACCATGCTGGTCCCCTTCTTCTCCACAGTATGGTTCATGGGGATGTCAAACGTGAGGGGGACCTCATTCATGTTGGTGATGTGGTTGGGCTGGATCTTTTTTTCGGTAATCTTGTGTCTGCAGTAGGTGTGGAAGATGGCCAGCTTTTCTTTGTAATCCACTGGGAGTTGCTGCGCCACGGTAGTCCTCGCGCGGATAGAGAGCTGACGCCTTTTCATAAAACGAAAGCACCAAGACGGACCTCCGTCAAAGTTTTCGATGTTCATGTCTTGTGCTATCATTTTGCCTTCAGCCGAATGGTGACTGTAGAGACGCTTCTCCCGGCTGTTCTTTGTTCAATGACCCATTGATCGAGTTGGTCTTCTAACAGTGGCCACCTCGCTTTGTTCCCGCGGAAACTCAGTTTGGTCTTTTTAACGTGGCGCAGTTCATTTTCTTGTTTCCTCCACTTACGTACCATAGATTCATTGATCTTGAATTCTCTCACAGCTGCTCTATTCCCATGAACAACTGCGTAACTGATAGCCTGCAGTTTGAATTGTGCCTCGTAAGTATGTCTCTTCGCTGGCACCATTTTCGGGGGTCCTTAGACAAACAAATGTTTTGCAGGATACCTGTAGTATACCTACCGGAGGAGTGGCGGCGGTACCGGTAAATGTACGTACCACGGACTCTTCTCTGACTGGTTTATCGCTGACAGCGTACGTACTCTACGCTCCCAGTGTACGAACTTTACGTATTACCAAATGTTCTCTGATTGGTTTATCGCTGCCAGCATACGTAGTCTACGCTGCCAGCGTACGTATTTTACATATTACGTCCTTGTGTCAGCGGGAAATGGGCCGATATTCTGATGGTCAAGGACAACATCGTCGGTCGTTTTTACAGATTTTGGAATTCAGTGCGCACATAAGACGCACCGGAGTATAGGGCACACGGCCGATTTTTGTGAAAATTTAAGGGTTTAGATGCGCCTTATGGTGCGGAAAATATGGTACTGTTTAAAAAAAGTTTAGAACACTTGTAATTAAAATAGCTAAATCAATAAATGGTTCTTTAGAAACCTTTCATCTATAAATTAAAACCACCTGTTATTTCAGATTAGATCATTTCTTGTTTAACATAAGGAACCTTGGACATTTATTTTTAGACAAATAAAATAACACAGAAATTTGTACATTTTTTAAGTCTGGTAGATTGTTACTTGATTGTTCAAGCTACCTCAAGGAGAAGTGCACTGTTTAAGTGATAAATAATAAAATAAGGTGATTAAAATGAAATTATTATATATTTAGCATTTGTTCATTGTTCATTCAGTTTCTTAAAGTATTGGATCGGGACTCGGTATCGGCAGATACTCAAAATCAGATGACTCGGAATCGGATCGGGGCCAAAAAAACCTGATCGGGTCATCCCTATTAGTAACACACGATGCTGTCATGGTTTAAAATCCTGCAGGGCAGCAAGGTCCCCCTGCTCAAGCCAGCACATGTCTACACCCGTCTGAAGTTCACCAGTGACCATCTGGATGATCCAGAGGAGGCATGGGAGAAGGTCATGTGGTCAAATGAGACCAGAATAGAGCTTTTTGGAATCAACTCCACTTACCATGTTTAGAGGATGAGAACAACTCAAAGAAAACCATCCCAACCGTGAAGCATGGGGGTGGAAATATCATACTCTGGGGGTGCTCTTCTGCAAAGGGGACAGGATGACTGCACCGTATTGAAGGGAGGATGGATAGGGTCATGTATTGTGAGATTTTGGCAAACAACCTCCTTCCCTCAGTAAAAGCATTGAAGATGGGTCATGGCTGGGTCTTCCAGCATGACAATGACCCCAAACACACAGAAAGGGCAACTTAGGAGGGGCTCTGTAAGAAGCATTTCAAGGTCCTGGAGTGGCCTGGCCAGTCTCCAGACCTGAACTCAATAGAAAAATCTTTGGAGGGAGCTGAAACTCCAAACCTGAAAGATCTAGAGAAGATCTGTATGGAGGAGTGGACCAAAATCCCTGCTGCAGTGTGTGCAAACCTGGTGAAAAACTACAGGAAACGTTTGACCTATGTAATTGCAAACAAAGGCTACTGTACCAAATATTAACATTGATTTTCACAGGTGTTGAAATACTTATTTGCAGCAGTAACATACAAATAAATTATTTAAAAAAAATCATACATTGTGATTTACGGATTTTTTTAGATTATGTCTCTCACAGTGGACATGCACCTAAGATGAAAATTTCAGACCCCTCCATGATTTCTAAGTGGGAGAACTTGCAAAATCGCAGGGTGTTCAAATACTTATTTTCCTCACTATATATATATATATATATATAAACTGAAATATAAATGAAAATCCCGAGTTGACTAATCACAAGTGACATTTCTGGTCATTTCAAAACGGCATGTATGCACACACCAACTTCCTCCTGAAGACAGCATTAAAACAAAACATTCATTATGGAATTCCCCCAAGGAAAATATGTTCTCTTCAATAAAACAAGCTATAATTTTGCAACATGTTTCAAAAACAAACTGACATTACAATGCTTAGATTTCAGTACAAACTAAATTTTGGCAGTTTTGTGAAATATGAAAAGCCATACAGCTTTAAAAGGACATGTCGCACCGAAATCACCACAATTTAGATTTAGGCTGTTAGTGACCATCCAATGATCCACCAGGATTACTTTGTGCACTTACGGCATTCACAGCAAACAGCGGCGGAGACTTCCGAAAACAAAGTACTCGTGAGTACCAGTGGTGGGCACAGTTCCGCTAATCTGCTAATTATCGAAGATAATGTTTTCATTATCGGATTAGCTTTTCAGATGACTTAGACCGCTAACGTATATGTGCAGATGTGGTAAACAAAGCTTAACAGTTACAAACATTTATTAAGTCTAAAATCAGTTGAGTACTTACCTGTTAAATGTTTAATAGTAGATGCGCAGTTCTATTTTCTGCAAACAGAGGAGAGCGCGTTCTCGAAGAAACCACTCTATCCTCTGCAGACAAAGGAGAGCTAGTCACAGAAAAAAAAACCAACTCATTTCTTCTGACCCCATACTGATACACTGGCAATATCACCCAAGTCATCCAGAGGCATACATTTTTAACTTATAGTTAGAATTTTAACCAAACTAATTTCGGACAAGTTATTTAAAGTAACGTCATGTCTGAAGTTTTATAAAGTGAAAACATCAGACATATGTTTTAGTTTTAAAGTAATGCACTAATTTTGACAGAAGAAAAGCATTTGAGATGCTCTGATTAGGCACCACACCGTCAACAGCATTAAAATCTTTGTATATTGTGACTAAAACTCTCATGAATAGATTCTCTGGGTTTATAGTATACAAATAATGAATGTTTATGAGTTCAATGGTACAAATATTTCATGAGGTGAAAGCTGGAACATTTTGGTATGTTCCAGCTTTCACCGAATTAAATATTCGTACCATTGAAAGAATGTAAAAACATTCATTATTTGTTTTATATAATGGCTAAAATAGATCATTATCATTTGATATTTTATTAATTTATAAACAACAGAAAAGGGACTTACATTTTGGTGTTCCACTGTGACGTGTAGTCCAGTGATGCTGTGCACTGACTTCGGACTTCCATAAAAAAAAAAAAAAAAAAAAAAAAAGACTTTGTGTAGTTCCTCAGTCCAGCCAAAAATCACATCAGTGTTTCATGTAAACAGCTCTTCATGCATCCAGATGGCTTACAGCAGAGTGGATTTTGTGTTTGTGTGTAGCAGCGTCAGTTAACTCAATCAAATCATGTCGCTGTCCCGCTCATGCGCACACGCAGCCAGCTCGGTCCAGCTGTGTCCCTCAGTGCAGCGAAAAAAAAAAAAGTCACGTCAGAAATGAGTCCAGGTTTTCTTTCTCCTGCTAACAGACAGCACAATGAATCTGTTTTGTGTGTGTGTGTGTGTGTATGTTACAAGAATTAGCAGTGTCAGTTAGCTCAAATTATGTCTCAGGAGAGTTGTGTCCCCCCCGCATGCACACACACATGCGCAACCTGGTCGGCGCTTGTGCGTGTGTGAACAACAAAAAAACAACGAAAAAACCATCACGTCAGAAATGAGTCCAGCTTTTGTTCTTTCTTCCTGCTAGGAACCTCCAGGCAGCACAGTGGACTGGTTTTGTGTGTGCGTGCACGCACATGCGTGGGTGCGTGAGTGTGCACAAGTGTGCGCATGCACGAGTATGCGCACACATGTGCGTGCATGATCAAGTGTGCGTGTGCACGTGAGAGTGCAATGGTACCAAACGCATGGAACCAAATTTACACTCTAAATGGAACCAAGCCGCACTCTGAATGCAATGCAACACAAATGGGATGACTTAATCCATGTCATGTGACATACCAAGCACCAATCAAATGATAAGGATCCACTCAGCCGTTATATAAATTTACTATATTTATTACGGAGTTTTACAGCTCTGCAAGTTGTCGCAACTTACTCCCGGATCTGTCGTGAATCCTGTTGCTGACTACTGTGTGTGTGTGTGTGTGTGTGTGTGTGTGTGTGTGTCTATGTGTGCGTGCATATGGGTTCAGTCTCCCGCCACCTGATTCCACTCACTGTGTGCTCTGATAGGCATGAGCTTTAATATGATATTAGGTTATTGCGAGGGAACGCAAAAACTATTGCGAGGGAACGCAATAATCTGGGCCAAAAAACAAAATTAACCACCATGTCCCCATGCGGGCTCTGTCAATGCCTTTTTTTTTTTTTCAAATAAAAAAATGGCATATTTTACAAAAGCACATTTATATATGTAAACACCCAACACACACCTCACATTAACATGTTGGTTTTTACAGAGAATGAATGAGTCAACCAATCAGTGTTTAGCAGAGGCACATTTTACCCATAATCCCTTTCGTATCTGTCTGTGTTTGTTACAAAACTTCAGAATTAGTGCATTATTTAACATTAAAAGATATATATATTTTAACTTTGTACAAATGACAGAATTGGCATTAATGGAGTTATTCTATCGGTATTAGTTTTATTTTTAAATCCAAACCATAAGTCAACACTGCTTTATTTTCAAAAACCTCCACCTTACAGTGAGGTTGTTACTGAATAGAGAGTTGAGCTTCACTGTTCCTCTCAATCGCATCTCTGTTGCAAGCTATGTAGTAAACAGGAGCTTCCAGCAGTGGGCAGGGTGCTCAAAGACAGAAGTGCTGGCTCACTGTTTGTGTCTGTAGTTGCCTTTGATGCTACCAGAAGCGATCGTGGTGTTAAAACTCAAAATCAGCTTGTTAGTAGTTGCAAGTGTACCGGAGACAATACTGGAAGTTATCGGTTAGCTGAAGCTTCCGATAAATTTTTGGGTGGTTTATCGGTTTAGCTTTATGAAAGATAACTTTTCAGTTACCTGATTATCTGTTATTGAAGATAACTTTTTGGTTAGCTGTGCCCACCACTGGTGAGTACTCGGGTGTTTCTGACAAGTGACGTAGCTACTAGAAGTGTCTCAGTGTGCGCTTTAATGGAATGCAGCTTAAAAACAATACATCTGCTGTTGGTGGGAAAACAAGTGTCTCATTAGCTGCACAGCGGCGAACACACACACCGCGAGCTTTGCAGCACACATACATACAATACAGCTCCAAATTTACTCTCTCAAAGTAAAAAAAAAATCTTGCCACAAACACAAAAGGGGTAAAATCCTGAACATGTCAGACTCACTGTCGTGTTATGGATTTATTTCCAAATGTAAACTCAATGCCATCAAAGTGCGCGGCGCAAGATCGCCGGCTGCAGCGCTGCCTCGCTCACGATTATGGCACATAAAATAATGTCCACTAACTCCTGGAAATAATGTATTCTGACTTTTTTCAATGTAACAAATCCATGTCTGTGTCCAGACAGTCTATTAAAAACAGTGTCAGATGTTCCTAGGTTCATGTCCACGGCTTCAGTAAACCAGCATCCACACGAACAGAGCGTCACCACACTTTAGTTTCTAAAAATCGACACTGAAAAAGTTAAGAGCTTCGGGGTGAAGTGTGTCGTCTCCTGTCTGTAAATCATCTGAAAATCCGAGTCATCATTTCGTTTTCAGACGTTGCTGGTTTGTTTCCGTCTGTCTGTCAGTCATCGGGATGTTTCTGTTTTGCTAATAAGTATGTCACACAATGAAAAATGTCGAGAATTCCCGAGTGAGAAATGCACCTACTACCCACCTATTTCCGGAAATGCACCCACTAACGCTCAGAGCGAGAGGAATAAAATACATCATCGATCACTAATTATTAGCACGTGTGCTGAGAGACCTACAATCATGAGTACCGTATTTTCCGCACCATAAGGCGCACCTAAAAGCCTTAAATTTTCACAAAAATCGGCCGTGCGCCCTATAATCCGGTGCGCCTTATGTGCGCACTGAATTCCAAAATCTGTAAAAACGACCGACGTTGTCTTTGACCGTCGGAATATCGGACCATTTCCCGCTGACACAGGGACGTAATACGTAAGTACGTATGCTGGCAGCGTAGAGTATGTACCCTGGCAGCGATAAACCAATCGGAGAATATTACGTAATATGTAAAGTACGTACGCTGGTAGCGTAGAGTACGTACGCTGCCAGCGATAAACCAATCAGAGAAGAGTCCGTGAGTCCGTGGTACGTACACTTACCTCCGCCACTCCTCCGGTAGTTACCGTATACTACAGGTATCCTGCAAAACAACATTTGTTTGTCTAAGGACCCCCGAACATGGCGTCAGCGAAGAGACATGCTTACGAGGCACAATTCAAACTGCAGGCTATCAGTTACGCGGTTGTTCATGGGAATAGAGCGGCTGTGAGAGGAAACAAGAAAATGAACTGCGCCAAGTTAAAAGGACCAAACGGAGTTTCCGCGGAAATAAAGTTGGCCACAGCTAGAAGACCAACTCGAGCAATGGGTCACTGAACAAAGAACAGCCGGGAGAAGCGTCTCTACAGTCACCATTCGGCTGAAGGCAAAAACGACAGCGATGATGAGAGGGAAGATGAGTGGGAACCTGGCGTGTTTGATGGCGAAATTGCCCAGCTGTTCAATTCAGACACAGAAGATGAGGACTTCGATGGATTTGTGACAGAACCATAATAAAAAATAATGTGAGTACCATATTGTTGAATAGTTCAAAGTTGTTAAAAAGTTAAAATACACTCACCGTTTTGCTTCCATGACCTTTTTTTTTTTTTTTTTTTTGTAGACTATATGTTTTAGCGTGCGTCTTTTGTCAGGGTTAAGTACCCGCTAATTGATTGCGCCTTATAATCCGGTGCGCCTTATGGTGCAGAAAATACGGTACTTTCATGTTGTTTTTAAACTATTTAGTGTTTATTTATATTTTTACTTATGTTTTTATTTGTCCCAGTCAGGAACATTTGCTGTGCAGGCAACCTAAATTCAGACGCACTTCAAAAACTTCTAGTGATGAGCTGAACACCATGAAGTCCAGCCAAAAGAAAACATCTCTGCTCTTCAACATGAGAGAAAAGTCTCTTCAACAACTCCACCAGAGGTCAAAGCTGCAGAAGAGACCTTCATCTGGTTAAATGTCCTGAGAATCCAGCAAACCAACACTTGTTTCTAAATAAAAAAAAAACTCTTTAAACAGCAACTATTTTATTATTTTTTTAAAAAGCTGTTTCATTTTATATTTTAACAATAAATGAATAGATCATTAAAAATGTCCACGGAATCAAAGTTCAGTCAAAAGACATCTGCGCAGGTAGAAGACCTGCCCCAGTTGTGCACAGTTTTAAAACATTCACAATCACTAGTCAAATTCATATTTTAGAAATTACTCTGTCCTGATCACAACATTCAAGGCAATCACATATTCTGACGTAATTACAAGTTGAAATGACTCAATTAAATAAAATGATTTCATCATGAGGTTTATGTCACAGAAATCCTACTTCATAATCATACTGCAATCATTGTTAAATTATCTCCTGTTACATTTATAACAAACATTTGTATTTATTTACAGTGTCTGTTGTTCTGGTTGAAATGAGATATGAATAATCTACCAGACTTAAAAATGTACACATTTCCATGCTATGTTACTTGTCTAAAAATAAATGTCCAAGGTTCCTTATGTTAAACAAGAAATCCTCGAATCTGAAATAACATGTAAGTTATGGTTTTAATTTAGAGACGAAGAAAGATTTCTACAGAATCTTTTATTTTGTTACCATTTTAATTACAAAAGTTGTAAACTTTTATTTTTTACAGCAATCAGAAATTAATTTTTAGGTAAAAAAAAAACATTTGCAAGGATTTTCTTCAGAAAACTGCTGTGATACGTTTCTGCCACTGATCTGTATATAACACAGTGGTTTATACACATCGGTGGTTTCTGCACTGCAGTCTTCCGTATTTTGTCCTGATGCCTCATTTCTATTGGACAGCACAAAGCTACGTCACAGCGCACAGCAGGGAAAACTGGATTGGGTTAAACTTTGACCGCGTCAGCCTGACAACACGCAGCAATGTGCGATCCTGGCAAAGTGTCATTTCAGCTCGGTTTTTGACGCAACATCTGGCGTTGCATCAAAAACATGAACTGTCTCATCGAAAATAATGCTTTTTAGACAGATTCACGAAGCTTCTGCCACAGCTGACAATTCGTGTGAAAGTCCCATTAGACTCACACTGCTTTCTTGGATGAAGTCAACAAGGGGTTAGTCTGCATCCTTGGTAGAAATCATCTGACCTTCTGATGAGCATCCACTGTAAAGGACACAAAACTGAAACAACCTTTTTCCATCCAGTGTCAGGCTGATTTCAAATAATATTAAGGCTGGAAGGAAATACCACATCCCCCATCTCATTGCACAACAACACTCACACACTGCCCAGACTGTGTTTTGTATTTAACTACCTCACCTCCCTCTGCATCCACATTACCTTTATCTCTGTCATACAGTCTTCCCGAGTCCTTTGTTTTGTGCATTAAATCTAAACTCTAAAAGGTGCTGCTCTTGCCAACGAGATGACTACACATGGTATTACACATATGGAAAAGTACTTGCACACTGTTCTTATTTAACTCAATATTTATGTACAGCGGCTATTTTTCAATTTAATGTTGCTTCTCCTTTAACTGCCTTTTTGGCTGTCTGCAATCTATGATTGAAATAGTTAACATTCTGACATATGGACCAGAATTCCAGTGTACCTGTGCAACTAAGTGCCTTAAATAACAAATAAATAAATAAAAATGATAATGTGGTACTTAAAAAAGGTCTTTATGTCCAAAACCATGAAGGTTCCCACCCAGCTGTACATGTATACATTTGTATGTCTAGGGCTGCCGCTATTGATTCACCAGAATTCTATCGATTATTCTGGTGATTAATCAAGTAATCGGATAAAAAGTACTTTTGCGTTTTTAAACAACATCAACAGTCCAGGGTTCTTCCTAAGCAATGGCACAATGTCACTGCGTCATCACACAGATTGTCAAATGTCATATATCCCTTTCTGTTTTCCTGGGTAATTATTTTTTCACATCTTTCCCGGTGTCAGGAGCTCAGCAAAAGTCAGGCCAAAGTCTTGACATTTTGCTGAAATGGTGATGATATGTGGCTTTCTGTTTTTTGTTTTCCTCAATTTGTAAAATTTAACCATTTTTAAGTTCTTTCTCTGTGGTTCAGCATAGGTTGAACATGTAAGCCTCGCAGTCACTTTGATTATTATTATTATTATTTTATTTAAGTTACCATGTTTGTGAAGTGTTGTGTGCTGCCCAAAAAGATGAAAATTAAAAAGCAAAACACTCAGTACAAGTCTGAGCAAAACACAAGAAAGAGCGGACTTCTTCCAGAGACTGTTTGTCAGTGTGGTCGGGGACGGAGCTGTGACTCGCCCGATGTGAGGGGAGTGCTGAGCCCCTCACATCGGACAGAGAGAGACAGCAGCCAGCCGCTGCGCAAATAGCCACTCCCCACGTAGAGTGAAGAGCAGCCAGTGGACAAAACAGTGTTTTTTAAAAATAGACAAACACACTGCTTCACTTTAAATGCGCAGTAAGCTATTTCAGATGATCAGCATGGACCGTCTTTCTCCTAAGCCTTTATTTTACTCTGTGTCACGTTGGAAAGCTGTAGCTTTTGTGCTAAATTGATTAGCGCTTACACGGCTTATGAGCATGCTCTACTCTTCTTCTGTTTTTTTTTTCTTTGAGGATGTTACAGCGCCACACACAAGTCTGGCATATGTACGACAAAGTTAAACAGAGCGTCGAGGCACAGAATATGCCTCAAACATTTTTTGCAATCAAATTATTCAAGTTACTCGACTAATCGTTTCAGCCCTATGTATGTCTGATTTATATGCTGAGCGTCAGTATGCACAGATAGCCATTTATAATTGTGACTAAGTTCTTGTGCAAATATATGTTAAAGTTATGGTCAGGAGTTAGGAATATGATAGAACTTACCATATTAATGGCCAATACCAGCTCACCAACAGCTCGGTCAAGACAATGCCGAAAACAACCTGATGCAATCTAGCCAACAAACGCAAGTGTTGGAATAATAGTTAGCATGTCCTACATCTGGATCTAGACTAGAGTTAGGCAAAATTTACTTAACTGGTATATCACGATGTCTACCGTAAAACATCACTACTGTCCATGTAATGGAAGGGGTATTGTACTTCATACATACAACCCCAATTCCACTGAAGTTCGGACGTTGTCTAAGGGGCCTGTCCCACTGGGGAGAGGATTAACTGCGCATGAACTGAGTACACAAATTACGGGTGTTTGTTGTCGTCCGCAACAAAAATGTCCAAAAATGAAAAATGTTCCAGTATGAATTACGGATATATTAATAATATATAGTGAATATATGATGAACAATCACGGTTATATAACTCATGTAGTGAGGAAACTGATTCGACACAGTGAGATTATCACGGCAGTATTACGGGTGTATTATGACTGTATCGCACACGTGTTGCGCGTGCACGGCATCTGTATTGCAGTCATAAAAGAAGCGCACTCGGGCCGTCGGAATCACTATTCACACCAACAATACAGCCTCTGGAGCATTTGCTGGACTTGGACAAGTTGATCACAGAGTGTTGTCATGCGAGGATTAACTGTTCATGAGTTTGGGGAGCGGGAGGGGGGAAGCCGCTCAGGGTGTGAGACAATGCTTTTTTTCAGCGTGAGTTGTGGGTAAACAGCACCTCTTCTTTTGGTTGGTGTTAAATAAAAGTCCTGGATTGCAGCAGCTATTACGTGTTTGTGGATTTACACAGCCGGACCGGCACTGACTGGCAGGTAGGGTTGGGTACCGAAACGCGGTGCCAATAGAGCACCGGTTCCGACGTAAATGGTAGTAACAAGACCGAATAAGAATGAAAATTTCGGTGCCTCATTTCGGTGCCTGACGTTTTTTTCTTCATGAGCCGAAAGGGGGCGACCGACCATGGTGTTCCGGCGTCAACCTGCGTGACGTCAGCGCCGCATTAGTTGATGAGAACTGATAGCAAGAGGATCAATAAAAATGCCGAAGGCAAAATGCTCCAAAGTTTGCCTTCATTTCACACCCAAGGGCAACGACTGCGATGTGCCACAAATGTCATAAAACAATTGCATGTAAGGGAGTAACACATCAAATTTGATGAAGCATCTGGCCAGTCACGGAGTTTATTTGAAAGCTGAACAATGCACGGTGTTTGATAAACTGTGCGACGTTTCACGGCCCAGCACTTCGGCAGCAGGAGCTGCAGGGCAAATTGAAGAAAGTCCCACTCCCAGCCCTGCTAGTGTGGCGTTGCACATCACCGATAATATTTTGTTCCATATTTGTGTTATATTTATTTTAAAGTGATTGTTAGGGTTATTGTTCTATTTGATATTATGGACATTTTATTTTATATTTATTTATTATTATCATATGTTTTATTTATATTGTTTAAAGATTTACAGCAACTTAATATTATGTTTCAATTTTATTTAGGAATAAAAGGGTATTGTTTTCTTGACAAAGTGTGTGCAGTTCATTTTTTTTAAAGTACCGGTTCGAGAGCCGTTTAAGCACCGGTATCGTTTAAAAAATACCGAGTAGGCACCGGTATCGGATAAAACCCAACCGATACCCAACACTACTGGCAGGTATGTCACTTTCTGCCACATACGATATCGTATAGTACTTTGGGTTTACGTGACGTGTTTGTTATGCATTCACAGATTGTCCGAAAATCAGCTGCAAAGCAGATGTAATAAAAACGCTTTATTCGTGGCCAATCTGTATGCATTCGCTACAACATATTTTAGCTTGTGATGTGGACATAATGGGCGCGCAATATATCTGTTTTACACACTGTCCCGGTCCGCTGCCAAGCCGCAAATCCCAGTCAATTGCAGATATCAGCGGTTAACAGCAGATATACAGCGCATAGAGTGAGTATGTATTGTGTATGAATTGAGTATATATGGAGTATGTAAGGCGGATGTCATCCGCATTCAGATTTTTGAACAGCTGAAAAATCCTGGCTGCGGACATGCGTGCCTCTGCGGATGATCAGGGGTGTGTTCGGATGACGGCCGACTCATACAGGCATGTTACACGGATATTGCGGATGTCTGGCGAATATGGGCCAATTTTGTGCGCAATCCATACGCAAATCCTCCTAAATGCCAGTGGAACAGGGCCATAAAATGTAAATAAAAACAGACTGTTCTTAAACTGTTGGACTATTTCTTCACGCACTTGCTCACAAAATGGTTATCCTCGCCCCATCTTTGCTTGTGAACGGCTGAGCCTTTTGGGGATGCCCCTTTTATACCCAATCATGACACTCACCTGTTTCCAAACAGGTGTTCTTTGAGCATTCATCAACTTTCCCAGTCTTTTGTTGCCCCGTCCCAACTTTTTTGAAATGTGTTGCAGGCATCCATTTCAAAATGAGAAAATATTTGCACAAAAACAATAAAGTTTATCAGTTTGAACATTAAATATCTTGTCTTTGTGGTGTATTCAACTGAATATAGGCTGAAGAGGATTTGCAAATCGTATTCTGTTTTTAATTTACATTTTACACAACATCCCAACTTAATTAGAATTGGGGTTGTACTTTATTTTTTTTTTTTAAATGCTGACTTACTAGATTATTTATTAACTTACTTTATTTACTACTGCTATGTAATATACTATAACAGACAGCAACATCACACCTCAGCTGATATTCAGAAGCAGCTGGACGGGTTTTTAGAAACCGAGTCCTCCCAAAGTCGCATTAAGAAAAGTAGGGTGTGTTGCCAAGTTAGAAGTCCCTCAGACTCCTCACCTCGGACCAGCCCGACCTCGGCTCAGCTGACACAGAACTGTACCATCCTTCATTTTTGCACCCTCTGGCTGACACTCTAAACTACATACTCACATGAGTATGTTGAAAACAATTGTGTTCAATATCCAAAGTCACACAACTCCGAGTGTTTCACATTCTCCTGATTTAAGCAAAATTTATGACGGACACAGACTGTTTAACACCTCTGTGCCATATGTAACAGAAATACCCCCCAACACACACACACACACACACACACACACACACACTAGCCCAGGATTACAAAAAACACAATCACAAAAATCCCTGACATGCAAAGTGGAAATTGCTACATCACACATACACACACTCCACCTTAATTGAAGTGACAAAATTTTTTCAAAATACATCTTGGAGTGCAGCAATGAATAATACTCATTATGTTCATAATGCCAAATTTTTGCAAAGTTCCTAGACTGCACAGTTTATTTTTAAACACTCACTCTCACTCATCTTCAACCACTTATCCAGGATTGGGTAGCGGGGCAACAGCTCTAGCAGGGGACCCCAGACTTCCCTTTCCCAGGCCACACTGACCACCTCCAACTGGGGGATCCCGAGGCGTTCCTAGGCCAGTGTGGAGATATAATCTCTCCACCTAATCCTGGGTCTTCCCCGGGGTCTCCTCCCAGATGGACGTGCCTGGAACACCTCCCTAGAGAGGTGCACAGAGGGGCATCCTTACCAGATGCCTGAACCACCTCAGCTGGCTCCTTTCAATGCGAAGGAGCAGCAGCTCTACTCGTGAGCTCCCACAGATGACTGAACTTCTAACCCTATCACTAAGGGAGACACCAGCCACCCTCCTAAGGAAGCTCATTTCAGCTGCTAGTACCCGTGATCTAGTTCTTTCAGTCATGACCCAACCCTGATGACTATAGGTGAGAGTAGGAACAAAGACTGACCAGTAGATCGAGAGCTTCGCCTTTTGGCTCAGCTACCTTTTTGTCACAACAGTACAGTAGCGCAAATGCAATACCGCCTCTGGTGCACCGATTCTCCGGCCAATGTTGTGCTCCATTGTAATATTCGAAATTACAGAAATATTAAAATATTTCTGTAACTGTTTTTAAGAGGGAATTTCTTTTCTTCATTATTTGAGAGTGGATGTTTTGTGATTTGAGGGGTGATATAAAAAAAAAAATTATACATGTGATTAATTTACATTAATTAATCGCTAACCTTATTGAAAATATTGCGCATGCCCAAATTTTTTTGACGTACTCACGGTATTACAATGTATATCAGTGTGCTCTTAACTTATACAAAACTTACCCATAACTTATTAGACATATGCCAGCATTTTTGTCCAGGACAGGAGACTCGACCAGAGGTGGGACGAAGTCACCATCACGTCACTCTCAAGTCATGAATCAGTAAGTCCCAAGGCATAATGACCATCAGTTGTTTGCAAGCTGACTTCAGACTTGATTTGTAACTTGCAGAGTGATGACTTGAGAATGACCTGAGAGTGACTTTGTCCCACGTCTGCGCTCTGCATATGCTGGATAAATCATCAAGGTGTGACAGGGGTGTAACAGACAGACAGTCAGACTGGGTAGACAGAAAGGACATTATAGCAATTACAGCTTGGACATTGGAATTGGGGTATGTGTGGCTCACTGTGACGCCACTGGCAATGGATGATAGAATTGACCAACTGCGTAACACTAATCTCAACCGAAATCAACACCCCCCACCCCACCCACCCACTAACCAAAACCTTGTTGATAAGACTTTATTTTATTATATGGCTATGACAGTATGCGTGCTCTGACTGGCTGATTTCCAGTCTGATATTTTTCCATATCAGACTGTTACCATGACCATCGGTCCGGAGCATGTATCAGTTTAGCGACTTTGTTTACAATTTTCACAGCACGAAACAAAACAAAAAGGAAACAAAAAATTATGAGCAACAAAGAGGACCATTCTCCCAGCAAATTTTACTGCACTGATGAATTAACAGCAAATGAGCTTGAAGTGGACATGCAAAACGAAGACCAACAAGGTGAAAACAGAGTTCCAAACAGACATAATAAATGAATTATTGACCTTGCTTGCTTGGTCTGTACAGGAATATCTTCAGGTGTTTATTATTGTCGGTTTTGTGACTGATTTTACCACAGGGTGTTAATTAGCTTAGTAGCACTGGTCAGTCAGCCCAGCCCTGGAATTACAGTCAACTCAACAGGATGCTGAGTCGACTGGTTGGTTCCCTTGTGGACAGATGGCCCTTGGGTCAAGGAAACAAGTCCTGATGGTGATCAGCGGGGCCTCAAAATTTTCCATGGGGACCCACAGTAAACCAGGAGAAACCAAAAGAAATCAGTTTATCATGTTCCTTAATTAGATTTAACATCCCAAGACTTACTTTGCCTTTCTCCTTATGCCATCTAGGGTGCTCTTCTGCTTATTTTTAAGTTATTTGTCAAAGAAAACCATCAAAGATGAACTGGATTCAACATCTTAGATGTAAAGATTTGCTCCTTTTCCATGTTTTAATGATTGAAAACTGCAAATTTTGACTGTTGGTTGGATAAAAGAAGTAATCTGAAGGCTAGTAGCAAAGTATATTGCTAAACTTTAGAGATGATAAGGTTAGACGTGAAAATAACAGAGATTAATAGACAACAGTTAGTTTGTTGCATCTCTAAAACACCAGTCTGGGTGCGACTTTTAACACACGAGTTAAAAGGACGGATGGCTGCTCAGCTGAGTACGTGTGTGTGTGTGGGGGGGGGGGGGGGGGGGGGGGGGGGGGGGGGGGATACGTGTTTTCCATAGCAGTGAAACAGAAAGATGTTTTAGTGAGACTTGATAAAGTTACTTACAGGACGCAGAGAGCGTACGCGCCGCTGACACTCTCGCTGTCCCGCACCAGGAAGCTGCCGTCGGTGCCAGCGCGAGCCAGCAGCTCCTCGGCCGCTGCTCGACTCAGGTCTCGGTGATACCACATCGGCGCCGTGGGCCCCAAAGGACACAGCCCACCACCTCCCCCGGCCATGGCCACAGACCCGAAAACCGGCTTCAACTCAAACTACTTCCCGACGCCTCGGAAAAACTCACCAGAGGGGAGGAAAAAAAAAAAAAAAGCCCCAGGGAGCGAACAGGAAAAGTTCGCAATCCGACGGAAGTTAGGAAGCACCAAAACTTCCACCGCTGGATGAGAACGTATTCACGTTTGTCTTACACTCTTTGTGGCTGTTTTCTCTCTTCTTGAAACATTCTCCGTGTTCTCCCTCTTTCACTTCCCAATGGCACGGAAATCAAACTGCACACAACCCACGCAGGGACAAACAGCCCGCGTCAAAGCCAACACAATGTTAACACGCAGCTGTTCTGATTTGTTTTTCAAAATAAAATCCTTGCCTATTAAAATAACGGGAAGACATTTTATTTCGGACAAAAGGTCAACTTTGTTAAAGTTTTTGTTTCCTCCAGTCATTTTGAGTTTTTTAAGAGATGGAGGAGAAAGATAAGTACCAAGGTTTTTATTTTTTTTTTTAAACGGGTTGTTACAGAATGCTCATCCCACCGTCAAGGTTCAACAGTCCTGTTTATGTTTCCATTTACATTTTACTTTTATCTTTCTTTTAATCGTGAAAGGTTTATTCATTTGGTCACTTCTCTAATGTTCTTAATCCCTGGTTGCTGACCTTTGAGCCTCATGCTGAGCTATGTCAAAAATACAGTGGTTCACAGTAAGAAGGTAATAGGACCACTTCCCACCTGGTCCTTTCTGTGTGGAGTTTGCATGTTCTCCCCATGTCTGTGTGGGTTTCCTTTGGGCACTCCCACATTCAAAAACATGCTTCTTTAGGGTCTGCTCCATTCTCTGACCAATACAGAATATCTACATCTGGAGTTGGTCCCCGGGTGCTGGTGTCGCCAATCAAACAGTCCCCCTAAAAATTGGTCCGCCCTGCCTTCAATGCACATGCGCCTGAGACTGACTCTGAGTCTGACTTTCTGCACCCAAAGTGATCAAAGGGTGTGATTATTAAATGTGATTATTAACCATCTAATGGGATTATTAACCATCATATGACAATGTAAAACCTCTTAAATCATTCTGAAGTCAGTTTTAAGCAGAAACAAGGCCGTTTTAAGCAGAAATGGTAAATGGACTGCATTTATATAGCACCCTTCCATCACACGCTCAAAGCGCTTTACAATAATGCCTCACATTCACCCCGATGTCAGAGTGCTGCCATACAAGGTGCTCACTACACACCAGGAGCAACTTGGGGATTTTTGACCTTGCCTAAGGGCCCTTCGTGATTTTCCAGTCAGGCTGAGATTTGAACCAACAATCCTCTGTTCTCAAGCTTAACACTTTAACCACTAGACCATCACCTCCCCAACGAGGCAATAATCAGTGAATCACTACCGAGGCTTTGAAATGACGTAGGTGCAGCAGCACGTCAGTCTCAGATGTGCTGCTGTGGCGCTCTGATCGCTCTCCAGTCTGTTATTATGAAATAATGCTGAATTTATGTGTAAATGATTGCTGTACAAAAGCTTCAGATATCTGTCGCTGAGATAGATGATGACTGGAGTGCAGTTTGAAGCAGAAACAAGGTGATAATCAGTGAATTACTGCTGACACTCAGAAATGACGCATGCACAGTGAAGGCAGATGGACCGATTTTTAGAGGGAACCGCTTGGTTGGCGACACTGGACTGTGGCTGTCCAGTGTTTGTAGTGGTTGGATTGTGTCTCACTAATTAGGATGGAGAGGGCAAATTTTTGTTGTATGTATTTACAATGACAATGAACACCCTTCTAAATCACACAAGCTTGATCCTCATGCTGATCTCTCCTAGTCTCTCATCTTTGATCCTGCTCTCCTTTGAACCTGATTGCTCACCATTGATCCTAATCATAGAGTTCTGATTGTGATTGTTGACCTTAGATCTTTAAATTTCAACAATAGTGCAACACAGCAGCAGATAGCAGAATATTTACAGAGGAATCCTGCAAATGGTGATAGAATTACCAAATTCGACACAAATACTCCTTAAGCCCCTTTCATACTAGGCCAAAATAGAGTTGCATAATGCAGCGTACCAACTATGCCTATCTTATGCAGCCCTATGCGGCAATATGCTGAGGGACACAAAAGGGTCCCCGAAATGGATGCAAAGAGTTAAACATATTTAATTTTTTCATAAACTTTTGGCATGGAGCACTGTACGCAGTGACCTATGCAAGTCTATGTATGCAACACTGCGCAACTGTACACTATGCCTCTGTAATTGTACACTACCCTACGCCAGTACAGCGAAAAATCCTTTTAGGTTTTTTGTCAGTACATACTTGCATTGCTGGATTTTATTCATCCTGCTGGACTCTGCTGAACTTTGCTGGCAGTGAAGCTTCAAAACCATGGAAGAAGAAGAGGCAGGCCACGCTTCCCCCTTGCGTGCAACATACGCAGCCATTCCTGCATCCTAGATACACAGCACAATGCAACGCTACACAGGTCCGGGGTGAAAGGGGCTTTAGATATTATTCTTTTGAAAAACCAATTGGCCACTTGAATTTTCAATAGGCAGGTAGGGGTCAACTGAAGAATTACACTGGGTCAAAATTAAAAGATGCTCCAATCATATTGAAAACTACACCACATTATTTGTCTGTTGACAAATATTCCAAAAAGGTATAGTATGGAATATACATGACTGAATAGGAGGACAAAGGTCCAAGTCTTCAGTTGTGACACCCGAACACTAATCAGTGAGCTAAATCAACAACCAGTTATTAGGTCTCTCTGGAAAAAAGATCTTTGGATACCATTGAAATGATTTTCTGTCAAATGAACAGGTAGTTGTGGAGATATAGATGTGGTCTACGACATGCATCTTCAGCCAGCATATGGTGTGATATTATGGCCTAAGTATGATCCAGCATGTAAATGCTTTATTACTGAGCACTCTAGCCAGTGGGCCAGGCCAACAGAACGCCAACATTACCACATGGCTGTGCCAGATAGATGGCTCTTTTCAGGAGAAAAGCATGGCCCACACATCCAGCTGGACTTGCCCCAAATGTAGTCCCAACATGTTGTGCATAGAACAACAGGCATTCCCAAAGCTGGCTCCTAAACCTGACCTGTCCTTGACCTCTGCTTTTATTTTATTAATTGATACAGCATTTGCAAGAGATGTGAAGCAAAATTCTGTGGCAGCTGCTATCTCATAAAGTCCACAAGTCCTGGGGAACCCACCTTGACTTCTCTCCCTCTGCAGTGCCAAATAATCAACATACCACGCAACACAGCTGAAGTTGACACCATCAGAGCATCGGTTGGGGGAGGTGATGGCCTAGTGGTTAAGCCATTGGGCTTGAGACCAGAGGACTTCAAACCCCCTTCTGGTTGGAAAATCACTAAGAGGTCTTGGGCAATGTCCTTAATTCTCAAGTTGTTCCCAGTGTGTAGTGAGCGCTTCGCATGGCAGCACCCCAACATTGGTATGGGTGAATGCGAAGCATCATTGGAAAGCACTTTGAGCTTCTGATATAGCTGGAGAAGAGCTCTATAAATGCAGTCCATTTACCATTGCCACTCCCAGAGGATTTGTTTTATTTCAAATAATTCAGGGATTTATGCTAAATATTTTATTTTATTTTTTCCCATTAATGAGCAATGCAAATGGATTGAAGGACGCAGTATGGAAATACAAGAGAGAACGAGAGAGAGAGAGAGAGAGGGAGAGAGAGAGAGAGAGAAACAGGGTGATGGCAGGGCACTGTTTGTCGTTAATGACCTCAGAAAAGCTGAGTATTAATAGCCACAGGCACATTGCTATTACTAGCTATGGCATCACACTGTGTGTGTGTGTGTGTGTGTGTGTGTGTGTGTGTGTGTGTGTGTGTGTGTGTGTGTGTGTGTGTGTGTGTGTGTGTGTGTGTGTGTGTGTGTGTGTGTGTGTGTGTGTGTGTGCAATATTTGTAGTGTGTAGAACAGGCATAACAATATGAATGCATGCAGAGGCTTCAGTGCTCCACAAATTGTTGCATCACAGTAAATCTAATTTTTCACTAAATTAACTCACAGCAACAGCAAGGTTTTGTTTTTGCATCTTGTCATAATCATCTGTTGACAAGAGGAAAAAAGGCAAAAGGTTTTTCTTAAGACAAAACTATGAGGATGCAATAGTTACACACCAAAAGCAACATTATTATTCATGGAAGATGTAACATTGACAAGTTCTTTTTTTACATCATTATTTTTGTCTGGGTCTGTCTTCTTTTTTTGTTATTTATTGTAGGAATGGTTCAGTTGTACTTTGAGCTCAGCTCTAAAGTGTCAGCTAACATTTATGTCATGCTTGTATCATAGAGAAATGACTGTTTACCATTTTCACTATATTCACATTAACTCCCAGGCATTAAATAAACACATCTTCCATACAAACAAGAAGATTGATGACTGTTAAATCCTGTGCAACCACTTGCCATGTCATCCTTAAAGCTACATGTGCAGGATTTAGTGTCATCTAGTGGTGAGGTTGCAGATTATATTATGCAAAATGCAAA
Source organism: Thalassophryne amazonica (assembly GCF_902500255.1). Lineage (NCBI taxonomy): Eukaryota > Metazoa > Chordata > Actinopteri > Batrachoidiformes > Batrachoididae > Thalassophryne > Thalassophryne amazonica. Next base: position 85,271,758 of record NC_047106.1, read on the forward strand.
AGGTAGAGAAAGTTTATCCCTTTTGGGTAGGGTGGTCCTCTGCAGTATGTAAAATACAGTACAAAGTATAAAGTTCAGTATGTAAAATGTGACTTTCTTAAGGTACTTCCTGACACAAGTCGTCCACAAAATGTTTGTGCACGACTTGTGTATGACTATTCTAACCACTGCCCCACGCAGGGTGGAAATTGCAATGGTTGAGCATATTAGTGCAAAAAAAGCAATAGTAATGTACCTGTTCATAAATTAAATACAAATTGAAACAACAATCCTTTTTCCTTGAACTGACCATACAGGAGAGATAAAAAAAAAAGTATCACATCTCACCATCCACCTATTTGGTGAAAACAAAGTCATGGGGAGTGGCGATGCCACTCAATAACATGCAGCAGGTATTGGCGCTGCTGTTCATTCTTTGTCATGATCTGATTCTAATCCTGGATAAGTGCAACTCCTCGCTCAGTAGCATCATTGGCAGCAGCAATGTTATCCAGGACCTGCTGTGAGGACTGGAATCCTCCCACTCTGAGGAGTCAGTTCAATTCAATTTATTTCATTTATATAGTGCCAATTCACAACAAAGCTGCCTCAGGGCACTTCACACAAGTAAGGTCTAACCTTACCAACCCCCAGAGCAAGCACACAGGTGACAGTGGTAAGGAAAAACTCCCCCTGATGATTTGAGGAAGAAACCTCAAGCAGACCAGACTCAAAAGGGTGACCTTCTGCTTGGGCCATGCTACATTACACACTTGACAATACAAATATAGAGGAAGTTTTGGGAGTCCATGCTGGTGTCCAGGACAGCAGGCTTGCACAAGAAGACACCCACTCGCACTTCTGGGTCCTTGATGAGGAAGTCCATGTTGATGTTGAGTGCCTCAAAAATGCGACGTGAGGCAGATGTAACAAAATCTGCCACTAATGCCACCAATGAAACTAATGTATCCAGTCCATAACTCAAAATGTCACTCGCACGTCACAAAAAACAAAACAAAAACAAAAACAAAAAAACAACAACAAAAAAAAAAACGGTGGCAGTGGTTAATATTTTTCAAATCTCATGAAATTTCACCAAATTTATTTTTACCCCTAAATGAACCAAAAAATGAAGAAGCACCTTGAAAAAGTTGAAGTTTGTTTTTCAGGACCACCCTACTTTTGGGCTATGGTATCAATATGATGGCCTCCACGAGGTGGCTCGCTCTCATCTAGATATGAAGGAATCATTCGAAGTTCATGAAAACACAGTCATTTGTTATTGCTGGTAATTGTGCACTAATGAACACTTGGTTATGAATTCTATATTCCATTTATACAAATAAGCGCTTACACGCTGGAGTTTTAAGTCATCCCATGTCCTGTAGCACATAAGTACCATCTAATATTTAAAATAAAATTTGGGCTCCCAGAGTATAGACGATTCTGAGTTAGGGTGACACACTGGGTATAAAACAATTGTGGATAAACACTTTGTTTACTTCTTACTGCACTACAGTAGTGTTGGGGATTTTCCTGCTGATTCCCTCCTGGTAGTTTAATGTGGGGCACAAACTCAGAAGACTCAACGACTGACAGGAAATGGACTTCAAATTCAGATGTCATATTAAAGGGGTTTTCACTGAACAGAGAGTTGCTATGACAGCTTGCACGCTGCTCTCACACAGTGCTCTACCTACGTCTTCTGCCTGCTCTCGACCCCTCACCCACATGGGCGGGCTGTTGCTCTGCGCGTGGATATCAGTAGAGCTATGTGATTGGTTGAAAAGTGTTGTATTTGACATTTATTTGCGGGTGACCTGCTCGCGTTGTTTATCTGAAACAGTATGAGTAAAAACAAAACTGTGTTCTGTCTGTGTGGCGTGATAAGCCAGGAATAGTTTGCATCATGGCGTCCGTCACCCCAGAGGAGATATGAAGTTATCAAATAAACCGAGGACAGGGTCATGAGACAAACTGTCCAACAACTCCCCCCGTTGACGTGGCCTTAAGTCACGTCAACTAAGACAAAAGTGAAGTGCAAAAACAACAACAAAAAACAATTCCAAAAATCAACCTATCTACCAAACCAAACAAAAATACCTGACAGTACCTGAGCCTGCGTGGACCCAAAAAGAGTACCTTGTCAGTGGTGTCAGTGCCCCCTGCTTGGGGCCACTGACACCACAGTTGTTGGTGTGTTAATTTTGTTGTATTGTGGTTTGCCAGCCCTCTACCTCAGGAGATTTTGTTTTAAGTTGTGTTGTGTTTTTAAACAAAAATGTTGATTGTGATAATAAAGTATTTTGTTGTCACGTACAATGTTTGGCGAAATTCTATCCTAGGTCTTTTGGATCCTTTGGATCTATGAAGCTTAAATATGAAAAGGTATCGGTATCGATATCGGCGATACTGGGCCTGTATTTACTTGGTATCGGATCAATACCAAAATTCCCGGTACCGCCCACCTCTAGTGACTGAGATGAACTGGTATTTTTAATTTAAAGATGCAGATTGAGGAAAGATTGTCCACCTCAAAAACTGAGCAGCATGTTGACCAGTCTGATGACTGTCTAAAGACATGAGTCAACCAATAAAGAACTGCCAATAGGTGTCTTTTAATGAATTCAGATGTGGCGTTGCCACACATTTAAAGCTGTGCAACTCAGAGTCTGTCTCTCATGCAAAGAAGGTTATTATGGGACACAAAACAGGACCTTCAAACATTTAAATATAGGGGGAGAAGAGAGGTATAAACCTGCCCTCACTGTCACTCAAGGGATTGGAACCCCATGATTACCAAGCAGCAGCACCCACTAACTGCTAGCTAACCCACAGAGGTCGTGTGACGGCGTGATCCTTCAAGCCCAGTGTAGAGAAACGTTTTCTCGTAGAATGTAGCTCAGAGTTACACTTATTATTATCCCAAGATGAGCCATAGTCATGATGTTAAAATGACACTCCAGAACCACACAGTCAATATTTTGCATCCCACACAGCAAATTTATTAACTCCCTCACAGTTAAATTTAACACTAAACACTCACCCAAATAAGCCCTGGGTGAGCGTTAAAGTGACACTGTTGAAAGAGCCGGTCAACACTCCAGTATTGTTACCTGGTTCATTCTTACCATCTGAATTACTTCGATTTTTTTTAAGCCACACAATGACTACAGGAGGAAGCCAGCGCGTTTCTATGGAGACCTGATGGGAACACCCAGAAAACCACACAGTGAAGCCACGCTGAGGGTTTGAACCAACAATCTACTGATGGGGAAAAAAACAGCACTGAACCACCAAACACACTAACTTGCAGAGAGTTGAATTCATTCGCTAAATGTCGTATCTCTAATATCTGATCCAGCCCAATTTGCTTTGGTGCTTTGGTGAATTAATTCACTACCAGAGTGTTAACACTTTCAGAAGTGTTAATTTAACACGCACTTGTTTTTTTTGCAGTGTTTTAATATGCGCTTTGACAATGTCGGGTCTCAGGTCTCAGTACTTTCCTGCTTAATGTACAAGAGTGAAGCTGATTAACTCTTCTGTCAGCCTGTAAGTAGGACCTGATGAAGACCTGAGAAGGCTGAAATGTTGCCTGAGTATATTAAAACACTCAGAAAAGAAAAATTGCTTTTAATTCTAAAACTTCTAAAACTAATTAATTTATCATTCTCTCTGGGTTTATTTGGGAACAACTATTAACATGCACATCTGAAAGTAATGAATTTAGAATTTCAGATTCACAGTCTACTTGTCACTGTTGAGAAGGTCAGTTTTTGTTTTTAAATTTTCATAATGCACACAGCATCTAAAATCTATTTCCTGTTTCCAGACCAGTTCCAGCAGCACTGGTGCTCACTGTGTAATAAGAATTTAATCTTGTCTATTCGCACTTTCAGTAGCACTTTTAGATATGTAAATATTTGATAAATGAATCAAAATTAATTTGAGAGTTGTTTAGAAGCTTTCATGTTGCCACTCATTAGAATAGATGCAAAGAGGGGAAACATTTAACCCCTTAACGCCCATCGTCGCATATATGCTACAATCTCTGACTCAAAAATGCAACTTACCAAATTGACCTGTATGCCCGTTGTCACAAATTTGCAACATACCATCATTATTATTATAACATTATAACATAAAGTCATTACCAGAATACCCAATATTACTATCTAGTTTTTGTGCAAAAGTGAAATGAATAATCTCAACATTATTTACCATCTACTTAAAGGCAAACACACACAAAAAAGATTTTTTTATATACAGCTATATAAATTCTGGCATTAAGGGGTTAAATACGCTTTCTCATGATTGGATTCATCTGTGTAAGGAGGTCAAGGGTCATTGAGCTTACCAAACCAATTTTGTGTTCCAATAATTAGTGCTAAATGTATTAAAATCAATAAAATGACAAGGATTCCAAAATTTATACCCCTGCCTCATTTTGTTTAAATAATTATTGCACACTTTCTGTAAATACTAGAAACTTCATTTCACTCTCAAATATCAATGTGTTCGTCTGCTATATGATATATTTAACTGAAATTTCTGATCCAGACAACCAATGACTTATAAAGGAAAATAATGAAAATTATCAGGGGCGCCCAAACTTTTACATACAACTGTAAATAAAAAATTTTAAAAATACATGCTGTGATGGTTCCGTACACGCGGGAACACAGTGCGAGCAGCTGTGCGATGTGTAATCACAACGCACAGCTGCTACGAAAATAAAAATAAATTAAAAATGCATGCCACCCATGGGATTTGAACCTTCACTTTCCAAATGCTCTGATTGTCAGCCAGAAACTTTACCACTGTGCTACCATCACTGGCCTGTAATCACTGTGCAGAAATGCTTGAAATCAATAAGGATATGAAGAAGGTGCACTGTGTGCGGCCGCTGCAGCCCAGCGCAAAGGCGAAAGATGCTTTATATATTTCTATGTGAGGACAGCAGGCAGAGACATGCACCTCACAGAGGAATTTTGTCAGTTCATGTCCTTCCAAACACGGAACGTGTCCCCAGCTGGGATGTCCAGGAGCACAGATCTTTACAGCCACGGCAGACACGCCCCCCGTCCATTCAGCAGATAGACCAACGTGTCCCTCTCTGTGTTATGTGGTCAGTCATTTTCATTATTTGTTATGTAATTCCATATGTAGGTATTGTCGTAGTCAGGCTTGGGGAGTAACGGAATACATGTAATGGCGTTACGTAATTAGGATACAAAAAAAAGGTAACTGTATTCCGCTACAGTTACAGAAAAAAGACGTATTCAGATTACAGGTATATTTAGTAAAAATGGGGATTACTTCGTAGGATTACAATTTTAATGCATTTTATGATATTATCCAGGGTTCTAGCTAGCGCAAACCTGCGTTATGGCCTGTTACGCTATCATTTTGGACTGTTACAATTTTCAATACGCCGTCTGTAATAAACCGTTTCTGCAGCACGACTCCAGTTTGAAGCATGAATCGAAGCAATGCTTCAAATGAATGAAGCAATGCTTCGATTCAATGGCTCGTGGCTCTTGGATTCGCTGCTCTTCAGAAGTGGTAAGTACACTTCTTAACCCCTCTGAAAGCCATTAAAATATCATGAGTCACTTTTGTGTGGATTAAAGTCACTAAGCGGGACTCTGGTCTTATTGCAGTTGAGAAACGAGAATCGGCCTCCGTTTAGTCACAGCTTCAAATGCTGCGTGGCTCTCTGACTCCGCTTGGAATTAATAACTTCAAAACGAATCGCCGCTTTAAATAAAATGACACCTCTTACAAACGTTGCAATACAGACAATAAACTACAATCGACTAAAACGTTTTTTCCTCCCAAAATGAGACGTCTTGCATTCTTTATAAACCTGACCTGCAGCACATCTGCAAGAGCTCAGCTCATAGGTATGGAAAAACATTCATGCCAATAATAATGACTGAAAGAAATGCTTTTGACAAAAACTAACAGATTTTATTTCTGTTTATTTCCAGAGATCAAGGATCCACCATGTAGAGTTTATTATATCCAGAGTTTAAGGATCCAGTAACCAATTTCATATTTATTTACTTTAAGACTCAATAAAATGTTGTTCAATTTCAATTTAATCAGCTTATAAAGCGCCAAATTACAACAAAAGCTGTCTCAAGGCGCGTCACACAGAACAGTTCAACATAAAAAATTAAAATAAATAAATAATAATAAAAAAAATTCAAATACCTAATTAAAAACAGAAGTAAAACAATAAAACATAACAAAATAAAAACTACTCATAAGAAAGAGAATAAAAATAGGTTTTAAGATTGCCCACTCAACAAACTTCCCAGGCCTTCTGGACATGATGAAGGGACTTAGGCTGTCGTACCATCCCTTCATGGACAGCGACACGACGTCTCCTAACCGGGCAAAATATTGATGAAATACTCGGATGTTAATGCATTTTCAATGGAGATCCGCTGTTGTGAGGCTGGGGGTGCCTGGCTGTCTTCTGTTTCTGTCTTTTGTTTTTCCTTCCAGGTGGTACGCGTTTAGGACTGAGTGGCTGTGTGGCTGAGTTATCAGGACCTCACCCTGATCACCTGAGGCTGATCATGTGCAGCTCATCAGGACTCACAGCTGTGGTGCATCTACACGGAATGGAGCATGGTGGCATTTAAGTCTGGAGTACACAGTGTGTATTTGCCAGAGACTCGACCTTGTGACCAGACGGGTGAGGTCTCACGCTCGTCAGCACACTTCCTGAGGTACGTTAGATTTTGTGACTAACATTAGTACAGTCAGTAAATGTGGTGTCCCTTACACCTTATTATATTGAGCTGTGATGTTAGTCGTTTAATCAGCTTCCACTGCAGTTGAGTAGGTGAACAGGGTGTTCCATGCCTGCAGGGTGGGAAGCTGATTAGTAATTAAGCCAGGAACTGTTTGCTGTTTATGTTCACCTTTGAGCGGTCTCTCTGTGTGTGGAGTGTGGGCTCACATGATGATTTCTTCTTTCACAGACTCGGTTTGTCGCGGCCACCTGGGGGGTGTCGGTGGGGTCCTTGGGTCCGAACTGTTTCTGGCTCCGGACCGTTTGTGCAGCTGGGAGCGCACCGTATTATCACCTCACCAGACCGCGCACTCATTTGTTGTATTTATCACGCACTGTTATGTCATTAAATTTTGTTATCCTTTGTACCGTGCTCTGCTTATTTCATACTGGGTCCTTCAAACGCTGGTCGGTTCTCCGTCCTGTGTCCGACACATAACAGTAGTCTCTGGCCAAACATCACGGACCCAGCGGTAGCAGAGACGGTACCGCGCCGGGAAGGCGGCAACAGACGTTCAGAAGTTATCCGGATCAGTTGCGGGTGCTCTCCGCCTGGATGGTGCGTGTCGAAGAACCCATTACTGAATACTGATTTGTGCTCTCTTGCAGCCGTGTTCCTGTGTTGTGCCTTATCCGTGGGTCGTGGTGGAGTGTGACTGGCGACGGCTTCGCGTCACACTCCGACCGGATAAGAGGTAAACGGGAGCTGCATGAGTGTGTCTGTAATGGGTGAACGCACACGGCGGAGCTCTGTGGCACGGGTCGCTGTGCTTCCTGTTGTTACAGTTGTAGCCCCGTTTCCCCGGGTAAAGATAGCTACTGCGTCTGTTGTGTCCGCTCCGGCGTAATTTAGTTGAAGCACATTTTTGGTTGTGTTTTACACATAGCTGCGCACAGGAAAAGCAGCATGTTGTTTTCTCTGTCACCAAAGGGGTTTTTATTTTCAGCACTTTGGCTCCCTCTGTTGGTGACTGAGTCACATTACCGTTAATGCTCTTAAGGTGGAACAGGTGTGTTCCATTTGTTTGAGCTTAACGGTATACGTCACTTATTAGTTTTGTGTTGGTTCATTTTTTGTGGGTGTTTTTTGAATTGGTTTTTGTGTGGGAGATTTTTTACACTATTAGTGTCTGGGGTCGTGACCCTGCAGTCTGTCTGGAGCATAGGAAAGGACCCAAATAACTGTATGTTAGTCTGTTAGTCTTTTTTTTTTATTTCTTTTGGTTTCACCTCCCAGGATTTGATGGGACGGTCCTCTGGGGGGTGATGGGGGGGGGGGTAATTGGGTTTTTTTTTTTTTTTTTTTTTTTTGTTATGCCCTCTCTTCTCCTCTGGCTCCAGCCGTGTGAGCCATACGTGTCGGCGTTGCTGGAGTGGTGCAGTTTGGTTATGCTGGGCATTTCCCAGGTAACCTCTGCACCTGGGGGGGGGGGTTTCGGGGTTTTTTTTTTTGTTGATTCTCTGTTCCACCTCCGGCTTCAGCGCGCCTTTGAGCCATCTGCCATCGGCGTGGCTGAGGTTTGGGGCAGTGGAATATACCCGCAGCTGGTGGCTGGTTTGGAAGTCGGAGGGGTGGCGCCGTCTTGTGCCGTCTGCCATAACCGCTGTTCCACTCCTCCCGGTGGACTTCTGGGGTATAGTCATGGGTGGTGACGCTGGACGTGCTTCCAGTTTCCACTGCGCCGAGGGGGTGGGGCTGGGGTTGTTTTGTTTGTTTGTTTTTTTTTCTCCTTTTGTTTTTTCCCCCAGTTTCCGCCCTCAGGGTGTGACTGTGGTGTCCTCTGGGGGGGAAAGGGCTGTGGGTCCATCTAGCCATAGACGGCCGGGGCTGGGTCCGTTGGTCGTGAGGGGGGGCGTCTCCTGGGGTTGATGGAACGGTCCTCTGGGAGGCGCTGGGAGTCCCCGTGGGTGACTTTGGATCCCAGAGGGACCTCGGCTGTGGTTATTACTCCTGGAGCTGGCAGGATGTCCTCTGGGGGGTGTTGGTCCCTACATGTCGTCGGGGGGGGGGGGGGGGGGGGGGGTGTTAGCGTTTTTGTTTGCAGGTTTGGGTTTTTCTTTTCTCCTCTTCCTGGGGTTTGATGGGACGGTCCTCTGGGGAGGGGGGGGGGGGGTGTTAGCGTTTTTATTTGCAAGCTTAAGTTTGGGTTGTTTTTCTTTTCTCCCCTTCCCGGGGTTTGATGGAACGGTCCTCTGGGGAGGGGGGGGGGGGTGGTGGTTTGGTTGTTTGTGTTTGTCTTTTTTGTTTTATGACTAATCAGATTTTAAACATGGTTGGACAAAGGCTGACCGCACAGGTTCAAGAACTCCTGGCCACACCTGTGCAAATTGACTGACAGAAACAAGGGCAAAGATGCAGCCAGAGGACAAGACGTCAACTGTTCTGTTAGATGAAGATTCTGTTGGAAGATGAATGCAGATACGGTTTCCAGCCATGGTCCATGGAGGGGGGTGTTTCTCCTGGGCCAGGTTTGTGTGGTCGCCGGGAGGCTTCCCGTGAGGGTGGGGTGCTGTTGTGAGGCTGGGGGTGCCTGGCTGTCTTCTGTTTCTGTCTTTTGTTTTTCCTTCCAGGTGGTACGCGTTTAGGACTGAGTGGCTGTGTGGCTGAGTTATCAGGACCTCACCCTGATCACCTGAGGCTGATCATGTGCAGCTCATCAGGACTCACAGCTGTGGTGCATCTACACGGATTGGAGCATGGTGGCATTTAAGTCTGGAGTACACAGTGTGTATTTGCCAGAGACTCGACCTTGTGACCAGACGGGTGAGATCGTCGTCTTGAGAGCCATCTCATCATTATGGATGCAGAGAACGTCCAGGTTTGATGCCATGGTCTGTGAAAGAGGAGGGGGTGAGGTCTCACGCTCGTCAGCACACTTCCTGAGGTACGTTAGGTTTTGTGACTAACATTAGTACAGTCAGTAAATGTGGTGTCCCTCACACCTTATTATATTGAGCTGTTATGTTAGTCGTTTAATCAGCTTCCACTGCAGTTGAGTAGGTGAACAGGGTGTTCCATGCCTGCAGGGTGGGAAGCTGATTAGTAATTAAGCCAGGAAGTGTTTGCTGTTTATGTTCACCTTTGAGCGGTCTCTCTGTGTGTGGAGTGTGGGCTCACATGATGATTTCTTCTTTCACAGACTCGGTTTGTCGCGGCCACCTGGGGGGTGTCGGCGGGGTCCTTGCGTCCGAACTGTTTCTGGCTCCGGACCGTTTGTGCAGCTGGGAGCGCACCGTATTATCACCTCACCAGACCGCGCACTCATTTGTTGTATTTATCACGCACTGTTATGTCATTAAATTTTGTTATCCTTTGTACCGTGCTCTGCTTATTTCATACTGGGTCCTTCAAACGCTGGTCGGTTCTCCGTCCTGCGTCCGACACATAACATCCGCGACTGGACACACTCAGAAAAATGCTCGCAAAATACGTGTTAAAATGCCATTTTGACCTGGATATTGAGCCATCAAAATTAAATTACATTAAATTATGTCAGGAAAGTATTAAACTTACTCTGACACACACACATTCCCAAATATTAGTGTTGAAAGTTACACGGATCTGCGCTGTTCAAGCTGCTGAGCTGAGGCGTCCTGCTGCAGCTGCTGTTCAAATCAGCTCCTAAAACCATTACAATACATTTATATACATATTATATTTTTACACAATTATCCTTTATTGACCGAGTTTCATTCATGAAATCAGTGGTGTGTGTACACATCTCTATGTGTGGGTGTGACTGTGAGCGGCACAGCGCGGGTCATTATAATCTCATTATTTTACATCCCAAATTTAAAAAAATCCCCAGTCTTGTCGAACAATTTTAATCACTAACAACAAGTATTTTAACTAGACATTGGTCTAGCAGTGGAAAATATCAACTAGACATAAGTGAAGAGTTAATGGTCCGTGTCATCAGACGACACAGGTACGGCAGGAAACATACAGCTGTTTATCATCCAAATATCACGGACAAAGTGACAAGAAGAACCAAAACCACTTACTTATGGAAGGAAATATTGTCTCCCTTGTTCCTCCGTTTGTGGCTTTGCCAACATGCGCAGATTTCCAGCATATTCCACCTGTTTCTTGAAGTTCTATGCATACAAATCACTAACTTGAGTTGCCCGGAATTAAAATGGCGATCACGCCTCCTTACTGACAGTATTTACTTAATGGTTTTCATTATGCTGTTGTTCTTATTTTGAAAGTTCAATAAGTGGACTGATATGTTAAACATGGTGCGAATTTATTGAACAAATAGTAGACTTTTTTTTTGTTTTGTATACTGTTCTGCAAGCCACTTTTAATTACAAATTCATCTGCACATGCCTGAGTTTTCATTATCCTTAATTTGTTTGTCATTTTTTGTTGAAAATTTAGCAGGTGAACACTGAATGTGTTAAAAACAATATTGTAGGTGCTCTTAATTCATAATGTGAAGTAAAACAGAGCATGCCATGTAAAAGAAACAGTTTTATTTTTGCTTAATAAACTGTACTATGTAGACAAGACTATTTCTATTTAGTTTCTTTTGTCTGTATTAACATATTTGATATTGGATTAATCCATGGTACTTGGATTACGTTACTGATTACATTTTTCAACAGGTAACTAGTAACTGTATCGGAATACATTTTTAAAGTGACCCTCCCAACCCTGGTCATAGTTATTTATATAACTGTCCTATCGGTGGTTTCTGTGTTTGTAATGTGTGTACTGAGTTGTCATCCAGCTGTCAGTGTGCTGTGATCAGCTGACAGGCACCTCCCCGTGCTGTGTATGATCAGACTTTGCTGTCCGTCCCCCATGTGATCAGATCTGTACATATATATATATATATATATATATATATATATATATATATATATATATATATATATATATATATATATATATATATATATATATATAAGCATTTTATGCAAGTGTGCTCCCCGGCACGCCAGATGTGTTGGGGGAGTGGGGGGGGGGCCCACACACACGCACACGTGCGAGACACATGCACCACGTGTGTGACTTTTTATAAAATGTGCGCATATTCAGCCTTTTTCAGTGTTGGTTTCATACTTGCAGCTGTGTGTGTTCGCTTTTTAATGTGTGCACACAGTCGGGTGTACCATGCCACTATTAAACCAGTTCATTGCTATTTTCTGCCTCTGTGGAAGTGTGCTCTGTTCTCTACCGCAGGTGTGGTGCGTCTCAAAAACAGAGTCATTTAGCATTATTATTATTATTTATTTATTTATTTATTGTCTTGGTGGATCACTTTCATTGTGTCCAGATGCTGCTGAGTCTGACTAGGGTAAAGGCTGCCCTGAACGAAACACTGTGACTCGTTAAACTTTTAAACCTCCGGTTGCTCCGATCAGGTCCGCTGATTTGATCAGACCTGATCGATCAGGTCATCTGATGATTGCACCGACATGCAGCGAGTGCATGTTTATTTTAAAGAGTCACAGCTCTTTTCAGGTTTGATCAGACCTGATCGATCAGGGCGTTTGATGAGCGCACCGACATGCAGCGAGTGCGCTTTTATTTTAAAGTCACTGGTTTGATCAGACACAGAGAGAGAGAGAGAGAGAGAGAGAGAGAGAGAGAGAGCGACCGACCTGCTGTTTCTGTTGTGTTTCTGGATTTCTGAGTTGAGGTTCGATTCCCTGTTCTGATCACACACAGGTGCTGTGGGCTGTGTGATCATGTTCTCATGTTCTCCAGTTGATGCACTCAGTTTTTGGTTGTGTGCAGGAGCGGCGTGTTCCACAGACTTGCATGCAGTAACGCTGTGCTGCGCAGACCTGCTTAAAACTGTGTTCAGTGCTCTACATTGAAGAAAATTAAACATGTTTAATTTCTTCTGTCCTACGTGCGTAGCCCTCAACATACTGCTGCGTAGGGAGAAAAAAACTTGACGTAGAGCTGCTAAAAGTGGGCGTAGAGCTGCTCATTGCAGCGTAGATGATACGCTGCAATGAGCAGCTTTACGAATACGCCAGTGTGAAAGGGGCTTTAGATGTTTGTGTGTGTCAGCTGGATTTTGGCCGACACCTGCTACGAGAGAGTTCAGTGGGCTCTCACAGTGCACACTCTGTCTTTCAGTCGCTGGTGTGCGCAAATAGTTGTAGCAAGAGGTGTACGAGGCGTTAGAGGCAGCTACGATTTTACACGTTTTGCATATGATTCCTGCTTCATGCGCACTTCATGCGCAATTCGACCAAATTCGCACTGTGTGTGAAGGGGGCCCTTAATTGTGATCCAAAGGTTCAATCTGCTAATTTGCACCTCTTTCGCAGTGATGTAAACTATGGCCCAAAGAGGAAGCCATCTTATGGAGCTTAACGACTTTGCTTGGAAGTCTTGGTTTAATACTTTCTTTACATTCTTACACCCCTGCTTTTAAAAAAAATAATAACAAACGTCAACCAATAAGCCCTTGAATATAACTAAAGGTTCCCCAGTTAACCCAGAATTAATCATTCAGAAGCTTTTACAAGAAATCCATCATGGTGTTTAAAGAGGTAAATATTTTTGTGATGTCTACTGGTGAACCGAAGAAGAAGAAGAGAAGAGTCCTTGTCATTGTACACATACATACATACATAAATCCAACATCGTGAAAAAACAAAGTCTGTGTTATTTTTACATGGAAATAAAGTAGAAATTATAACTGGCTTAACAAATGGAATGTTTGTAATTGGGGAACATTAAAATTTTAACTTTTTAGCCAAGATGTAGGTAAATTTATGGTCGCAAATATGTACATGTGTGAAGACATTGGTGGTGTTGAAACAACACTGTATCAATCATAGTTCTTTTTAGGAGAATGACTGATTTAAAATAATAATAAAACACTGGACTGTAAACAAACATTGCAATACATGACATTTTTTTTTTTAAATCAACAGAACTGCTGGTTTGGTGTGGTAAAGGAATCAATACGAGGTCTCGTGCGCATGCGTGAGTTTTCTCACGCGTGTCGGTGACGTCATTTCCCTGTGGGCAGGCCTTGAGTGAGATGTGGTCCCGCCCTCTCGGCTGAATTCCTTTGTTTCACATGCTGCTCGAGACGGCGCGCGTTGCTTTATCAAAAATTTTTCTGGACCTGTGAGGAATATCCGAGTGGACACTATTCGAGAAATTAAGCTGGTTTTCTGTGAAAAGTTTAACGGCTGATGAGCGATTATGGGGTGTTTCTGTCGCTGTAAGGACTTCCCACGGTGCGGGACGTCCTGCAGCGCTTCCAGGCGCTGTCGTCGGCCTGTTTCGAGCTGATAACATCCTAATTTAAGGCTTAATTCACCCAGGACATCGTGAGAGAGAACAGAGAAGATTCAGAAGAGGCCGGCATGAGGAATTTATGCGGACATTCCACTGTTTAAGGACATTTTTTTTAATGAAAGACGTACGCGCAAATTCGCCGAGTCGTTTCCGTGACGACTCGGCAAATCTGTGTGCGCCGCGACAGGAAAACACCTCCGTGTTGAAAACCAGTTTGTAGAATTCAGGCGGCTTTTAATGGCTTTTCAACATGTGAGTAACTGAGAAATTGTTTAACCAGCTTGGGCATGTTCCAACTTGCCCGTTAAGATTTCCAACGGAGGTGTCTTTCCTGCCGCGACCCCCCGCGGTCGGTCCAGCCCGACATGCGACTTCTGCCCGCACGTTCTTTCATTACAAAATGAACCGTTAACAATGGAATGTCCGAATAAACTCCTCATGCCGACTCTCTGAAAGTTCTCTGTTCTCTGACGACTTATGCGTCAACAGAGCCTGAAATGTGGAAGTTTTTCAACTTGAAACGGCGAGACGCTGCCGCCTCGAAGCGCAGATCGCCGTCAGGCGCCGTGGACCGTCCTTAAAGCGACACTACCAGACCAAATCTCTCATCAGCCGTTAAAATTTTTTACCGAAAACCAGCTGAATTTATTGAATGGTGTCCACTCAGTGGTGCCTTACAGTTTTTGAAAAATTTTTTATCAAACAAAAGCAACAGTCTCTGAGCCATTCCTAAACAATGAAAAAATCGACGAGGGGTGGACGACTCCTCACTCAAAGACTGCCCACAGGCGAATGACGTAACCGACAGGCGTGAAAAAACTCTCGCTAGCCCACGAGGGTTCAAGCATGTCTGATGTAATCACACGTGATTCAAATCCATATGGTTTTTGAAAAAAATATAGGTCGGATACTTTTCTAATAGACCTCGTATTTTATTTTAAATGAGGGTCTGCCATAATATCAGTTTGGAGCATCAAAGACTCAAAAGAACAAATTAGTTAGAAACAATCTGAGTGGACTTCAAGTGGCCCCATCCACCGAGACTCTGCACCGAACACCTTTCTTCTCTACATGGTTAAATAGAAGGAGGCCATAGTTATGAGGAGCACCGTTGTCCAGGCAATGCTTTGCTGCTGCACTGCATGTTGAGGTAGTACTCAGCAACCTTCTTGTTGGGATTTTGCCCCTCGACCAGAGCTGCATGCAGCGGCCTGATGATTAGCCAGAGTGGTGTAAAGGTAGGAGTTGGACCAGATTGTTACACATGGACTTGGGTGTGGGGAAAATTTTGGTCCATTTGTGCACTTGGTGTCATTGGGGCATTTGTTGGTACCTGAGAGAGAGAGAGAGAGAGAGAGAGAGAGAGAGAGAGAGAGAGAGAGGAGAGAGAGAGAAGAGAGAGGAGAGAGAGAGAGAGAGATGGGTTTGAAGAGATGAGGAGTTGACAGAGGCAGATTTGAAACAACATAAATACTGAACACAACAAAAGAATGCAAGTATGTTTTAATATTGCTTTATGAGTTAAATTTATCTCAGATTTTGTACAGGATGTGACATACAACAGTAAATGAAGGTGTGTTTGAATTTACTGAGTCAATAAAGAGAAAGATAACATTCTGGATCAGGTCACAGTCAGTAAGATGTCGTGTGACCACTATGTGCTGCAATTAATGCAGTTAATCTTCTGCGCATAGAATTCACTGAATGGTGAATTCCCTGTTGAGGAATGTCCTGCCAACTCCTCCCTCAAAGCATTCTGCAGTTAAACAACAGTGTTTGTATCGGGATACGAGCGCAAACATGACAATCCAGAATGTCCCATAAGGGTTCTATGTGTCTGTCTCTGAACCTCCTTAACTGGTTGATAGTCAACTCATGAACATTTAAATGTCTGGCTACATTTGACACTGTCAAACCAGCACCCAGCATGTCAATGGCACATTCACGAAGAGTTTCAGTGAGAAGTAGGATGGCAAAAATGCATCAAATTTCAAATGTTATCATTGGTTTTATAGGCCCTTCATACCCCAACAAAATCACCAATCTTAATTGACAGTGAATCTCCTCTGTAATTCTGTCCAGGTGCTCGTTAGCGCCCGTGGTTTGTGTGCAAACGCGTGTTCTGTGTCTTAAAAGTCACTCTTCATAATCTGCATCTCTGGAGCAGAATAGAAATGAAAATTACTTTCCTCCCTACTGTTTGTGGGAAAACTCACATTTGTTTTGTTGCTCAGTATATTTCCCCAAGGCCAAATTTACACAGAGTACTGTCTGGGAGATTGGTAATACTGTATTTTTACCTTGCACATCGGCAAATAGCAAGGTATTATTTGCACTGGTGAGTGTGTCTGTGGACAATATAACTCAAAAACGGGCAGATGTATTTCCTTCAAACTTGATGGGAATTCTTCGGACAGGGACAGCTATCTAGATTTATATTAGATTGTGGAGTAGTTTGGTGAAAGGTGAAAAGTCAGGTTCAAAGAAAACATGGTTTGAAAAACAACCTTTTTGTTGTATATCTCAATAACCAAGAAGCCTAGATGGATTATCTAAGGCATTGATCAGCAAATTATTTGTGATTGATTTGTATGACTGACTTGATCATGAAGTCACCAAAACGTTATAGGGTGAAGTCATATGTAGCCATAAAACACCATGACAGACGTGTATATTTACATTGTGGTGTGGAGGGCATAGAGTATGCATCTGCCCTATGATGCCTTTCATTATGTACCGTAATACAGACTGCAAACATGGCAGAAAATAGCTGGAGAAATAAAATCTTGAGTGAATAGTTGCATTATGTTTACTACCCATAATACAGTAAATTTCTTAACACGTTACTGGTTGTGTACTAGTGTATGTGGGACTGACCTGAGGTCCAGTCCCATCCTGTGTGCCAGTCCTCTTGCAGGGTGATGTCATTCTTACAGTCCTCCCACCATTGGTGGCAGGCCTCCTGACACAGAGGCACATTCAGGATACGCTCCCTACGCCAGCTCTGGTCCACCTACAAACACATACTCATATCAAGCAAATTTCACAACTAGTTTGGCAGATATGTGACAAAATTCACGAAAGACATTCACTTCAGGAAACATGACAACCTGCATATTAGGCTTTTAAGATGTGCTGAATCAGATATATCAGGATACATTGAACATGAATGGAACAACTAGAAAATTTTGGTTGTTGGGACAATGTTTTTGTTTTTTTGTTTTTTTTTTTATGTTAGACCTGCTAGTCAGTATGGCTTCAGAGATCCCTTTAGTGGCCAACTGGTCATTATCCAGCGACTTGTACCCCTTTGGGGATTCTCTGTCTTTGATTGATCTGTATGGGTCAGTGAAATGACAGAGAACATGTCGTGACCAATTTGTTAGTGGCACACCTTTTGCTAGAAAAACTTCCCACCTACACTTTATTAGGAATTTTCGCTTTCACAGGATTTGGATATGATGTGGCAAATGCTCACAATGGGTGCTATTCATCATGTCTCTAAAATGATGCTTGCAGATTGTTTGAAGAAATGTTGTATGAAATTGTTTTACAACAGATCCCCCCACCCCAACTGCAAAACAAGTCATAAGGAATTAGCAATCCTGCAAAATTTAGCACCACAAAACATGAATGTTGACCAGTGCATACATACGGCTGGTCAGTGTTTTGAACTCAGCTGAATGCCTGTCTAGACGCAAGTACAATAAAATAACAGCTGACTCTCTGACAGTCTAAAACAGAACACAAACTTCATTTAAGGAATGTGTATTCAAAAAGAATTTGTTCATCAGTTAATATGAGCATCTGTAGTTCAGATTTAATCAAGCATGAAATGCCCATTGATATTAAAACATACCATACTAGTAATAGTCAGGCTGCCATGATAGTGGTATATGTCAGGGATATCTGAAGATATGGTGACATCACACTACGAGAAGCTTTGCACACTTTACAAACAATGAAAAAAGTGAAACAGAAAAGACATTTTGAGGCTCTCTTGTTGGCTGTATCAAATGTCTCATGATCACTTCTGATTTGTCTTAAAATCCTTTTCCAATCCAATTTTCAAGGTTCCTGTCAGGACTTATCTCACACATGAAATACATTGTGTTGGAATTAATCTTCTTGCCCAAATAGTAACAATGTGGCCTAGAAAAGTTACAATTACAAAGTGTACTATGAACTGGAACTATTAATTATTTTTATTTTTACCTCTGACAAGGAGGTAGTAATGTTTCAGTGCTGTGTGTCTGTTTAGCAAGATTATGTAAAAACTACTAAAGTGATTTTCTTGAACCTTGCTGGAAAGATTGGATATAGACAATATGGAAACAGCTAATTGTTGTAAATTCTTAGAGCAGATCTGATAAAGAGGGTAGATTGAGGATTTTTTTAAATTCTATTTTTCACTTTAGCATTGTGAGATAGGACAATTTTGTGGTTTTCAGTCAAGTTCTTGTAAATTAATACATAGTCCAATCCGGAAAATAAAATCCAAGCCCATTTGTTAAAAAGCAATTTGATCAGATTGCTGATTGCCTGCTCAACTGTTTGTTTTTTCAAGAAAGGGGTCATGTATAATTAGTGAGGTCTGCCTGTTTAAAAGATGTGCTTTTTTGTTCCTTCAAATAAATACACTTTGAGTGGCACATTCTATCGATTCTATCAATCGATCAATCGATGGATAGATAGATAGATAGATAGATAGATAGATAGATAGATAGATAGATAGATAGATAGATACAGTTCTATAGATATGTCTATAGATTTATATATGTCTATACAAAACAAGGGATTTCAAAATCCAGATCATTTTGATCCAGATTAAACCTTTAGAACAGCTAGAGAGACATTTAAACAACATATTAATTTGGTGTCGACACCATAAATATCTAGATTTTATGGATCAAAATCTGAATTTTAAGGGGGTGAATTTACATTGGGTGAGTGCAAATTGACTCATTTACCACAGTTTAATCATTCTGTTGTGTTCACTCTGTCAGAAATGAACATTATGTTTGTATGCTCACAGAATATGCTTTAAAAAAACCTGCTTTTGTTTTCTTAAATTCATCAAATATACATGAGGAAGTCATGTATTTAGATCGGTGTTCTTGTTATGTGAGGGGAAGTACAGCATGTGGACATTCTACTTCTCTCACTCTCAGAATTCACTTTTTGGAGCCTATGGTTAAAATAAGTGTTGTGGAGGTATGTGCTCTCGGAGCATTTCTACTTTTTTATTGATGTAATTATAAAGTTTAATCGTGGATTGTGTAAATCAAACATCAAACTTTGTGTGCTGTGGACGTGAATGTTGCAGTGCTGCCATCTCGTGTTCGCAGCAGTAGACACACACATACACCTTTTGTATCCAGGGGCCCAGGTGTGGCGAGCACTCATAGAAGCAAGTGTCCTGGATGAAGTGCTTCTTGCACTTCTTTGTCATCATACCACAGTGGTTCCAGTTGAAGTTGTAGAGGTAGGAGTTGTCATTGTGGCGCAGTGCTGGTGTTGGCTGTGCAGCACGCGTTTTCCTTCCACGGAGAGCACTAAATACACAAACACAACCTCAGGGTGTTAATCTCCAAACCATGTTAACATCTGCATAACATCTTATGTCCTATAACAGAGTGTTGCATCCTCACCTGCTGGTAAAGGTCCCCCTCAGGACCAGGTTCTGCTTTGTGGTGTTTTGCATCCATGCACATGTTGAGTTTATCTAGAGACAGAGTGCCACTGGAGAAGGACAGCAGCAAGGTCACCATGACCCACATAGCTCCACAGCTGGGAAGCAAGAGCATGCTGCAGTGTGGAAATCAGATACTAAGAAGAAAAAAAAAAAATAAAATAAAAAATCCTTTGTCTTACAGCACAAAACTAACTCCTGAGTCAGGCTACATGTCTGTCTCAAGAACATTTACAAGGTATGTTTCTTTTGTGCATTACATTTTCATTCTTCATTCCTTAAAGGGTTATTTTGTGTGTGTGTGTGTGTGTGTGTGTGTGTGTGTGTGTGTGTGTGTGTGTGTGTGTGTGTGTGTGTGTGTGTGTGTAAGAGAGAGAGAGAGAAACTGGCCTCGAGGAATAGCATCAGTGATGTTTATGATCTCAAACAGTCTCTTCTAATATGGCTATTGGAAAATACAAATTCCACTTCATGAACATTATGGCTATGTCTGGCAGACACACCTCAGAACTTACCCAAACTATCTGAAGAAGAAAGCAATTGACAAATAACTGACAGCCACATAGTTGGCACATAGAATTGTGTCACCGCATCATGAAAACAACTCTTGACTTTTCTTCTGTGATATTTTTTTCCTTTTTTTGTTTACAATCTAAACATTTCACTTTCAAGTGTCACACACTATTGTGCAAAGTCAAAAGTAAAGTGTTTCTGCACAGATGTTCTTATTGTTGAATTTTGATTTTTTTTTTTTATCATATCACACAAAATTGAGAGTATTTTATAAAGAAAGCAATGTCTCAAGTAAAGTAACTGACTTCTGAAGATGAGTAAAAAGCTAATACTTTTGTAGGTTTCAGCTGCAAACTAAATAATAGTAAGACCCTTGGCTCCTCCCTTATTGCTCTCAGAGTCGCCACAGCAAATCCAAGGTGGATCTGCATATTGATTTGGCACACATTTTACTCTGGATGTCCGACCTGACGCAACTCCACATTACATGGCGAAATGTGGCAGTGGTGGGATTTGAACCGGAAACCTTCTGCACTGAAACCAAGTGTATTAACGAATTGAATAATAATGAATAAATAATGACTTGATCAACACAATGTTTTTCTAAAAACACAGGATAGTTAACCAAAAATAGAGTTTTAAAGGTAAAAGGTAGACAGGCCAAATAAGTATATGGTTTAGTTTCTAATGCTTAGCATTATCTACCATAAACATTTGAATATTCATAAAGTAAACATTATTTCCGGGAATATTTTTTTTATGATTTCTTTGTCATGTGAAGATTTGTGCATAATACTGATGTTGCCAAGGTTATTTGATAGGAGTTTAAAATGAAATATCCTCAAAGGTCCAAAATCATATGGCTGTGCTGTGGGAATGTCACTCATTTAAGCAAAATTTAGCCTGAAATGGTTTATTTAGACTTCTGTGACATATATTACAGGAGTCCATATATGGACTGTTGCTCTCTCTGTGAGGCATGCCCGCTGAACTAGTACACAACAAGTCAGCCGCAAGACAAGTCAGTACTGGCAAAGTACAAGATACCCCATTGCCCTGACACATTGTTGCCGGATCCCACTTAACAAAATTTGCACGTGCAATATTATATTGTTTATTTGGGCCTTTTTTCTTTCAATCACAGAAGGAACAACTCCAAGCTGTCAATATTGCATTTTGTGACTGCAAAATTGTAAAAATAAGTGAAGATTGCCTGAACAATATTTATTCTCTGCATTTATTAATTATTATTATTATTATTATTGCAGCCATTCCACTCTGTGCCACCTGATCAATTCAGATCTTGGGCATTAAATAGAGTTGGTCCTCATTAACACTTGGATAGGAGACTGGTCAGGAACACCAGGAGCCATACGTTTCCCATGTAGAACGCAAATTGCGTCAGGAAGGGCGTTTGGCATAAAACTACACACCAGACCTACTAAGGCAAATTGGGGCAAACAGAAAGAAAAACAAATTACTGCGTTAGTTTTTGGTCATGTGTTTTGCAATGCAAAATTGAATATTTTATTTATTTATATTTTATACATTTGTTTAAAGAATTTTAGGATGCAGTTTTTTTTCTGAAAGAGAGCAAAATTGTTTTTTGGGAAATCGGCCAGAACTGGCAATGGTGACTTATTTCTCTTATAGTGATGAAGACTAAGTGTACAACTCCTGAATAAAAACAAAAAACAAAAAAAACAAAACAAAACAGAAAAACAGATAATGAAAGACAGATAACTTTGTTTCAGTTTCAGCCCTCATTTTGCATTGTGGTTTCTATATAACACTTGGTCCTTCTGTTTGAGGTTTTGCGACACACTGGTGTAACAGCCTAAAAATTATCCTTGAATTAATGGCAGAAATCATATTTCAGGTCATCCTTTCATCTGGGCTGTTTAAGCTTTTTTAAATCGAGTCTTCTTGCCATTTAAAATGACTGAAGGTGTCTCCTAGGTTACTGTTATTCATTCATTTGTTCATTTTCTGCCACTTGTCCGGGTCCAGGTTGCGGTGGACGTAGAGCAAGCAGCTCATCCCACACTTCCCTATCCTCAGCCAAGTCCTCTAACTCTTCCTGGGGGATCTTGAGATGTTCTCAAGCCAGCGAGGAGATATAATCCCAAAAGACCTCCGGAGGAAGATGACTGATAGCATCGTCACCAGATGCTTGAACCACTCAGCTGGCTTCTTTTAATATGAGTCTACTCTGATTCCCTCTCAGATAATCAAGCTTCTCACCCTGTCCCTCAATATAAGCCCAGATACCCAAAATAAGGAAACTCATTTCCACCACTTGTATCTGCAACCTTGTTCCTTCAATGATTACTCAAAGTTCATGACCATAGATGAGGATAGTAGCATAAATCGCCTGGTAAACTGAGAACCTGGCCTCCAGGCTCAGCTCTTTCTTCATCATGACGGTCCAGTACAGCGTTAAATAAACCAAATTAATGTTGATCCGTCAAATGTGTAGGTTATTCTGGACTACTTCAGATAAGATCAGTGGTTATTAAATTTAAAATGTTTTACCTTACACACTGCTATTGTCTGCTGAGCATATTCCCTTTCTTTTGTTACTGCTCCACTGCAGTGTTTCATTTTTTTTGTAATTAAAGACTTCAGCTCCTCATAAGTCTCCATTAATAGTATTGTTTTGCTGGGGTATTATTACGTACGCCATCAGCGTCTGTTTATTTATTTATTTGTCTGTCTGTTAGCAGGATTACATCAAACCTACTGCACAGATTTTGATGAAATTTTCACCTCATATACATATTAGGTCATGGAAGACACCATTAAATTTTGGAGGTGATCCGGATCCAGTCTGGATCAAGTTCCCTTTATATACACTTTGAAGGATTATGGCAAAACTACTTCACGGATTCTCACCAAATTTGCACCACAGATAGATATTAGCACATGGAAGACACCACTGAATTTTGGAGGTGATCTGGATCTGGATTGGCGGACATCAGAAATCTTCATATGCTCTTGTTAAAATCTGGTTTAACTAGTCATACCTACTAATCCAGGATTGGCCGGTTTAAGCCTGGCTTTGGCCCTTCAAATGGGATTTATAAATCCCACTTCTGTAAAATCATTCTGTGGTGACCTACATTATCCTGCTGTAAATGCCTATCATGTGATCGTGGTCTGACTCAGTATATTTTTCATGCTGTCTAAAGGCTGCTCACACTGATCCACAGGAAATGTGATGTACACCCTCATTCAGCTTCCTATCAAACTAATCTAAATGTGTAAAACCTGCAACACAGTTTTATCATAATTTTCAACTCTTCTGAATGGCACTGTGACACATTAAAAATATGAACGCATTTCCCACATGCACTTGACTAGACTAGCAGCCTGCAGTGGCAAGAGAAAATCTACACAAGCTTGGGTTTTTTTTAAACATAAATATATATATATATATATATATATATATAATATATATATGAAAAATATCTATTTAACACTTTCTAAAATTGCCATATACTCAAACCAAAAATAAAACACATTTATAAACATGACATAATTACATAAAAATATCAAAGCCAATAAACTGGACTGAATAAGTAATGGCACCCTTTAGTAAAAAACAAAAACAACACCAACAAAAACAGAAATACAGCCAGTATTCTTTACACAAGTCAGGGGATGGATATGGTGCATCCTGAAAGTATTCACAGCACTTCACTTTTTCCACATTTTATGTTACAGCCTATTCCAAAATGGATGAAATTCATTTTCCCTCAAATTCTACTCACAACACCTCATAATGGTAACATGAAAAAAGTTTTGTTGTTTTAATTTTTGCCATTTATTAAAACAAAAAATGAAGAAATCCACAAGTATCACACCCTTTGCGCAATACTTTGTTGATGCACCTGTCTCCTTGAATATGATGCGACACGGTTTGGTGTACCTATTTTTGGGCAGTTTTGTCCATTCCTCTTTGCAGCACCTCTCAAGCTCCATCATGTTGGATGGGGAGCGTCGGTGCACAACCATTTTCAGATCTCTCCAGACATGTTCAGTTGGATTCAGGTCTGGGCTCTGACTGGGCCACTCAAGGACATTCACAGAGTTGTCCTGAAGCCAATCCTTTAATACCTTACCTGTGTGCTTAGGGTCATTGTCCTGCTGAAAGATAAACCGTCACCCCAGTGTGAAGTCAAGAGCGTTTTGAAGCAGGTTTTCATCCAGGATGTCTCTGCACATTTCTGCATTCATCTTTCCCACAATCCTGACTAGTCTCTCAGTTCCTTTTGCTGAAAAGCATCCCCACAGAATGATGCTGCCACCACCACGCTTCACTGTAGGGGTGGTGCCTGGTTTCCGCCAAACATGACACCTGGCATTCACGCCAAAGAGTTCAATTTTTGTCTCATCAAACCAGATAATTTTGTTTCTCATAGTCTGAGAGTCCTTCAGGTACCTTTTTGGCAAACTCCAGATGGGCTGTCAAGTGCCTTTTTATTAAGGAGTGGCTTCCATCTGGCCACTCTAACATACAGGCCTGATTAGTGGATTGCTGCAGAGATGTTTGTCCTTCTGGAAGGATCGCTTCTCTCCGCAGAGGAATGCTAGAGCTCTGTCAGAGTGACCATCAGCTTCTTGGTGACCTCCCTGACTAAGGCCCTTCTCCCCTGATCGCTCACTTTAGATGGGCGGCCAGCTGTAGGAAGAGTCCTGGTGGATCCAACTTCTTCCATTTCTGGATGATGGAGGCCACTGTGCTCATTGGGACCTTCAAAGCAGCAGAAATGTTTCTGTACCCTTCCCCAGATTTCTGCTTGAGACAATCCCATCTCCGAAGCCTACAGACTATTACTTTTACTTCATGCTTGGTTTGTGGTATGACATGCACTGTC
Organism: Thalassophryne amazonica; assembly: GCF_902500255.1. NCBI lineage: Eukaryota > Metazoa > Chordata > Actinopteri > Batrachoidiformes > Batrachoididae > Thalassophryne > Thalassophryne amazonica. The sequence goes on from NC_047106.1 coordinate 85,296,912, forward strand.
AACTGTGGGACCTTATATGTAGACTGGTGTGTGCCTTTCCAAATCATGTCCAATCAACTGAATTTACCCACGGTAGACTCCAATTAAGCTGTAGAAACATCTCAAAGATGATCAGTGGAAACACGATCCCATGAAACTGAGCTCAAAATTGAGCTCAGTTTCATGGCATAGGCTGTTAATATATGCGATTTTTTAAAATAAATTTGAAAAAATCTAAAAGAAAAAACAGCAAAAAACTTTCACATTATCATTATGGGGTACTGTGTATAGAATTATAAGAAACAAATTTATAAAGTGCTATATAAATGCAGTCCATTTATTTGTTTTATACTGTGAAAGGTGACATTACTTATACAACCCATCATTTTGGCATTGATATTTTTATTTAATTTATATGATATTTTAGAGATTCATTTTCAGTTTGAGTTTAAAGAAGATAATTTTAGTATTGAAAACCCTTAATTCCAATAATAAACGTACTGATAAAATATCACCCTGTTTGAATTTCTTCTCATTGTAAAGAGTACCTGTAAGTAAATGTAATGAACAAGTCATCTTCATTCTTTCTTATTTGTTTAACAGAAATGGCAAGTTTGCAAATTACAGGTATATTTTATTTCAAACACAATTTCAAAATAAAATAAAATAACATTTATTTTACCTTTTAGAATTCCTTGATGAGTCCTTTCTGATGTGAAAATTTGACTAAACAGCACGTCCTCTTGTCACCTCTGTTACACTTCTGAAGACCAAACACGCTGGAGAAAATCTACAAAATGTACACGTTTGTGATGCATGAGCATGAGGAAAGTGTAACTGGAAGTGTGACTGTGTGTAATGGAAGGGCGATTGTTATATTCAAAGTGCAAAGTCTACTGTCAGGTGTGGGTTTGAAGCTGAGCACAAAACTGAGAAAAAAAAAAAAGAGACAGGCGTGCACTTTCATGTGACACACTGCAGGAACACAGGACGAGGACACCCACCATTCAAACACATAAAAATATGTTTTAGGGAAGACTGGACTATTTTAGACACATGGTGTCTTTGTTTTTTTTTTGTTTGTTTGTTTTGTCTTGTCTTAAAATTTACAGAAGAAAAGAAAGAAGACACGACATGTTAACATTATCAGAGTTTCTCCTTATCTAAAGGTCAGCGTGTCCCTCTCCCTGGCACATAGTTTATGGCCCTCATCCTGCATCGTGACCTGAGAATGTGGAAGAGGACAAATATTGGAGTTCACATAAGGTTTTGCTGGTGTTATTCTCAACCTCCTGATCCAGCTGTAACATTAAACATGAAAAAATTTGCTTACGGCCTGTAGTTCCCTGTTATCAGTAGGCAGAGCATATGACTGGTGTCAGTGAGTCAGATAGTGGGTCTGTTAAATTTCTATCATAAACTCCATAAAACATTATACATATTTAGCTCTGAAATTTTGGATTCTGATACAGTTCTTGAATATATTAGTTTAAATAGTCATGTTGGCACAGCAGGCTTAGGTTTGTTCAGACAGGAACATGTAAAGTTGACCATTTGGTTGCATATGATTTATGAAGCCTTGTTGCTAATCACAGGCTTCTGGTGGTCACTACCACCACTGTGACTTGTCTTAGTGTGTACAGCCAAAAAGCATTTGAACAGTGGCACAATGATTATAACTTTACCTCTGTTGTTCACCAACCCACCGAGTTGAAATTAAACAGTCAATATGTGCTATAAGTGTAGACATTCAACTTTCATTCATGGAGATTCAATTTATTTTAAAATTTATTTCATATTATATATCACCAAATCACAACAAAGTTGCTTCAAGGCGCTTCACACAAGCAAGATCCAACCTTACCAACCCCCAGAGCAAGCACACAGGTGACAGTGGTTGCATCAATGGGAACTGTTGTCCACACGGGCTGTTTTGTGTGTTGCACCAGTGACTGAGCCAGAGAAGTCACACGTCTTATAGCTCCAGTGATGAGTTAAATAAAACTATAGCCCCGTTGGGCTAGAAAGATATATTCTGTAGTCCGTTTTAGTTAATAAGAGGCAGAAAATAACATGGTGGCAGCGGTCACGGATTTTGATCAGTTTTATGTTTTGTAAGCTTAGTTTTTTTAGTTCGCTCCCTTCGCCGCGGGAAGGAGGATACACCTGCTAGTCAGCTAATCAACACACGGCGTGGATTATTAGCATACGGACGCCTGAGCATAGAAGGATTGAAACCTCCACAGCGTCTGTGCATGGACTCAGGCAATCTCGCAAAGACTTGGAAGGTATGGAAAGAAGAGTTTTTGCTTTATTGGACCTTGCGGTGGGAGATGACGATGAAACCACCAAGGTCAAACTGTTCGGCTATCTCGTGGGTGAGAGCGGGAGAGAGCTACTGGACACACTGATGGGTGACACGCCTAAAGCAGCATGGAAGATAGCAGATATCATTAAGAAATTTGATGAACACTGCATGCCTAGCGTGAATGAAACTGTGGAACGTTTCCGTTTCTTTTCGAGAAACCAAGGCCTTAGTGAAACCATAGACTGCTATGTGACCGAATTAAAAGTGTTGGCGAAAACATGCAACTTTGGGACGCTACGTGACTCGATTCGTGACAGAATCGTGTGTGGTAGCAACAATGCTACCATGAGGGAGCGGCTGCTACGAGAGGACAAACTGACACTCGAGTCCTGCATCCAGTTGTGCCGTGCAGTGGAGTTGTCGCAGGAAAATGTCAAAACAATCTCCGGACCCAAAGTGGAAGAAGTGCATGCAGTGAAAGAGCCTGCACGGAACAGACAGCTGGGGAACATCGTTGACTGTAAGTTCTGTGGAAAATTGCATGAGAGAAATAAACAGAAATGCCCCGCGTACGGGAAGAAATGCAAAAAATGTGGCAAAGACAACCATTTTGCTGCTATGTGTAAAGCAAGTCAGCAGACAAGAGAAAAAACAAGACAGGTCCATGTAGCTGTATCTGACAGTGATGATTTTGAAGAAGTACTCAGTGTTACTGCACAGAAAGTCGACAGTGTGAATGTAGTGGATAAACAGCACAGTACACAGCTTTTTGCTGGCATGCTTCTTGGGAACAAGACTGTGAAATTCCAGATAGACAGTGGTGCTACGTGTAACATTATCCCAATTGACCTGATTGATCCAAACACAAAGTTGGAAGACACAAAGACTGTGTTAGTCATGTACAACAAGAGCAAACTGAAGCCACTGGGGAAATGCAAACTGAAACTGAGAAATCCAAGAAACCAGAAACTGTACAGGTTAGAATTCCAAGTGGTAGGGGAAGGTGCCACTGGACCACTACTGGGCAAAAGACCAAGTGAAGGCATGCAGCTGATCAAAATGCAGTATGAAAACATCATGGCAATCGACAGCATCGTTACTACATCACCAGATACAAGGGGCCAGTGGACCATGGACCAGATAAAAGCGGAGTATGCAGATGTGTTCAACGGTGATGGCTGCCTTGAAGGAGAGTATCGCCTGGAAATCGAAAGCTCAGTGAAACCGGTGCAGTTGCCAAGGCGCCGGGTGCCAGTTGCCATGATGAAGCCATTGAAGGCTGAACTGCTCGACCTACAGAAAAGAGGAATCATTGCACCCGTGGAGTGCAACACAGATTGGATTAATGGTATGGTGGTAGTGCAGAAGCAGAATGGGAGGTTGCGAGTGTGTATCGATCCAAGACCCTTGAACAAGGCGCTGAAGCGCAACCACTTTCCCTTGCAAACCATTGACGACATTCTTCCAGATTTGTCCAAAGCCAAGGTGTTTTCGGTATGTGATGTCAAAAGCGGCTTCTGGCATGTTAAGCTAGATGAGGAGTCAAGCTTTTTGACTACCTTTGCGACACTGTTTGGACGTTACAGGTGGCTGAGACTCCCAATGGGAATCAGCCCAGCACCAGAGGTCTTCCAGCGAAAGCTGACACAAGCACTGGATGATCTGCCAGGTCTGTACATCATCGCAGATGACGTCCTGATCACTGGACAAGGTGAGACACAAGAAATGGCACAGCATGATCATGATGAGAAATTGAGACTGTTTCTGAACAGGTGCAGACAAAAGAACATCAAACTGAATGCAGAGAAGTTCAAACTGAAACAAAAGGAAGCGACATACATTGGACATCTCCTGACAGCGAATGGGCTGAAAGTTGACCCGGAAAAGGTGCGTGCCATTGAACAAATGCCAAGCCCAACTGATGTGAAAGCTGTGCAGAGACTGTTAGGCATGGTGAATTATTTAGCAAAGTTCTGCCCTCACCTCTCTGACCACTGTCAGCCGCTGAGAGAACTGACACACAAAGACTGTGAATGGAGGTGGTCAGAGCAACATGAGGAGACGTTTGTCAAACTGAAAAAAATGATTGCAAACACACCGGTGCTCAAATACTACAGTGCAGAAGAGGAGTTGACTGTGCAGTGTGATGCGTCAGACACAGGCCTAGGAGCAGCACTGGTCCAGAGGGGTAAGCCCATAGCTTTTGCAAGCAGAGCACTCACACAGATAGAAAGGGGCTATGCCCAAATAGAGAAAGAATTCTTAGCGATGATTTTTAGTTTGGAGAAGTTCCACCAGTACACTTATGGCCATAAAGTTACTGTACAGAGTGATCACAAACCCTTAGAAAACATTGTGAGGAAGCCTTTACTAAGTGCTCCCAAACGACTGCAGCGAATGATGATGCGCATTCAGAAGTATGATGTGGATGTAGTGTACTTACCAGGAAGCGATATGGTGTTGGCAGACACCTTGAGCCGAGCTTACCTTCCAGAATGTTCGTCCTATGGCTCAGTGGAAGCTAAAATAGAGACTATAAATATGTTACAGCATGTGCCCATATCTGCAGACAGCCTTAGTTCAATTCGTTCTGCCACAAAGGAGGATGCAACACTGCAGATTCTCATTGAAACCATACAGAAAGGCTGGCCAAATGACAAAGCAAAGACAGCTAGTGACATTAGGCCATACTTCTCTTTTCAAGATGAATTGAGCCATCAAGGTGGAATAGTGTTCAGAGGCGAACGTGTCGTCATCCCCTATGCACTGAGGAGAGACATTACGTACCATTTACACTCCTCTCATCTGGGTGTAGAAGGATGCCTACGGAGGGCCAGAGAGTGCGTATACTGGCCAGGGATTAATGACCAAATCAAAACATATGTAAGCAAGTGTGACATCTGCAGGTCAGTGGATTACAAGCAGCAAAAAGAAACACTGATCTCACATGAAATGCCAAACCGTCAATGGGCTAAAGTGGGCACTGATCTGTTTACTTTTGACAACAAGGACTATCTAGTCACAGTAGACTATCACTCCAACTTCTGGGAAATTGACTACCTATCAGACACGAAATCTACATCAGTGATAAAGAAATTGAAAGCCCACTTTGCCAGACAAGGAATCCCTGATGTTGTCATTTCAGATAATGGACCACAATACTCCTCGCAAGAATTCAAAAGATTCAGCGAACGATGGGAATTCCTGCACAAGACCTCATCGCCTGGGCACACTCAAAGCAATGGCAAAGCTGAATCGGCAGTCAAAACAGCCAAGAGACTGTTGCTCAAAGCGAAAATGGCTGGACAAGATCCATACCTCGCACTGTTGGATCACCGCAACACACCATCACAAGGCCTAGACAGCAGTCCAGCACAAAGACTTCTCAGCCGCCGCACCAGAACACTGCTGCCCACTAAAGCGAGCCTTCTGCAGCCAAAAGTGCAACAAGTGGAGCAGAGCCTGAAAAGGAAACAAGAACGCCAGTGTGCCTATTACAATCGATCAGCCAGAGATCTGGACACACTGAAACCAGGTGACTGTGCGAATACAACCATTCGAGCCGCACACATTGTGGAGACTAGGCAAGGTACTGAGGATCGTGGATGCAAGATCATACGACATCCAACTGCAGTCGGGTGGTGTTCTTAAGGAACCGCAAACACCTCCGGCGTGCCGACGCACAGGCTTTCAGTGAGCCTATGGACATGGACACTGATGTACCATCACCAGCTGTTCCTGACACACACACCACAACGTCTGACCAGGACAGTGCTGGTCAGAGTGACCTACCTGCGACCACTAGATCTGGTCGCACAGTGGTGAAACCACAAAGATTCAAAGACTTTGTGAGTCACTAGTGGTGAACCAACCACCTATGGCCTTTGGAGGAAAAAAAAAAAAATGTTGTAAATGGGAAGAAAAAAAATCCATTGTTATTACAAACATGTCTGTGTACGGAATGTACTAAGCTGGTAATGAGTTGATGAGGACAATCGTCTATAACTTTGATCTTGAATTTATTTAAAGTAAGAATATTACAATGGATGTCAATCTGAACCATCATTTAATTTTAATGATAACTACAACTATTTTTAAGTTCATCTTGCCTAGGATGTGATTAATATCTGAACAGTTGTGATTTATACTTTACAGATTAGATTTCCTGTAACAGTTATGAGTTATACCTTGTGGACAAGATTTTCAGTAACACTTGACCTCTTACCTTGACAGAATTTTGAATGTGTACATTGTTTACAAGTTAAGAGTGTAATCAAAAAAAAAAAAAAAAAAAAAAAGAGGAAGGATGTATCAATGGGAATTGTTGTCCACACGGACTGTTTTGTGTGTTGCACCAGTGACTGAGCCAGAGAAGTCACATGTCTTATAGCTCCAGTGATGAGTTAAATAAAACTATAGCCCCGTTGGGCTAGAAAGATATATTCTGTAGTCCGTTGTAGTTAATAAGAGGCAGAAAATAACAGTGGTAAGGAAGAACTCCTTCTGAGGAAGAAACCTCAAGCAGACCAGACTCAAAGGGGTGACCCTCTGCTTGGGCCATGCTACCGACACAAATTTATTTATTTTTTGGATCAATTTTTTATTGATTTATTTTAACATAACAACAAAAACAAACAAAATTCAAATTAAATAAAATGAACACACGACCGGGACAAGCATATGAACATATTACATCTGCACATTGTTGAAATGAGATTAAAATTTGCCAACAGATTTGCCAGCAGGGGGTCTCAGATCAAAAGAGTTCGGAGATCAACCACTGCTTGATTCCAAGCATTAATAGTCCCTTAGCACCATGTATACGAGCAGTGGACAACTCTAAATATGCCACATCTATAAAGGATTGCACCCACTGATGGTAAGAAAGAGAGTGTGGAGGTTTCCACCTTACTGCAACCATCTTCATGGCGGCAGTTAAACCTGCCAAAAAGATCCTTTTCCGAGCTTTGCACAGTTGAAGTTGTGACATATCATTCAGTAATAAAACCAAAGGTGACAATGGGAACTTCACTCTTAACAACAATGATAAGCTGTTACTTATAGTTCCCAAAAATAACATACACTTGGGCACTCCCAAACCAAATGAAAAATTGTCCCAACAGAGTTAGTATGGCATAGAGTACAGTATGGATCAACTTTTATCTTCATATTATAAAGCTTGCGAGGTGTCATATATGTCCTGTGAATAAAATTCAGGTGGATTTGTTGATGGTCAGGGTTTTTAGATGAACAAAGTACAGAGTCTCAAACTGCCTCCCAGTCAAAATCAGGAGGAAAATTAGGAATGTCAGCTGACCAACATTTATCCAGATGTAATGGGACATATGAATTTTCCAAAAATTGCAAATATAACCTAGAAGTAAGACCTTTAGTGCCACAAGAGCTATTAAAAAACCTAAGCAGTGGGTGATCTGCAAGCGGGATTTGCCATGGTACCCCGTATGTTTTCATGGCTGTTCTCAATTGGAGGTAAAAAAAGAAAGAAGAACGCTGCAAATTAAATTGAACACAGAGATCGTCAAATGACTGGAGTCCATTCTCGCCAAACACCCTGCCAAGGGAACGTATGTCATTGTCATACCATTGTCTACACTGACTTCTTTTTATAGGGCACTTGTTAATGAGAATCCTCTCATTGTAAAAAATCGGAGAATGTGGATTCCAGCTACACCCAATCCTGCATGCTTTCTCAGCATTGCGCCAGACAGCTATAGCATGAGATAAAATGGGACCAAACCGAGCCATGCATCTGTTCTGCGGTGAATTAGCAAATAACAGCTCCCTAAGTTTTAAAGAGCCTGCCAGGGATTCCTCTAATGGGAGCCACGCCACCTCCATTGAACCATGCAACCAAAGGGCGTAGAGTGAAAGCCCAATGGTAAAGTCTGAAATTGGGGAGTGATAAACCACCTGCCGACCTATGCCGCTGTGCTGTGGACAGTTTTAAACGTGGCCGTTTTCCATTCCATATAAATTTAGTGACCGCACTCTGTACTCTATCCCAGTAACGGGAAGGAGGTGGAAGTGGGATCATAAAGCTCAAAAAGTTGATACGCGGGAGAACATTCATTTTAATAATAGAAACGCGTGATTTAAGGGAATTTGGCAAAGAGGCCCATCTTTCAAGATCAGCTAAAATCTTGATCAACGCACCTTCATAATTATTTTTAACAATCATTTGTAAAGTGGAAGAGATTTCAATAACAAGATATGTAAAATGTTTAACGACCGGAATACCAGGAGGTAAGGTAGCGTGTCTCATACAATCATTCAATGGCAAAAAGGCAGACTTATCCCAATTAATCTTATAGCCTGATATGTTGCTGAACTCACTGAAAAGAGAAAGCATATTAGAGATGGATTGGATACTTCCCACATATAGAAGAACATCATCAGCATACAATGATATACTATGCTTAGTGCCATTTATTGTTATTGGGGTAATTGTATTGGCTAAACGGATCATTTGAGCTAGGGGCTCTAAAGAGAGTGCAAATAGAAGAGGACTCAAAGGGCACCCCTGTCTTGAACCCCTGGCTATACTAAAGTAGAAGAATATGTCCTACCTGTGAGCACTGAAGCTGTTGGGTTGTTGTAGAGCACTTTAACCATTATTTCTATTATTATCAATCAATCAACTCAATCAACTTTTTTCTTGTATAGCGCCAAATCACAACAAACAGTTGCCCCAAGGCGCTCCACATTGCAAGGCAAGGCCATACAATAATTATGAAACACAGTCTACGTCTAAAGCAACATAACCAAGGGATGGTCCAGGGTCACCCGATCCAGTCCTAACTATAAGCCTTAGCGAAAAGGAAAGTTTTAAGCCTAATCTTAAAAGTAGAGAGGGTATCTGTCTCCCTGATCTGAATTGGGAGCTGGTTCCACAGGAGAGGAGCCTGAAAGCTGAAGGCTCTGCCTCCCATTCTACTCTTACAAACCCTAGGAACTACAAGTAAGCCCGCAGTCTGAGAGCGAAGCGCTCTAATGGGGTAATATGGTACTACGAGGTCCCTAAGATAAGATGGGACCTGATTATTCAAAACCTTATAAGTAAGAAGAAGAATTTTAAATTCTATTCTAGCATTAACAGGAAGCCAATGAAGGGAGGCCAACACGGGTGAGATATGCTCTCTCCTGCTAGTCCCCGTCAGTACTCTAGCTGCAGCATTCTGAACCAACTGAAGGCTTTTTAGGGAACTTTTAGGACAACCTGATAATAATGAATTACAATAGTCCAGCCTAGAGGAAACAAATGCATGAATTAGTTTTTCAGCATCACTCTGAGACAAGACCTTTCTGATTTTAGAGATATTGCATAAATGCAAAAAGGCAGTCCTACATATTTGTTTAATATGCGCTTTGAATGACATATCCTGATCAAAAATAACTCCAAGATTTCTCACAGTATTACTAGAGATCAGGGAAATGCCATCCAGAGTAACGATCTGGTTAGACACCATGCTTCTAAGATTTGTGGGGCCAAGTACAATAACTTCAGTTTTATCTGAGTTTAAAAGCAGGAAATTAGAGGTCATCCATGTCTTTATGTCTGTAAGACAATCCTGCAGTTTAGCTAATTGGTGCGTATCCTCTGGCTTCATGGATAGATAAAGCTGGGTATCATCTGCGTAACAATGAAAATTTAAGCAATACCGTCTAATAATACTGCCCAAGGGAAGCATGTATAAAGTGAATAAAATTGGTCCTAGCACAGAACCTTGTGGAACTCCATAATTAACTTTAGTCTGTGAAGAAGATTCCCCATTACATGAACAAACTGTAATCTATTAGACAAATATGATTCAAACCACCGCAGCGCAATGCCTTTAATACCTATGACATGCTCTAATCTCTGTAATAAAATTTTATGGTCAACAGTATCAAAAGCAGCACTGAGGTCCAACAGAACAAGCACAGAGATAGTCCACTGTCCGAAGCCATAAGAAGATCATTTGTAACCTTCACTAATGCTGTTTCTGTACTATGATGAATTCTAAAACCTGACTGAAACTCTTCAAATAGACCATTCCTCTGCAGGTGATCAGTTAGCTGTTTTACAACTACCCTCTCAAGAATCTTTGAGAGAAAAGGAAGGTTGGAGATTGGCCTATAATTAGCTAAGATAGCTGGGTCAAGTGATGGCTTTTTAAGTAATGGTTTAATTACTGCCACCTTAAAGGCCTGTGGTACATAACCAACTAACAAAGACAGATTGATCATATTTAAGATTGAAGCATTAAATAATGGTAGGACTTCCTTGAGCAGCCTGGCAGGAATGGGGTCTAATAAGCATGTTGATGGTTTGGATGAAGTAACTAATGAAAATAACTCAGACAGAACAATCGGAGAGAAAGAGTCTAACCAAATACCGGCATCACTGAAAGCAGCCAAAGATAACGATACATCTTTGGGATGGTTATGAGTAATTTTTTCTCTAATAGTCAAAATTTTGTTAGCAAAGAAAGTCATGAAGTCATTACTAGTTAAAGTTAATGGAATACTCAGCTCAATAGAGCTCTGACTCTTTGTCAGCCTGGCTACAGTGCTGAAAAGAACCTGGGGTTGTTCTTATTTTCTTCAATTAGTGATGAGTAGAAAGATGTCCTAGCTTCACGAAGGGCTTTCTTATAGAGCAACAAACTCTTTTTCCAGGCTAAGTGAAGATCTTCTAAATTAGTGAGACGCCATTTCCTCTCCAACTTACGGGTTATCTGCTTTAAGCTACGAGTTTGTGAGTTATACCACGGAGTCAGACACTTCTGATTTAAAGCTCTCTTTTTCAGAGGAGCTACAGCATCCAAAGTTGTCTTCAATGAGGATGTAAAACTATTGACAAGATACTCTAACTCCCTTACAGAGTTTAGGTAGCTACTCTGCTCTGTGTTGGTATATGACATTAGAGAACATAAAGAAGGAATCATATCCTTAAACCTAGTTACAGCGCTTTCTGAAAGACTTCTAGTGTAATGAAACTTATTCCCCACTGCAGGGTAGTCCATCAGGGTAAATGTAAATGTTATTAAAAAATGATCAGACAAAAGGGAGTTTTCAGGGAATACTGTTAAGTCTTCTATTTCCATACCATAAGTCAGAACAAGATCTAAAATATGATTAAAGTGGTGGGTGGACTCATTTACTTTTTGAGCAAAGCCGATAGAGTCTAATAATAGATTAAATGCAGTGTTGAGGCTGTCATTCTCAGCATCTGTGTGGATGTTAAAATCGCCCACTATAATTATCTTATCTGAGCTAAGCACTAAGTCAGACAAAAGGTCTGAAATTCACAGAGAAACTCACAGTAACGACCAGGTGGACGATAGATAATAACAAATAAAACTGGTTTAGATTATTATTATACTATTATTAGACTCTATTGGCTTTGCTCAAAAAGTAAATGAGTCCACCCACCACTTTAATCATATCTTAGATCTTGTTCTGACTTATGGTATGGAAATAGAAGACTTAACAGTATTCCCTGAAAACTCCCTTCTGTCTGATCATTTCTTAATAACATTTACATTTACTCTGATGGACTACCCAGCAGTAGGGAATAAGTTTCATTACACTAGAAGTCTTCAGAAAGCGCTGTAACTAGGTTAAGGATATGATTCCTTCTTTATGTTCTCTAATGCCATATAACACAGTGCAGAGTAGCTACCTAAACTCTGTAAGGGAGATAGAGTATCTCGTCAATAGTTTTACATCCTCATTGAAGACAACTTTGGATGCTGTAGCTCCTCTGAAAAAGAGAGCTTTAAATCAGAAGTGTCTGACTCCGTGGTATAACTCTCAAACTCGTAGCTTAAAGCAGATAACCCGTAAGTTGGAGAGGAAATGGCGTCTCACTAATTTAGAAGATCTTCACTTAGCCTGGAAAAAGAGTCTGTTGCTCTATAAAAAAGCCCTCCGTAAAGCTAGGACATCTTTCTACTCATCACTAATTGAAGAAAATAAGAACAACCCCAGGTTTCTTTTCAGCACTGTAGCCAGGCTGACAAAGAGTCAGAGCTCTATTGAGCTGAGTATTCCATTAACTTTAACTAGTAATGACTTTATGACTTTCTTTGCTAACAATATTTTAACTATTAGAGAAAAAATTACTCATAACCATCCCAAAGACGTATCGTTATCTTTGGCTGCTTTCAGTGATGCCGGTATTTGGTTAGACTCTTTCTCTCCGATTGTTCTGTCTGAGTTATTTTCATTAGTTACTTCATCCAAACCATCAACATGTTTATTAGACCCCATTCCTACCAGGCTGCTCAAGGAAGCCCTACCATTATTTAATGCTTCGATCTTAAATATGATCAATCTATCTTTGTTAGTTGGCTATGTACCACAGGCTTTTAAGGTGGCAGTAATTAAACCATTACTTAAAAGCCATCACTTGACCCAGCTATCTTAGCTAATTATAGGCCAATCTCCAACCTTCCTTTTCTCTCAAAAATTCTTGAAAGGGTAGTTGTAAAACAGCTAACTGATCATCTGCAGAGGAATGGTCTATTTGAAGTTTCAGTCAGGTTTTAGAATTCATCATAGTACAGAAACAGCATTAGTGAAGGTTACAAATGATCTTCTTATGGCCTCGGACAGTGGACTCATCTCTGTGCTTGTTCTGTTAGACCTCAGTGCTGCTTTTGATACTGTTGACCATAAAATTTTATTACAGAGATTAGAGCATGCCATAGGTATTAAAGGCACTGCGCTGCGGTGGTTTGAATCATATGAATCATATTTGTCTAATAGATTACAATTTGTTCATGTAAATGGGGAATCTTCTTCACAGACTAAAGTTAATTATGGAGTTCCACAAGGTTCTGTGCTAGGACCAATTTTATTCACTTTATATATGCTTCCCTTAGGCAGTATTATTAGACGGTATTGCTTAAATTTTCATTGTTACGCAGATGATACCCAGCTTTATCTATCCATGAAGCCAGAGGACACACACCAATTAGCTAAACTGCAGGATTGTCTTACAGACATAAAGACATGGATGACCTCTAATTTCCTGCTTTTAAACTCAGCTAAAACTGAAGTTATTGTACTTGGCCCCACAAATCTTAGAAACATGGTGTCTAACCAGATCCTTACTCTGGATGGCATTACCCTGACCTCTAGTAATACTGTGAGAAATCTTGGAGTCATTTTTGATCAGGATATGTCATTCAAAGCGCATATTAAACAAATATGTAGGACTGCTTTTTGCATTTACGCAATATCTCTAAAATCAGAAAGGTCTTGTCTCAGAGTGATGCTGAAAAACTAATTCATGCATTTATTTCCTCTAGGCTGGACTATTGTAATTCATTATTATCAGGTTGTCCTAAAAGTTCCCTAAAAAGCCTTCAGTTAATTCAAAATGCTGCAGCTAGAGTACTGATGGGGACTAGAAGGAGAGAGCATATCTCACCCATATTGGCCTCTCTTCATTGGCTTCCTGTTAATTCTAGAATAGAATTTAAAATTCTTCTTCTTACTTATAAGGTTTGAATAATCAGGTCCCATCTTATCTTAGGGACCTCGTAGTACCATATCACCCCAATAGAGCGCTTCGCTCTCAGACTGCAGGCTTACTTGTAGTTCCTAGGGTTTGTAAGAGTAGAATGGGAGGCAGAGCCTTCAGCTTTCAGGCTCCTCTCCTGTGGAACCAGCTCCCAATTCAGATCAGGGAGACAGACACCCTCTCTACTTTTAAGATTAGGCTTAAAACTTTCCTTTTGCTAAAGCTTATAGTTAGGGCTGGATCAGGTGACCCTGAACCATCCCTTAGTTATGCTGCTATAGACGTAGACTGCTGGGGGGTTCCCATGATGCACTGTTTCTTTCTCGTTTTGCTCTGTATGCACCACTCTGCATTTAATCATTAGTGATCGATCTCTGCTCCCCTCCACAGCATGTCTTTTTCCTGGTTCTCTCCCTCAGCCCCAACCAGTCCCAGCAGAAGACTGCCCCTCCCTGAGCCTGGTTCTGCTGGAGGTTTCTTCCTGTTAAAAGGGAGTTTTTCCTTCCCACTGTAGCCAAGTGCTTGCTCACAGGGGGTCGTTTTGACGTTGGGGTTTTACATAATTATTGTATGGCCTTGCCTTACAATATAGAGCGCCTTGGGGCAACTGTTTGTTGTGATTTGGCGCTATATAAAAAAAATTGATTGATTGATTGATTGATATTTATAAAATCAGAGCCTAGACCAAGTGTATGAAGTACGGACCATAAGTACTGCCACTCAAGATGGTCAAAGGCTTTCATGGCATCTAAAGAGAGCACAGCGGCTGGTGTAGATGAAGAAGAGACACTATTTATGATGTGTAGCAGTCTCCTCATATTATCAGAAGAGGTTCTTGATTTAATAAAGCCTGTTTGGTCACAATGAACCAATTCAGACATAACGGTTTCAAGCCTACGAGCCTATACTTTAGCAAATATTTTTATATCTGCATTCAAGAGGGACAAGGGCCTGTAACTTGAGCACTCCTGGGGATCTTTATCTTTCTTAGGTAGAAGAGAGATAATGGCCATATTCATGTTTCTTGAGAAAAAGCCAGTCTTTAATGAAGTCTGAACCATGTCAAACATTAAGGGCCCTAGATATTCCCAGAAAGTGGAGTAAAACTCAGGAGGGACCCCATCAAGGTCGGGAGACTTCCCATGACGCATAGCCAAGGCAGCCTCCTTGAGCTCAGATATGGTCATTTGACTGTTCAGTTTGGACAGA
Organism: Thalassophryne amazonica; assembly: GCF_902500255.1. Taxonomy (NCBI): domain Eukaryota; kingdom Metazoa; phylum Chordata; class Actinopteri; order Batrachoidiformes; family Batrachoididae; genus Thalassophryne; species Thalassophryne amazonica. Next base: position 85,311,941 of record NC_047106.1, read on the forward strand.
CCTTCTGCTGACAATCTTGGGAGAAGTGCATTGTTAAGAAAATCATTGCATGTTTGTTGATTATGTATTACTTCTGAACTATACAAAGTACTATAAAAGTTGCATAAAACTGAATTAACCTGTGAAGGTTCGGTCTGAATCAGGCCATCTGCGGATTTAATTGAAGGGATATCAGAAAAACATTCATCAGCTCTCAAACGGAGTGCTAGCAAATGACTCGGCTTGGCCCCATTGAGTTAATAGAGTTGCCTTGTTTTGTGTATTAAAAATTCAACCCTACGTTTGTGAATGTCACCAATTTCTTTCTTAACTAGGTCATGTTGAGAAGCAATATTCTCATCAAAGGACTGCTGTAAATGATTGTCAAATACAGTGAGTTTACTTTGCAAGATATGAAGTTTGGTCTCACGAGATTGTTTAGTATAAGAAGCAAAGCGTATAGCATTGTTACGAATAAAACCCTTAACAGCATCCCACAGAATCCTCGAATCATCTTCAGACCCTTTGTTGATATCAATAATATACCAAATTCAGAAATAAACTGTTCTCTAAACTCTTTACTGCTGAGGAATGTTGTATTAAACCGCCATCTGGTGGCACGAGTGGGGGCAGAAGTTAGTGTTGCGCAGGCAACAACTGCTATGTGATCAGAAAGTGCAAAGGGAAAATTAACAACCTTGGTAATCTCATAAAAGCAGTGTCTGGAAGAAAGTAAATAATCAATCCTGTAAAAAGACTTGAATTTTGGCTCTCTGTTGGGACTGTTTACACAGAGACTGCTACCTGCTGCTTTGGACTTGAACTAACAGTCTTTTTCAAGACTTTTTTTACTTTTTTACCTTTTTACTTTTTTTAACTTTTTTACTGTGCTCCAACGCCTAAGGGAGACCTCTAACGGTCGAAACATCGCGACGGAGCACTTTTATCAGCTAACTTTCATTAGCGTTGGCAAGCTAACTAGCTTGCTAACGCTTTCGTTTTTATTTTTTTTATTTTATTCTAGCACCGTTGTCGTGCGTTCGCTGTTGTCGTGCGTTGCCTGTGCTGCTTCATGGCCTGTTTGGTGCTTTGATTGGGGCACTCCTTCTGCTGAATCACCTCTGGATTATTTGCACATTATTCACTTTGTGTGTTTTTGGGAATCCGCTAGCTTAGCGCAGCTACTAGCTCTTAGCCGGTTTAGCATGGCGGCTTCTCCTGTCTCTCCCGTACTTTTCTGCTCTGGGTGTGAAATGTTTAGTTATTCCTCGGCCTCCTTTAGCAGTAACGGTACTTGTAATAAATGCAGCTTATTCGTAGCTTTGCAGGCCAGGCTGGGCGAATTGGAGACTCGGCTCCGCACCGTGGAAAATTCTACAGCTAGCCAGGCCCCTGTAGTCGGTGCGGACCAAGGTAGCTTAGCCGCCGTTAGTTCCCCCCTGGCAGATCCCATGCAGTCGGGAAAGCAGGCTGACTGGGTGACTATGAGGAGGAAGCGTAGCCCTAAACAGAAGCCCCGTGTACACCGTCAACCCGTTCACATCTCTAACCGTTTTTCCCCACTCGACGATACACTCGCCGAGGATCAAACTCTGGTTATTGGCGACTCTGTTTTGAGAAATGTGAAGTTAGCGACACCAGCAACCATTGTCAATTGTCTTCCGGGGGCCAGAGCAGGCGACATCGAAGGACATTTGAAATTGCTGGCTAAGGCTAAGCGTAAATTTGGTAAGATTGTAATTCACGTCGGCAGTAATGACACTCGGTTACGCCAATTGGAGGTCACTAAAATTAACATTAAATCGGTGTGTAACTTTGCAAAAACAATGTCGGACTCTGTTGTTTTCTCTGGGCCCCTCCCCAATCAGACCGGGAGTGACATGTTTAGCCGCATGTTCTCCTTGAATTGCTGGCTGTCTGAGTGGTGTCCAAAAAATGAGGTGGGCTTCATTGATAATTGGCAAAGCTTCTGGGGAAAACCTGGTCTTGTTAGGAGAGACAGCATCCATCCCACTTTAGAGGGAGCAGCTCTCCTTTCTAGAAATCTGGCCAATTTTTTTGGATCCTCCAAACTGTGACTGTCTAGCGTTGGGACCAGGAGGCAGAGCTGTGGTCTTATACACCTCTCTGCAGCTTCTCTCCCCCTGCCATCCCCTCATTACCCCATCCCCGTAGAGACGGTGCCTGCTCCCAGACCACCAATAACCAGCAAAAATCTATTTAAGCATAAAAATTCAAAAAGAAAAAATAATATAGCACCTTCAATTGCACCACAGACTAAAACAGTTAAATGTGGTCTATTAAACATTAGGTCTCTCTCTTCTAAGTCCCTGTTGGTAAATGATATAATAATTGATCAACGTATTGATTTATTCTGCCTAACAGAAACCTGGTTACAGCTGGATGAATATGTTAGTTTAAATGAGTCAACACCCCCGAGTCACACTAACTGTCAGAATGCTCGTAGCACGGGCCGGGGCGGAGGATTAGCAGCAATCTTCCATTCCAGCTTATTAATTAATCAAAAACCTAGACAGAGCTTTAATTCATTTGAAAGCTTGTCTCTTAGTCTTGTCCATCCAAATTGGAAGTCCCAAAAACCAGTTTTATTTGTTATTATCTATCGTCCACCTGGTCGTTACTGTGAGTTTCTCTGTGAATTTTCAGACCTTTTGTCTGACTTAGTGCTTAGCTCAGATAAGATAATTATAGTGGGCGATTTTAACATCCACACAGATGCTGAGAATGACAGCCTCAACACTGCATTTAATCTATTATTAGACTCTATCGGCTTTGCTCAAAAGTAAATGAGCCCACCCACCACTTTAATCATATTTAGATCTTGTTCTGACTTATGGTATGGAAATAGAAGACTTAACAGTATTCCCTGAAAACTCCCTTCTGTCTGATCATTTTTTAATAACATTTACATTTACCCTGATGGACTACCCTGCAGTGGGGAATAAGTTTCATTACACTAGAAGTCTTTCAGAAAGCGCTGTAACTAGGTTTAAGGATATGATTCCTTCTTTATGTTCTCTAATGTCATATACCAACACAGAGCAGAGTAGCTACCTAAACTCTGTAAGGGAGTTAGAGTATCTCGTCAATAGTTTTACATCCTCATTGAAGACAACTTTGGATGCTGTAGCTCCTCTGAAAAAGAGAGCTTTAAATCAGAAGTGTCTGACTCCGTGGTATAACTCACAAACTCGTAGCTTAAAGCAGATAACCCGTAAGTTGGAGAGGAAATGGCGTCTCACTAATTTAGAAGATCTTCACTTAGCCTGGAAAAAGAGTTTGTTGCTCTATAAAAAGCCCTCCGTAAAGCTAGGACATCTTTCTACTCATCACTAATTGAAGAAAATAAGAACAACCCCAGGTTTCTTTTCAGCACTGTAGCCAGGCTGACAAAGAGTCAGAGCTCTATTGAGCTGAGTATTCCATTAACTTTAACTAGTAATGACTTCATGACTTTCTTTGCTAACAAAATTTTGACTATTAGAGAAAAAATTACTCATAACCATCCCAAAGATGTATCGTTATCTTTGGCTGCTTTCAGTGATGCCGGTATTTGGTTAGACTCTTTCTCTCCGATTGTTCTGTCTGAGTTATTTTCATTAGTTACTTCATCCAAACCATCAACATGTTTATTAGACCCCATTCCTGCCAGGCTGCTCAAGGAAGTCCTACCATTATTTAATGCTTCAATCTTAAATATGATCAATCTATCTTTGTTAGTTGGTTATGTACCACAGGCCTTTAAGGTGGCAGTAATTAAACCATTACTTAAAAAGCCATCACTTGACCCAGCTATCTTAGCTAATTATAGGCCAATCTCCAACCTTCCTTTTCTCTCAAAGATTCTTGAGAGGGTAGTTGTAAAACAGCTAACTGATCACCTGCAGACGATTGGTCTATTTGAAGAGTTTCAGTCAGGTTTTAGAATTCATCATAGTACAGAAACAGCATTAGTGAAGGTTACAAATGATCTTCTTATGGCTTCGGACAGTGGACTTATCTCTGTGCTTGTTCTGTTGGACCTCAGTGCTGCTTTTGATACTGTTGACCATGAAATTTTATTACAGAGATTAGAGCATGTCATAGGTATTAAAGGCACTGCGCTGCGGTGGTTTGAATCATATTTGTCTAATAGATTACAGTTTGTTCATGTAAATGGGGAATCTTCTTCACAGACTAAAGTTAATTATGGAGTTCCACAAGGTTCTGTGCTAGGACCAATTTTATTCACTTTATACATGCTTCCCTTAGGCAGTATTATTAGACGGTATTGCTTAAATTTTCATTGTTACGCAGATGATACCCAGCTTTATCTATCCATGAAGCCAGAGGATACACACCAATTAGCTAAACTGCAGGATTGTCTTACAGACATAAAGACATGGATGACCTCTAATTTCCTGCTTTTAAACTCAGATAAAACTGAAGTTATTGTACTTGGCCCCACAAATCTTAGAAGCATGGTGTCTAACCAGATCGTTACTCTGGATGGCATTTCCCTGATCTCTAGTAATACTGTGAGAAATCTTGGAGTCATTTTTGATCAGGATATGTCATTCAAAGCGCATATTAAACAAATATGTAGGACTGCCTTTTTGCATTTACGCAATATCTCTAAAATCAGAAAGGTCTTGTCTCAGAGTGATGCTGAAAAACTAATTCATGCATTTATTTCCTCTAGGCTGGACTATTGTAATTCATTATTATCAGGTTGTCCTAAAAGTTCCCTAAAAAGCCTTCAGTTGGTTCAGAATGCTGCAGCTAGAGTACTGACGGGGACTAGCAGGAGAGAGCATATCTCACCCGTGTTGGCCTCTCTTCATTGGCTTCCTGTTAATTCTAGAATAGAATTTAAAATTCTTCTTCTTACTTATAAGGTTTTGAATAATCAGGTCCCATCTTATCTTAGGGACCTCGTAGTACCATATTACCCCATTAGAGCGCTTCGCTCTCAGACTGCGGGCTTACTTGTAGTTCCTAGGGTTTGTAAGAGCAGAATGGGAGGCAGAGCCTTCAGCTTTCAGGCTCCTCTCCTGTGGAACCAGCTCCCAATTCAGATCAGGGAGACAGATACCCTCTCTACTTTTAAGATTAGGCTTAAAACTTTCCTTTTCGCTAAGGCTTATAGTTAGGGTTGGATCGGGTGACCCTGGACCATCCCTTGGTTATGTTGCTTTAGACGTAGACTGTGGGGGGGTTCCCATGATGCACTATTTCTTTCTCTTTTTGCTCCGTATGCATCACTCTGCATTTAATCATTAGTGATCGATCTCTGCCCCCCTTCTCGGCATGTCTTTTTCCTGGTTCTTTCCCTCAGCCCCAACCAGTCTCAGCAGAAGACTGCCCCTCCCTGAGCCTGGTTCTGCTGGAGGTTTCTTCCTGTTAAAAGGGAGTTTTTCCTTCCCACTGTGGCCAAGTGCTTGCTCATAGGGGGTCGTTTTGACCGTTGGGGTTTTTCATAATTATTGTATGGCCTTGCCTTACAATATGGAGCGCCTTGGGGCAACTGTTTGTTGTGATTAGGCGCTATATAAGAAAAAAGTTGATTGATTGATTGACTTGTGTCTGGCTGATTGATGTGTATAAATCTCTGATGCTGGGACTGAGCATACACCACAAATCCACCACTCCAGTTTCTTTGATCCATAAGCAAAGTGCTTCTGAAGAATGCCTCTGATCTGAAGTTTCAGTTGAACTTGATGTATCAATTGTGTGGTCAACCACAGAATTAAAATCTGCACCAGTTATGAACTTAAACCCTGAAAGTTCGAGCATTATTTTAGTTATTTGATCATAAAAATTTTTCTCAAAAACATTTGGAGCATATAAAGAGATTAAAGCCAAATTTGTATGTTCAATATGCACTTTAGCAACAGTAATTCTACCCTTATTATCAGACCAATTATCATTTAGCTTGAATTGTAAGTTACGACGACAAACAATTGCAACACCCTTAGTTTTATTTTGGGCTGAAGAGTAAGCTATAACTTTAAAAAATCTATTTGCTAATTGGTGAATGTCACCTGCAGTCAAATGGGTCTCTTGTAACATTGCAATTTGAATCCCTTGAGAACAAAGAAAATTAAGTACAGCAACACGCTTAACATGGTTATTGAGACCTCCTACATTAAGACTAAGTAATTTGGTGCTGGGCATACAAGTAACGAAAAGGTAAACAAAAGCACAGATGGCACAATATAAGAAGAGTTAAGTCCTGAGTACATTAATGAACAAAAAAAGAACAAGAACATAATGCAAACAACAGATGGGAGAAGACAGGAAACTATCTTATCTAAAACTCCCATAGAGAGAAAAAAGGACTATATTGTCCCACTAAGCTAGTGCTGTAGCTAAATAGCTAACTTTATAAAAAAAAAAAGGAAAAGGGGTTCTCAAACCATCTAACACACCCCTCCCTGCCCATCTAACTGAAAGATGCAAATTGTGATAACCAGCTCTCACGTTAAATCAAAGCAGCACAAATAAAGTAATTATTAATGACCTCATGAGAGTGAGTGAGCAAGACACTAATTAAACCCGTATTCCCCAAAAACAGCAAAAATGTCTCTGTAAATAGTCAAAACAATGAACAGAAAAATCCAAATTAAGATGAGAGCACAGAACGTGAATGGGGAGAGGAGGGCAATAAGTAAACTCACTCACTCAAATATTCAGATCAGTCACTTTGGGCTAGTCTTCTTTATCCTCCGAGCTGTTGAGAAAAGCACTGGCCTCCTTAGGGTTCTTGAATGATTTTCGGACTCGAAAAGAAAGCACAGCGGGAAAAGCCATCCGAAAACGTATGTTCCTCTTAATAAGATCCGTGCAGACCGGGTTGAATGGTCTCCTTGCAAGTCGAACACCAGGTGGACTGCAATACGCAGTGGCTCCAGTTTACCCAAACGCCTGACAGCAGAGAATATTAGAGAAACATCTTTGGAGCGGTGAATCTTGATCATAACAGTACGAGGACCGCCGTCAGTAGGTCTTCCGGGTACGCGGTGTGCACGGTCTATAGTGAAGTTAGTGACCGGCAGCTTTAAAAGCGTGGGGATAAACTTTTCAAAAAAGGAAACTGGGTCGTCACCTTCAGTGGACTCTTTTAAATTAAGCAGCCGAATATTATCTCATCTCGAACGGCTTTCGATGTCCAGGACCTTATCCAACAGCTGCTCATTCGTTCTAATCAATTCAGCCACTTTTCTCTTCAGTGGAGCTACATCGTCCTCCAAACCGGAGATACGTGTCTCCGCCTCGGCTTGGGCGCAGGCTAGGGTGTCGCTGGCTGCGGCTACCTCTTCAATGCGCTTAATAGCGTTATCCATTTTCACATTCAGTGAGGACTCAAATCTAGCCAGCGCCTCGCTCATAGCCATTTCAGTCCGCCGAGCCTCTGCTGCTACAGTTTCAGATATATGTTTAAGTAGCGCTTCTGTGGGAAATTCAGGTGTAGCCATGACTGTGCTAGCATTAGCAGAGCCCAAGCTATCATCGCTCTGTCGAGAAATATCATCTGCGGGCTCACGAAGTCGTTCATTCCAACCTGATTTTGGTGGCTTAGGCATCGTCAAAGTGAAGCTAAGTGCAAATCCAATAAAAAAGTAAACTTTCGGCACAAGAGTCAAAAATGTAACGATGAGCACGGAGGGAGACAGAAATACGTCCGCTTACATTGACGCCATCTTGGAACCCCCCCGCTACCGACACAGATTTTGTTGTTGTTGTCCATTCAGCTGCTCCTATTTTTGTCGGGGTCACAACAGCAGATACAACCAGATCCGCATTGGTATTTGGCACAAGCTTTACGCTGGATGTCCTTTCTGATGCAACTCCAGCACAACCTGGAGAAACACACACAGCTGCTGGTGTTCCAAAAAGGTGTCCCATCCAAGTACTAACCAGGTCCCGCTCTGCTTAGCTTCTCAGATCTGACAGGATCAGGCTGACACAGAGCAGATCTGCTGCATGCTACCGATATAAATTTAGTTTAACAAAAATATCAGTTTTTCTCAGTAGCTTTGGTGCATTTCTCACATAATTTTTCATCACACATCACATATCAATCAATCAATCAATTTTTTTATATAGTGCCAAATCACAACAAACAGTTGCCCCAAGGCGCTTTATATTGTAAGGCAAGGCCATACAATAATTATGTAAAACCCCAACGGTCAAAACGACCCCCTGTGAGCAAGCACTTGTCTACAGTGGGAAGGAAAAACTCCCTTTTAACAGGAAGAAACCTCCAGCAGAACCAGGCTCAGGGAGGGGCAGTCTTCTGCTGGGACTGGTTGGGGCTGAGGGAGAGAACCAGGAAAAGACATGCTGTGGAGGGGAGCAGAGATCGATCACTAATGATTAAATGCAGAGTGGTGCATAAAGAGCAAAAAGAGAAAGAAACAGTGCATCATGGGAACCCCCCAGCAGTCTATGTCTATAGCAGCATAACTAAGGGATGGTTCAGGGTCACCTGATCCAGCCCTAACTATAAGCTTTAGCAAAAAGGAAAGTTTTAAGCCTAATCTTAAAAGTAGAGAGGGTGTCTGTCTCCCTGATCAATCAATCAATCAATTTTTTTATATAGCGCCAAATCACAACAAACAGTTGCCCCAAGGCGCTTTATATTGTAAGGCAAGGCCATACAATAATTATGTAAAACCCCAACGGTCAAAACGACCCCCTGTGAGCAAGCACTTGGCTACAGTGGGAAGGAAAAACTCCCTTTTAACAGGAAGAAACCTCCAGCAGAACCAGGCTCAGGGAGGGGCAGTCTTCTGCTGGGACTGGTTGGGGCTGAGGGAGAGAACCAGGAAAAAGACATGCTGTGGAGGGGAGCATGAATTGGGAGCTGGTTCCACAGGAGAGGAGCCTGAAAGCTGAAGGCTCTGCCTCCCATTCTACTCTTACAAACCCTAGGAACTACAAGTAAGCCTGCAGTCTGAGAGCGAAGCGCTCTATTGGGGTGATATGGTACTACGAGGTCCCTAAGATAAGATGGGACCTGATTATTCAAAACCTTATAAGTAAGAAGAAGAATTTTAAATTCTATTCTAGAATTAACAGGAAGCCAATGAAGAGAGGCCAATATGGGTGAGATATGCTCTCTCCTTCTAGTCCCCGTCAGTACTCTAGCTGCAGCATTTTGAATTAACTGAAGGCTTTTTAGGGAACTTTTAGGACAACCTGATAATAATGAATTACAATAGTCCAGCCTAGAGGAAATAAATGCATGAATTAGTTTTTCAGCATCACTCTGAGACAGGACCTTTCTGATTTTAGAGATATTGCGTAAATGCAAAAAAGCAGTCCTACATATTTGTTTAATATGCGCTTTGAATGACATATCCTGATCAAAAATGACTCCAAGATTTCTCACAGTATTACTAGAGGTCAGGGTAATGCCATCCAGAGTAAGGATCTGGTTAGACACCATGTTTCTAAGATTTGTGGGGCCAAGTACAATAACTTCAGTTTTATCTGAGTTTAAAAGCAGGAAATTAGAGGTCATCCATGTCATTATGTCTGTAAGACAATCCTGCAATTTAGCTAATTGGTGTGTGTCCTCTGGCTTCATGGATAGATAAAGCTGGGTATCATCTGCGTAACAATGAAAATTTAAGCAATACCGTCTAATAATACTGCCTAAGGGAAGCATGTATAAAGTGAATAAAATTGGTCCTAGCACAGAACCTTGTGGAACTCCATAATTAACTTTAGTCTGTGAAGAAGATTCCCCATTTACATGAACAAATTGTAATCTATTAGACAAATATGATTCAAACCACCACAGCGCAGTGCCTTTAATACCTATGGCATGCTCTAATCTCTGTAATAAAATTTTATGGTCAACAGTATCAAAAGCAGCACTGAGGTCTAACAGAACAAGCGCAGAGATGAGTCTACTGTCCGAGGCCATAAGAAGATCATTTGTAACCTTCACTAATGCTGTTTCTGTACTATGATGAATTCTAAAACCTGACTGAAACTCTTCAAATAGACCATTCCTCTGCAGATGATCAGTTAGCTGTTTTACAACTACCCTTTCAAGAATTTTGAGAGAAAAGGAAGGTTGGAGATTGGCCTATAATTAGCTAAGATAGCTGGGTCAAGTGATGGCTTTTTAAGTAATGGTTTAATTACTGCCACCTTAAAAGCCTGTGGTACATAGACAACTAACAAAGATAGATTGATCATATTTAAGATCGAAGCATTAAATAATGGTAGGGCTTCCGTGAGCAGCCTGGTAGGAATGGGGTCTAATAAACATGTTGATGGTTTGGATGAAGTAACTAATGAAAATAACTCAGACAGAACAATCGGAGAGAAAGAGTCTAACCAAATACAGGCATCACTGAAAGCAGCCAAAGATAACGATACATCTTTGGGATGGTTATGAGTAATTTTTTCTCTAATAGTTAAAATTTTGTTAGCAAAGAAAGTCATGAAGTCATTACTAGTTAAAGTTAATGGAATACTCAGCTCAATAGAGCTCTGACTCTTTGTCAGCCTGGCTACAGTGCTGAAAAGAAACCTGGGGTTGTTCTTATTTTCTTCAATTAGTGATGAGTAGAAAGATGTCCTAGCTTTACGGAGGGCTTTTTTATAGAGCAACAGACTCTTTTTCCAGGCTAAGTGAAGATCTTCTAAATTAGCGAGACGCCATTTCCTCTCCAACTACGGGTTATCTGCTTTAAGCTACGAGTTTGTGAGTTATACCACGGAGTCAGGCACTTCTGATTTAAAGCTCTCTTTTTTAGAGGAGCTACAGCATCCAAAGTTGTCTTCAATGATGATGTAAAACTATTGACGAGATACTCTATCTCACTTACAGAGTTTAGGTAGCTACTCTGCACTGTGTTGGTATATGGCATTAGAGAACATAAAGAAGGAATCATATCCTTAAACCTAGTTACAGCGCTTTCTGAAAGACTTCTAGTGTAATGAAACTTATTCCCCACTGCTGGGTAGTCCATCAGAGTAAATGTAAATGTTATTAAGAAATGATCAGACAGAAGGGAGTTTTCAGGGAATACTGTTAAGTCTTCTATTTCCATACCATAAGTCAGAACAAGATCTAAGATATGATTAAAGTGGTGGGTGGACTCATTTACTTTTTGAGCAAAGCCAATAGAGTCTAATAATAGATTAAATGCAGTGTTGAGGCTGTCATTCTCAGCATCTGTGTGGATGTTAAAATCGCCCACTATAATTATCTTATCTGAGCTAAGCACTAAGTCAGACAAAAGGTCTGAAAATTCACAGAGAAACTCACAGTAACGACCAGGTGGACGATAGATAATAACAAATAAAACTGGTTTTTGGGACTTCCAATTTGGATGGACAAGACTAAGAGTCAAGCTTTCAAATGAATTAAAGCTCTGTCTGGGTTTTTGATTAATTAATAAGCTGGAATGGAAGATTGCTGCTAATCCTCCGCCCCGGCCCGTGCTACGAGCATTCTGACAGTTAGTGTGACTCGGGGGTGTTGACTCATTTAAACTAACATATTCATCCTGCTGTAACCAGGTTTCTGTAAGGCAGAATAAATCAATATGTTGATCAATTATTATATCATTTACCAACAGGGACTTAGAAGAGAGAGACCTAATGTTTAATAGACCACATTTAACTGTTTTAGTCTGTGGTGCAGTTGAAGGTGCGATATTATTTTTTCTTTTTGAATTTTTATGCTTAAATAGATTTTTGCTGGTTATTGGTAGTCTGGGAGCAGGCACCGTCTCTACGGGGATGGGGTAATGAGGGGATGGCAGGGGGAGAGAAGCTGCAGAGAGGTGTGTAAGACTACAACTCTGCTTCCTGGTCCCAACCCTGGATAGTCACGGTTTGGAGGATTTAAGAAAATTGGCCAGATTTCTAGAAATGAGAGCTGCTCCATCCAAAGTGGGATGGATGCCGTCTCTCCTAACAAGACCAGGTTTTCCCCAGAAGCTTTGCCAATTATCTATGAAGCCCACCTCATATGCACAACAGTTGATGCATTTTTCAGAACGATTAGTACAAACTGCAAAACCAAGTTGATACCCTGCAAAGGTGTGTCACTTGCTCAGAATGGATAGCTCAAAAACAAGTATTCATGTCAGTGAAAGTGTCAGTGTCATTAAGATGAAAAGTCCTGTTTATGAACAACATGGTCAAATGGCTTTGTCATGTTTTCCTTATGACAGTTTACTCTGTAAATGTTTTCCAGTGCAAAAAAGTCAGATCTTGGTGACACTACCTGAAAATGCTCAATACAGCACTATATACAACTTACACAGCCATTTGAAAACTATAGTAAAGTCACACATCAGTATTTAATGAAGTAACTGAGTTTATATAACGGCTGAGTGGATCCTTGTCATTTGATTGGTGCTTTGTATGTCACATGACATGCATTAATTCATCCCATTTGTGTTGCATTGCATTTAGAGTGTGAATCTGGTTCCATACGTTTGGTACCATTGCACTCTGCACACACACGCACGTCCTCGCGCATGCGCGCACGCACACATGATTGCGCACACGCGTCCACACATGCTCCTGCGCGCAAATGCACGTGCACCCACACATGTCCGTGCGCGCGCAAACACACACAAAGCAAATCCACTGTGCTATCTGGAGGCTGTGAGCAGGAAGAAAAATAAAAGCTGGACTTCTGATGTGATTTTTTTCTGCTGCACTGAGGACATACACAGTCTTTTGGTAGCACACGCACGTACATGTGCCGACCAGGTTGCGTGTGTGTGCGCACGGGGGACAACGACTCTCCCAAGACATAATTTGATTGAGCTAACTGACACTGCTAATTCTTGTAAGATACACACACACACACACACACACACACACACACACACACACACACACACACACACACACACACACACACACACACACACACACACACACACACACACACACAAACAAATCCACTGTGCTGTCTGGAGGCTGTGAGCAGGAAGAGAGAAAGAAAAGCTGGACTCATTTCTGACGTGATTTTTTTTTCGCTGCACTGAGGACATACACAGTCGACCGAGCCGGTTTCGTAGGTGCGCGCGCGCCAACAACGCGATGATTTGATTGCGCTAACTGACGCTGCTTGACACACACATACACACACACACACAAAATCCACTCCGCTGTAAGCCGTCTGGATGCATGAAGACCTGTTCACATGAAACGCTGACGTGATTTTTGGCTGGACTAAGGAACTACACAAAGTCTTTTTTTTAAGGAAGTTCGAAGTCAGTGCACAGCATCACTGGACTACATGTTAGCAGCAGTGGAACACCAAAATGTAAGTCCCTTTTCTGTTGTTTATAAATTAATAAAATATCAAATGACAAGGATCTATTTTAGCTGTTATATAAAACAAATAATAAATGTTTTTACATTCTTTCAATGAAACTAATAATTCGGTGAAAGCTGGAACAAACCATTCAACTCGGCTTCGCCTCATTGAATGGTATGTTCCAGCTTTCACCTCATGAAATATTCGTACCATTGAACTCAAACATTCATTATTTGTATAACACTGAATATGTCTCATATTTTTACTGAATATGCTCTTTGCAATTCTAATTTGTTCACAGCATTGTGCAAAAGAAAAAAAAAGAATACACCCTTATTTACAACAAACATAAACTCCTTTTGGGTAGAGCTGTGCACAACTGTAAGCAATATTGCAGTACATATTGGAAATGAACATACAACATACACAGTACTGTAGATCACTCATGCACATCCACATGTTCCTGTCTGTCTGGCCACATATTTTCATCTACATTACAGCGAATATCATCTCTTGCAATCCAGCGAGGAATGTATTTCCTCAAGTGGCGACTCCAGCCTCTGCAGGACTCTGCTGTGATGTCATCACATGCTGCATCCATGGCCGCTAGCAGGTCCATTTGGGTATGTGGATGCCGGTCACATACCTTCAGTGGTGGGCACAGATAACCAAAAAATTAACTTCGATAACAGATAATCAGATAAAAGTTATCTTCGATAAAGATAAAACAATAAACCACCCAAAAATGTATCGGAAGTTACAGATAACCGATAACAGATAAATTCCAATATTACCTCTGACACATCTACAACTAGTAGTAGAACAAATTTAATAGCTTATAATAATATTAAAAACAACAACAGACCCCAACAATGAGACCACACTTTTCTTTCAACATTTGGCCCCTGCTGGACGCTCTTGTTTACTACAGATGCACTCCAAGAGCAGCCATAAAGCCAACTCTCTATCAATTACAACACTCCGGTCAGGCACAGGTCTTGAAAAATAAAGTCATGCTGACTAATGGTTTTGATTATAAATAACATTAATACTGATAGAATAACTCCATTAATGTCAATTATGTCATTTGTACAAAGTTAAAATATAACATATATCTTTTAATGTTGAATAATGCATTAATTCTGAGGTTTTGCAACAAACAGACAGATCGCAAAGGATTCTGGGTAAAAGTGCCTCTGCTAAACACTGGCTGAGTCTCTGTTTTTGGAGCGAGGCGGAGGGGATACAAATCCCTCCATTTGGAGGGTAGGAGGAGCTTACTGCTGTCTCTGAAAAAACAAACATGGCGCCGAAGGAGCCGCACAAATGAAGCGGCTTTCATTACAAATTACGCTGTTTAGAAAGTTATAACTTGCCAAGAAACTTTACAGGCAGTTGTCTATGACAGCAGCGTGTATGCTGCTGGATGCATGTTGCGTATGTTGTCGTTCTGCAGAATATCGTAACGTCGCTCATGCGCTGCGTTATAATGCACATACACACGAACGCTACGATAAGACACTTTTATATCTCACAACGGAGAAAATCATGATAAAGTGTAAGCACGTTAATTTGTATGTTCATAAATCTTTGGATAATATCAATCCCTGCTGTTGGATTTCAAGGTCTGTAACGTGTGTGTATTTTGTAAACAAACAGGGAGCCCTGAACACACTCATCTAATAAGCTTTAAGACAGAAAATGGAAAGTTTCATCAATGGGAATAAGTTGGAAAATATATACACACACATGTATATGTGTAACACATAACCTGACGTCCTAATAGACTGATATTATTTGTCAAGGAAATTTCTAAAGGAAATAAGGCTGGATGCAAAAAATGGGAGAATTTGAAAAAGAAATAAGGTTGTAATTCCATTAAAAAAGTGAAACTTGTATAATGTATACATTCATTGCACACAAAAAAGCCATTTGCAAAGCCAAAAAGTTGATTTGACAATCATCTGACATAACCGGGGTCAAAATAAATAGAACACTGCTATCTACTGGTTCCCACACGTTTAGTGAACACTACTGACCAGTAGATGGCAGTAGAGGCCTTGAAAACAAAATTCCAGGTACAGTAATCCCTGTCTGCTACATTTAAAATGCGTGGAATTTAACAAACGCAAATAAAACCAACATCTATAAACGCAGAGAATATATTCAAGAGAGTTTTAGGCACTAGAGTTTAATGCTGTTTTCCGTGGAACCTGAACAGAGTGTCTGAAATGCATTTGTCCTGTCGTCGTACTGAGATTACATCATCCTACCCAAAATGCATTGCGGGTCACAGGATGTGCTCACAAAACCTTAAAAATTAGCACATTACTTTAAAACTAAAACATATATCTGATATTTTCACTTAATAAAACTTCAGACATGACAGTAATTTTAAATAACTTGTCCAAAATTTGTTTGGTTAAAATTTGAACCATAAGTTAAAAATGTATGCCTCTGGATGACTTAGGTGATATTGCCAGCCTATTGGTATGGTATTAAAGGAAATGTTATTTTTTTCTTTTCTTTTGGGGTTGTTTCTCCTTTGTCTGCAGAAGATTGTCATGCTTTTTATGCAAGTGGCTGTCTTCTGTTTGCAAAGGTTATAGCTGTGCATCTGTTACAAAACTTTTAACAGGTGACTGCTAAACTCATTTTAAAAATGCTTGTCGCTGTTCAGCTTTGTTTATTGGTTTAAAAGTTATCGGACAAAGATCAATTAGAAGATAATTGGTCCGATAATGGTTTTTAAAGTTATCTAAAAAGATAATCCGATAAAGAAAACATTATCTTCGATAATTATCTGTTATCGGATTATCGGAAGTGTGCCCACCACTGCATACCTTCCACCTCCAGGAAGAGAAAAACTGGATTTAGGAATGGTGAGTAGAGAGGGAGACATTCCACCAGCATCCTATCGTGCTGCTGTAAACCACCTTCTGACCACATCTGAGTGGTGAAAACACACATTATCCCAAATAACAACATACTTTCTCAGATGGTCTACAGTTAGACCCCTCTCATTCTCAGGCATGATGTTTCTGTAGAGTGTCTAAAAAAAGTCAGCAGATGTCTGTGAGGATGTGGGTGAGGACGCCGTTTTCTGAGATGGCTGGACACAATAATATTCCCTCCTCGTTGGTCTGGGACATCAGTGGTTGCTCTCTGTCCAATGGGATTCTTTCCACACCTTCTACTTTTTGCCAGATTGAAACCCACCTCATCGAGGTAAGTAAGTAAGTAAGCTTTATTTATATAGCACTTTTCACAGACCAAGGTCACAAAGTGCTTCACACGATATAAATAGACAATAAAAACAACACATACAAATATAGAACAATAAAATAAATTGACACTAAAATGCAAGTTTAAAAAAATGTGTCTTTAGTTGCTGTCTAAAAACATCCACAGAATCCAGTGAGCGAAGAGAACAGGGAAGCTCATTCCAGAGGCGAGGTGCCACAGCTTTAAAAGATCTGTCCCCTCGAGTTTTAAAACAAGTTCGGGGAACCATCAGCAGGTTCTGACTGGAAGACCTCAAACTCCTGCTGGAAACATAAGGCTGGATCAGGTCCTTAATGTATTCCGGTGCCTGCCCTTGTAGAGCTCTAAAGGTCAGCATGAGGATTTTGTAATTTATCCTGTAAAAAACAGGGAGCCAATGTAAAGACTTGAGGACAGGAGTAATATGCATTCTCCTGTGGGCGCGGGTAAGAAGTCGTGCAGCAGAATTTTGCACTACCTGCAGGCGGGCCAGCTCTTTCTTACTGAGGCATGTAAAGAGACTGTTACAATAATCAAGTCGTGAAGAAACAAATGCATGCACAATCATCTCTAGCTCATTAAAAGCCACCATTTTGCGTAATTTGGAAATGTTTCGAATTTGGAAAAAATAGTTCTTAACGGGCTGCCTGGTGTGATGTTCCAAAGACATCCCTCCATCCAAAATGACACCCAGGTTACGCAGGCTGCCTTTAACAGAGCTGCTCAGATTACCAAGGTGATTCTTAATGACAGACATAGCACTATCTGGAGCTACAATCAATGTCTCAGTCTTATTAGAATTCAACTGCAGGCTGTTTTCAGTAAGCCATTCTGTAATTTTAGTGAGACAACTAATGAGAGAACAAATTTTCTGTGCTTCAGTTGTCTTAAAAGAACAGTACAGCTGCAAGTCATCGGCATACAAATGGTAGGACACATCGCAGAACTGCTGGATCAGCTTACCAAGAGGAAGGATATACAGCAGGAACAAAATCGGACCCAGGACTGAGCCCTGCGGGACACCCCACAAAAGATCAGCAGATTCAGACATCACATTGTTCACAGAAACACTAAAAGTTCTACCAACCAAGTAAGAGCTAAACCACTCTAATACAGGACCTGACATGCCAACCGTATCCCGCAATCTATTAATCAAAATGCCATGGTCAACGGTATCGAATGCAGATGACAGATCCAATAAAACCAGCACAGAACATTTACCACTATCAGCGGCCATCATAATGTCACTAGCCACCTTCAACAGGGCAATTTCAGTGGAATGAAACTCACGGTACCCGGACTGAAATGTGTCATAGATGTTGTTAGTCTGCAAAAATGATTTAAGTTGGACACAGACCACCTTTTCCAAGACTTTAGCCAAAAAGGGGGTCTTTGATATTGGCCTAAAGTTCTTCAGTTCCATAGAGTCCAATCCTGCTTTCTTTAGCCGTGGTTCCACAACAGCATGTTTAAAAGAACAAGGAAACACACCAGTAGACAAAGACATATTGAAAATTTTAACAATACAAGGCCCAATAGAGTCAAAAACATTCATAAACAATCTAAAAGGAACTACATCCAAAATACCAGAGGTTGGTTTCATTATGTTGATGACAGATAGAATGTCCTCAATTGTAACAAGCTTAAAAGAGGTCCAGCACTGAGTGGGAGGTCCCAAATACCGGGAATCACAACAAGAGGGCAATGAGAGCGGCAAACTATCTTTTATGACTCTGACTTTGTCAATGAAGAAATTAAGGAACTCATCACTACTTGTTTTAGGAAGAACAGGAGTTACAGCAGCAGCAGGTGACATAATAGAGCTGATTGTGTCAAAGAGCACTTTGGGATTTCTCTTATTTGAGGCAATCAGCCAATAAAAATAGCTTTCCCTGGCCTCCTCTAACATCTTATTTAAGGAGGATATTAGATCTCTTAAATGTAGCCTGTGGACCTCCAATTTTGTTGATTTCCATAAACGTTCAATCTGGCGACATAATCTCCTTTGATTCATAACCACATCATTGATCCAAGGACAGAATCGGCCATGGGAAACCTTATTAGCTTTAAGTGGTGCTATCTGATCCAAAATAATAGCACCATGGCTGTTAAAACAGTGCATAAAGCCATCAATTTCAGTAAATTCACTAAAAAGTAAAGGGTCAAATTTATCACAGAACTGCATAGCGACTGCGTCTGTGATAATCCTCCTCTCCACCCTAGTAAGTACTGATCTAGGCTCAGGTGGGGCCATCAGATCAAAGAAAACACAGCAATGGTCACTCAGAAAAACATCCTCCACACACACATTGGCAATATGCAAGCCGAATGCAAAAACTAAATCCAAGGTGTGACCTTTAGTGTGGGTGGGGCCTGACACATACTGCTTAAAATTAAAAGCCTCAACCATTGATATAAGTTCCCTAGCTGGGCTGGAAGTGTCATCATCAATGTGTAAATTAAAATCACCAATAATCAAAACCTTTTCCAGACAAATTATAGATGTTAAAAAATCAGTAAAATCCAATAAAATGCAATAAAATTTATTCGAGGAACCAACTTCCATCATAAGTGCCTCAAAAGAGGGGGCGTGTTCTGCGCTCGTGAGTCTGCATGTGTACCTGTCCCGGTACACCGCAGCCAGTCCTCCACCACGGCGGCTGGGGCGGGGCTTCCCAACAGCCAAGCAACCCACAGGACAGAGCTCATTTAAATGAATGAACTCATTTTCCCTCTGCCACGTTTGTGTGAGGTAAAGAAAATCCAGGTTTTTCCTGACGAAAAGCTCATTAATAGAGAGCGCTTTATTTGCTATGGAGCGGGCATTCAGTAGTCCAATCCGACTCAGCGTTAACGAATCCGTTGAGCCGACGGGGCGCAGCGGGATTGCCTGCAGACATCTCCCACGATCACGTGACGCCCAGCTGTACCAGCAGGACCGACGTTGCTCCGTGGATGTACACACAGAGAGCCAAGATGAACCCGAAGTCCAGGCACATCCATCAGGAATCCAGGGACGTACAGGCCAAACCTCGTTATGCAGATGGGTGGTGGGATGTGTAAACAGGGCAGCACAACCCTGCAGGAGGAGGACCGGCGCAGCCATCTACACCTCCGATGTATACGGGCCGCCGCCCATACTTCACGCCTGACCTGAACCTGGATGCCTGCTCTGCAGCCTCTTCTTCTCCTCCTTTTAGGATTACCTGGACATCGCAACAACATCAGGTATTCCTGGGAGGAAGGAGGGCAGACGAACGGGGGAGGAAAAGTTTGTTTGTAAGCGATCCCAGTCATTAAAGAGGCAGTTCCATTGACTCTTTAATTCTGAAAAGAGAGCTGCGGGTCGTAAGTCCTACAGCACAAACACAACCGCTGCCTGTCAAAGCTAATATAACAGCACACACGATCAGAACCAAAACAAAAATTTGACGCGGCAACAGACGAGCAGCAGTCAAAACAAACACAGGCGCCATCTTGTCCCCAAACAAGGAGGTATATGAATGTGTGCAGTGATTCCCAGGTCTCCCAGCTCCAGTATACACGCTTTATCACAGAAGAAGGAGCGAGAAAAACTACAACCTTCCTGTGTAACATAATGCATTTTGGACAAAATATTGTACAGTATGCACTGTGAATACACATACACAGAACTGTAAGCAGGCTTGGGGAGTAACAGAATACATGTAACGGCGTTACGTAATTAGGATACAAAAAAAGGTAACTGTATTCGGCTACAGTTACAGAAAAAAAGACATTCTGATTACAGGTATATTTAGTAAAAATGGATATTAGTTCGCGGGATTACAATTTTAATGCATTTTATGATATTATTTGCATATAATGTTCTTTGAAGTGAAAACGTCCCTTCATGGACAGCGACATGACGTCTCCTAACCGGGCAAAATATTGATGAATACCCGGATGTTAATGCATTTTCAATGGAGATCCGCGACTGAACACACTCAGAAAAATACTCACAAAATACGTGTTAAAATGCCATTTTGACCTGGATATTGAGCCAGTAAAATTAAATTACATTAAATTATGTCAGGAAAGTATTAAACTTACTCTGACACACACACATTCCCAAATATTAGTGTTGAAAGTTACACAGATCTGCGCTGTTCAAGCTGCTGAGCTGAGGCGTCCTGCTGCAGCTGCTGCTGTGTTCAACACAGCGCGGCTCCGAAAACCATTACATTTATATACAAGGTCTGTTAGAAAACTATCCGACCTTTTTATTTAATTTATATTTTATTTATAAAACTATATGGATTTGAATCATGTGTGATTGCATCAGCCAAGCTTGAACCTTCATGCATGCGTGAGTTTTTTTACGCCTGTCGGTTGCTTCATTCGCCTGTGAGCACACCTTGTGGGAGGAGTGGTCCAGCCCCCTCGTCGGATTTTCATTGTCAGGAAATTGGCTGATCGACTGCCGCTTTGCTTCGTCAAAATTTTTTCAGAAAGTGTGAGAGACAGCCAGGTGGAAACCATTTGGAAAATTCAGATGGCTTTCGGTGAAGATCTTATGGGGATCACACAGATTAAGGACAATTACAACTGGATTAAAGATGGCCCACAGTGGCTGAGGGCGTGCCGTGCACCGAGCGGCGATCGACAGGCTCAAATGACCAGATCATTTCCAAAGTGAACGCTTTGTTGATCCAGGACGTCGTCTGACTACCAGAGAAATGGCAAGACAGCTGGACATAGCACTTTTTCGGCACATTCCACTGTTACAGGAGTTTTTGTAATGGAAAGAGGAGCGGAGAAATTTGCCACGGAGCCGCTCATGGCGCGGGACGAAACTACCTCTGTGTTGGTCTCACAGGACAAGCCCTAACATGCCCAGCTCTTGCACCATTCGGAAGATTCAGACGGCTTTCGGTGGCTTTTCAGTCGTGTGACTATCTGAGAAATTGTGGACGAGCTGGACATGCTACAACATGTCCTGTGAGGCTTCATCACGGCCTTGCTTTTTGTTCTGTGCCCTGCGCCTCCGTCCCAATGTGCGAAGTCCTCCGCACGTCTTTTCATGACAAAAACTCCTGTAACAGTGGAATGTGCCGTTCATTTCCAAAGTAAACGCTTTGTTGATCCGGGACGTCGTCTGACTACCACAGAAATGGCAGAAGAGTTTGACATCAGCACTTTTTCGGCATATCAACTAGACATATCAACTAGACATAAGTGAAGAGTTAATGGTCCGTGTCATCGGGCGACACAGCAGGAAACATACAGCTGTTTATCATCCAAATATCACGGACAAAGTGACAAGAAGAACCAAAACCACTTACTTATGGAAGGAAATACTGTCTCCCTTGTTCCTCCGTTTGTGGCTTTGCCAACATGCGGAGCTTTCCGGCATATTCCACCTGTTTCTTGCACTTCTATGCACGCAAATCACTAACTTGCCCAGAATTAAAATGGCGATCACGCCTCCTTACTGACAGTATTTACTTAATGGTTTTCATTATGTTATTGTTATTTTGAAAGTTCAATAAGTGGACTGATATGTTAAACATGGTGCGAATGCTATGTGAAAGACTAAAGTAAGATAATTTTATGTTTACTGAACAAGTAGCAGACTTTTTTTTGTTTTGTATATTGTTCTGCAAGCTACTTTTAATTACAAATTCATCCGTACACCGCCTGAGTTTTCATTATCCTTCATTTATTTGGCATTTTTTGTTGAAAATTTAGCAGGTGAACACTGGGTGTGTTTAAAACAATATTGTGGGTGCTCTTAATTCATAATGTGAAGTAAAACAGAGCATGCCATGTAAAAGAAACAGTTTTATTTTTGCTTAATAAACTGTACTATGTGGTCAAGACTTTATATTTAGTTTCTTTGGTCTACAACCCCTGGCAAAAATTATGGAATCACCGGCCTCGGAGGATGTTCATTCAGTTGTTTAATTTTGTAGAAAAAAGCAGATCACAGACATGACACAAAACTAAAGTCATTTCAAATGGCAACTTTCTGGCTTTAAGAAACACTATAAGAAATCAAGAAAAAAAGATTGTGGCAGTCAGTAACGGTTACTTTCTTAGACCAAGCAGAGGAAAAAAATATGGAATCACTCAATTCTGAGGAAAAAATTATGGAATCACCCTGTAAATTTTCATCCCCAAAACTAACACCTGCATCATATCAGATCTGCTCGTTAGTCTGCATCTAAAAAGGAGTGAACACACCTTGGAGAGCTGTTGCACCAAGTGGACTGACATGAATCATGGCTCCAACACGAGAGATGTCAATTGAAACAAAGGAGAGGATTATCAAACTCTTAAAAGAGAGTAAATCATCACGCAATGTTGCAAAAGATGTTGGTTGTTCACAGTCAGCTGTGTCTAAACTCTGGACCAAATACAAACAACATGGGAAGGTTGTTAAAGGCAAACATACTGGTAGACCAAGGAAGACATCAAAGCGTCAAGACAGAAAACTTAAAGCAATACGTCTCAAAAATCGAAAATGCACAACAAAACAAATGAGGAATGAATGGGAGGAAACTGGAGTCAACGTCTGTGACCGAACTGTAAGAAACCGCCTAAAGGAAATGGGATTTACATAGAGAAAAGCTAAACGAAAGGCATCATTAACACCTAAACAGAAAAAAACAAGGTTACAATGGGCTAAGGAAAAGCAATTGTGGACTGTGGATGACTGGATGAAAGTCATATTCAGTGATGAATCTCGAATCTGCATTGGGCAAGGTGATGATGCTGGAACTTTTGTTTGGTGCCTTTCCAATGAGATTTATAAAGATGACTGCCTGAAGAGAACATGTAAATTTCCACAGTCATTGATGATATGGGGCTGCATGTCAGGTAAAGGCACTGGGGAGATGGCTGTCATTACATCATCAATAAATGCACAAGTTTACGTTGATATTTTGGACAATTGAAAGGATGTTTGGGGATGATGAAATCATTTTTCAAGATGATAATGCATCTTGCCATAGAGCAAAAACTGCAAAAACATTCCTTCCAAAAAGACACATAGGGTCAATGTCATGGCATAGGGTCAATGTCAATGAGCAGATCTGATTTGATGCAGGTGTTAATTTGGGGGATGAAAATTTACAGGGTGATTCCATAATTTTTTCCTCAGAATTGAGTGATTCCATATTTTTTTCCTCTGCTTGGTCTAAAAAAGTAACCGTTACTGACTGCCACAATCTTTTTTTCTTGATTTCTTATAGTGTTTCTTAAAGCCAGAAAGTTGCCATTTGAAATGACTTTAGTTTTGTGTCATGTCTGTGATCTGCTTTTTTTCTACAAAATTAAACAACTGAATGAACATCCTCCGAGGCCGGTGATTCCATAATTTTTGCCAGGGGTTGTATATTAGCATATTTGATATTGGAGTAATCCAGAATTAATTGAAAGTAATCAAATTACATTACTTTAATATTATGGTACTTGAATTACGTTACTGACTACATTTTTCAACAGGTAACTAGTAACTGTATGTGCACAAAATGGCTTCCTCTTGTTGTGGAGTAAAAAGGGGCCCTCTTCCATCTCCGCAAGGTTGTCTTACAACCCTATGTGGTGCAGAGTAAAATTACAGTAAATATGGCAAATCTTTACTGTAACACTACTGTACATTACAATACACCAAATCTGTGTGCAAGTAAAGCTGTAATTCTAAATGTAAAGTTCTTGTCCCACTACAAGCTTCATGTATCACTAAATTCAGACTCGTTTTTATTGTCATTCAGCAAAAAACATCACAGATGCTGTCACAGAACAAAGTATTGATGCACTGCATGGATAAATAAAAACACAGAGTAAAAGCACAGAATAAAAGTTCAAGGTGTATGCTAGTGATAAATTGGGTTTGTTAAAACTATCAATAACTGTCTCTGTATCTGTATATACACAGTATACAATAAATAAATAAAGGACATGGGATATTGCACATAGATACTACAAGGATAAAGTTGCTACCGTATGTTACAATGTATTCTATATCCTACATTCTATATTGCACAGTTCTCTCTATTGATCTGTATTAAACTGTCTTATGGTGGCTGGGTAAAAGCTGTCCCTGAATCTGCATGTTTTGGACCTCAGGCTGCGGTACCATCTACCTGAAGGCAGGGGGAAAATTGTTAAAGGGATGTGAGGTGTCCCTGATTATACTTCTTGCCCTGGACAAGCAGCGCTGTTCTGCCAGTTCACCAATGGTTGGCAGCCTGGCCCTAATAATCTTTTCTGCTGCCCTCACAACCCTCCCCAGTAAGGGTTGTGAGGGCATGACAGGACAGGAAGGCTCCTGTCTGCAAGGATGCTACTTTCATGCCACAGAGAGATATTACTGGTTAGTACACTGTCTACTCTTCCTCTATGGAAGGAGGTGAGGACACCTGGGCTAAGATGACACAGTGGCAGTAGTGGGGTGCAGACTGTTTAGAGCTGAATTCCTGTCCATTATACACACCTGTTCTCCTAATGAAATGCTTGAATAATTGAATTTACTGGTTCTCCCAACATTTGGCTGCACCCTTTGACCAGCCTCAGCCATTGTGAGGCTGTGATTGGCAACACAATCCACAACTGTAGCACTGATTTCATCAGGAATCTGCCTACGTACTTGGCCTCTTCTTCCTCTTCCCCCGTGCATCCTCACCCCTCTTCTATGAGGCTGACCTTCCATTTCTGTGTCACAGTATTGTAGAAATGGTACACTATGTCCTGCTTGGTTCATATATGCTTGTAAAATGGGGGTTCATGGGTTCACTGTGGTTGCAACTAATGCTTCACACACCCCTTCTCATCAGTGAAAGCTGCGGTTCGCCTGAGAGTACTGATTAAATTTAGACATTTTCAGGAAAAATAAAGATAAATAAATGTATAAAATTTGCTTGACAGATTTTGACAACTAGTTCAACATTTTTGTGATTGAAGCAGCAGGACCTTCGTGGCCGGGAGGATGGTGGGGGATCGAACCCACGCGGCTCGCACCAAAAGACCGTTCCTCGACCAGGTCAGCCAAAGGGGAACGCCCCGTTAGCCAAGCTAGCGGGAACGTCTTTTCAATTGGGACCCGGGACTTTCATCCCGCTACACATCTCCCCACCATTTTTGACTTCGTCCCGAAGTCACAGGTGCATGTTAGCATACTCTGTGACCCACATCCTGTTCGTGATGCCAGATTGAAGCAGCAGGACCTTCGTGGCCGGGACGACGGTGGGGGATCGAACCCACGCGGCTAGCACCAAAAGACCGTTCCTCGACCAGGTCAGCCAAAGGGGAACTCCCCGTTAGCCAAGCTAGGGGGAACGTCTTTTCAATTGGGACCCGGGACTTTCATCCCGCTACATATGTAATGACTCAAGCAATGAAATGAGGACTATTCATTTTATATTCACTAGTGTAGTTCATTTTGACTGACATGTAATAAGCAAATGATAATGTTATGAAACAGCAGAGAATTGTATGAAAACAATCTATGCATATCCAAAAGCATTTGCAATTTTTTTGAAGGAATGAGAAACTGCTGCTATGATGTGCACAAATGACTAAATCTTGTGGAGGTTGAACTAACTGTTGTGCAAATGTTAATGGTGCTGTGAGATAATGCACTAAAGGTACTGAGAAAAACTGTAACCATTTTGAAATTACGGCCATTCATATTACACAAAATACATGAACTGTTTTTAATCATCGTTTTTCCAGCCAGTTTTCTTTGGAAAAGTCAGGGGATGGATACACAAACCTTTCCATGTCACTGCATTTATCTTGGACTTCATTTACATCAATAATTAAGCAACCCAAACGGTATGAAACCCGATGGTAACTCTCTATGGAAAAGGCACTTCATTAAAAACGGAGTGACTGTATAAGAAGGAGAATAATGAAGGAAGCCACCAAGACAACGCTGAAGTCCTTAAACACTTGTGTGGCTGATTTGGAGAAACTGTGCATTGTGCATCTTTCAGCTATTACATCACTAGTTAATCAGCTTCATGGTGGAGAGGCACAGAGAAGGATTTCCTTCTAGTTTGCCAGAAGGCACACAGGAGCTCAAAGCCTAGAATTACTCATCTGTTTTGTTGCATGTAAATCCTTCTCTGTCCCACTCAAACATGAACCTGTGACTCAGGGGGAGTGGCAGACTCCTGTTCACACCTCACCTCCCACTCTTAACTAATTTAGTCAAAGCTAATTTAATGTACAACCATACCCCAATAAAAACAGACTGATGATTCAAAATACGTGTTTTATTTATAAGTACAAATTTACAAGAAATAGTTTGAGAAGCTTCAACATTGTCCCACTCAGTAAGAAGATTTTGCTTCTGCTGTAATTTTAAAACCAGAATTAAGTATTTATCATTTCTTACTCTACACAAACTGTGTACAGTTTAAAATATTAAAAGACATATACCCTTTTAAAGTATTTCTAACTTAATTTGAATGACAGTCATTCAAATTAAATGACTATAGTAGTATGACTGAATAAATGTAGAGACCACTTACCGTGTGTGCGCATTTTTTAATACAGTCCTTTTTTGGTGGTGGTGTTGTAGCCCGACAACCGGCCCTGAATTGGGCCAGATACTGGCCTCTCTCTCCTAGCCTGTGATTGGTTGGCGGCCGAGACGCTGACGTTAGCCTCACTTTGATGGGGCGCGAGCGCTGGTCTCCTATTGGTCGTTTAGGAGTGGGAAATCTCACTCCAAAATGGAGGCCAGTATCCGACCCAATTCATAGCCGGGCCGGTTGTCGGGCTAGTGGAATTGGGGGTGTGTGTTAAAGACAAGTGTGTCTTGATAGAGAGAGTGGCGTCAACTCAGAACATGGCGCCATTTTGGTTCCAACTGCACTGAACTACTGAACGAACCTTTAATGTTTTCAACATTTTTAAAAAATCATTTAACCGCATACGGCAACACATCCAGGTACAGATGCGATCAAAATAAATATAAAAATAGTTAAGCTATCAAATTTACATAAATTTACAATTTATGATGATTTATTTAATTAATTTAAAGTCTGATTTATGCTTCTGCAGCTCCGTAACTCAGTGTCATGCAATGATGTGCGTGACAGTTTTAAAGTCCTCCGTCTCTGGATTATACTTTATTCTGGACTAATTTGACCCTCAACAAGCTTTTCTTTCTACAATCATCACCTCATGAAGACAAAAAAGCTCTCGCACACTGCCTTACTTGCAACTCTAGTGTAATTTTAATCAAGCAACATTTCGGCCAGTGGCCATCATCAGGCAAATAGTTTTTGTGAATGAGAAGCCATCTTAAATAGGGTGTGGCTGGTTACATCACAGGATATTGCCATGATAACCATAAAAACATTTCACAATATCCACATCCATATCCATGAAACAGATCATGTTTCATGGATCATGGATACACCACAAGGACAGCGCAACAGATAGATCACATGTGTGGATGTGCAAGTTATTACATTCCGAATGGATATTTTTTTGCCGCTGTGGCGGTGCTGGAAAAAGGTAGTTTTGTAAGTATTATTACATTGTGCACGGTTCGCACAACGGTAATTTCCATTGGGAATAGGTACCAGTAAAGTCTGGGAAGACTCTAAGATTCTGACCCCTCCTACTCGCAAAAAGGGGAGGGTGTTTGAAAGTTGTGGAGCGCTCAGGGTCAGATCTCAAGATGTGCCAGTGTTTTTTAAAAATGGCCTTGATGGTAGCAGAGCACGGGGAATACTGTGTAATGCAGGTGACATTTTTCTGACCTTTTTCTGTTTTGTAGTCTTTTTTAAGTTCTGAATGTTTTCTTTAGAGCCAGATCATATGCCTTCTCAACCCAGGTTGATGGGTAACCCCTTTCTGTTAACCTTTGTTTCATTTCCCCTGCCTGTTCTATGAAATTTTCATCAGAGTGGCACGTGTCTGAGTCTGTAAAACCGGCTAATAGGGAGACCCTTTTTGAGCGGTGTGGGGTGGAAGCTTGAAGCTAATAGCAAGGTATTTCTATCAGTCTCCTTCCTGTATAATGAAGTAATGATGGTACCATTAGTGTTCATCACCAGCCTATCCAAAAAAACTGACTCATTCAGTACTGTAATGTGCTGTGAAAAATAGACTGAGTTCAAAACTGTTCAACAAATTAACAAATTCATTGACCTCTTGTGGGCTGCCATTAAAGACACAAAAAATATCATTGCTGTATCTGAACCATTTAAGAATTTTATGCATGAACGGATTTTTTTCAAGGTTGAACACAAATTTATTTTCAAAAAAATCCAACATACAAATTTGCATAATTAGGTGCACAAATGGGTGCACAAACTAAACAGCCGGACTTTTAATCACAGAAATGACTCCGGTCCCACTTTCCTCAAATCGGCGAGAGTCAGAGCTGAACTTTAATTTGTACCTCTGCACGTCCAGACTGCTCAGGGTTTTTAATGGAAATACACTGCGATCACATGGGACATTTTATCCGATGTGAGCAAAATGTATGTAACAGATTAGTTACAGTCAGGAGGCACCGAACATCTATGGGGAATCCTGAATTGGGACCTGCGCCTCATTTAATGACTGGGTCAAAATTTCCTCTGAAAGTTTTTTGCTGCCAAATGTATTTGATCTGTTATCAAAATGTAAAAGCAACAACATGTTTGCAGCAACGTGTTTGCTGCTTTCACTGCGCAACCTGCAGCCTGACGCACACCTCAGATTGCAGGTCTGAGTCTTAGCATAGTTTAAAAAAAACAGTCGGCTTTTAAACACGGAAATGACTCCGGTCCCACATGCAAGGGGGTTTTAATAAAAATACATTGCAATCAGACGGGACATTTAATCCAATGTGAGTGAAAATCTGTTTTACAAAAAATCGTTATATACGTGTTTATTACATGGAAAATAATACAAAAACTATGGGACTACTTTTTGACTGCAAATATCTGGTTTATACGATTACGGTTTAAGTGAGTTTTACTGTACATGGGACTGAACAATAAATTACCTCTCAAAACTTTGATGATGATGTTGGCTTCCATCCCACACAGCTGACTTATTTTACCAAATTTTTCTATCTGTTTTGGATCTGATGGTATCTGTACATCTTGAAGCCCTTGCTGTGACATTTGTGCCTCCAAATGCCAACAACCCGGCATTTTCAGTGAATAAATAAATAAAATAGCTGGATTTACATGTAGCTAGATTAACAGCGAACGCTATTTTGAAACCAACATGCACACTCTCACGAGTGCCACTAGCTTAGCTTATGACAAGCTAAAAGTGGACGCTCTCGTTTTGGCCGAACAACATTCCAGTTTCTGGGAATTCTGTGTTAGTACGCGCCAGCGGCCGATGTGCTTGATGAATTCCTGTGCAAAAAGTAGTTCCTGTGAGATAATGAGTATATCTCATCTAAATCAATTATAAAATTTACCAGTAATAAAATTATAAAGAGGACTGAAGTTTTAAGAGTGGCCATAATAAATATTTAAGAAACTTAAAAGTTTATGAACACTGTAAACATTGACACAATGGAGTGTGATGGCGGAATAAGACTTGGGTGTTAACGTCGTGTTAAAGTCAGAACAAGAAGCTGCACTGAAAGAGATCGATCTGGGAAGAGACACATTCTGTGTTTGTTGCTCCAACGAGAGCGGCACTCTGAGCAATTTCGCGAAAGTAGTCCGGTGAGCTCAATCTGTGGGCGAGCGATCCCACAATGCTAAAATAAGAGAGATGTCGATCCAATGACCGCGGCACTCTGAGCAGAGTGACCAACATACGAAGAGTCACGTGACCGATTTTTCCCGACTCGTCATGTCGTCATTCTATCTATCAAGGCACACTACTAAAGACAACGCGCCAAAATACATTATTTTGTTCCAGCATGCATTAAGCATCAGAAATTTTCGAATAATTGTGCAAGATAAAAACGATTTCATAGTAAATACGAACTATATTTATGTGGAAACGGAACCTTTGTGAAGGAAACGCTGAAGCGAAGGGGAATGATTTGTTGTGAACGCCAATGGTTTCCGGTTAGCTGTTTTTTTTTAATTATTATTATTATTATTGAAAAGCAGATTACCAGGTAACCTTTCTACTTACTCACTCAATATCAACCGTTTACTTCAGTTATGGGTCGCGGGGGGCTGGAGCCTATCCCAGCAGTCACAGGGCGCGAGGCGGGGTTCAACCTGGACAGGACGCCAGTCTGTCGCGAACACATTCACGTCCGCACACACACCTACGGACAATTTAAAGTTTCCAGTCCACCTAATCTGCATGTTTTTGGAAGCCGGAGGGAACCCACGCAAATACGGGGAGAACATGCAAACTCCACAAACAAAGGCCACAGGTGGGAATCGAACCCGTGGGAAATGAACCCTCTTGTTTATTTTTATTCATTTATTTTTTACTTCAGATGACTAAACGGTGTGGAGATGAGGGTGTTACTGTTTGCTTATGCTGTCATTTATTTTGTACTCAAGAGGTAAATCAAACTTGTAGTGTGTGAACAGAAGAGACCAAACAAGAGCATAAAAGATAAAATACACAAAACTACACAGTATGAAGCGTTCCAGCCCTGAAATACTACCGGATATGGCTTCAAGATCGCCAGAAATTATCGCAGTAAAAACACTATTAAAGAAGGATTACAGCTTTTGGAACAACCATCCTTCTGAAACAGCTGAAACACCGGGACAGACCTGGTACATCCACAAAATCTTCAAGCGTCAGTATTTACAGAATAGAATATACTGTAAACTGTGGAGATCAGATACAAGTAGAAAAGTCCTACAGAGCTGAAGGGGATATGTATGTTTATAATCCTGGTTGCTTAAAGTTCTGTTGTCCCTTTTTGATGTAGAGGCATGTCCACGCTGTTCCCGTCTCTATTCCCACGGATCACAGAATCCCTGTGGTTCAATCTGGACCGGCCCTGTGTGGATGAGGCTGAGTTGCACCAGCAGGAGCAACAGCACCAGGCCTGGGTTTGTCACATGCACACAAACAACAGATTTCTTCAGACTCCATGTGTCTTTTGTCATCTGTCACCAGTAAGCACAACAGACCAGAAACAAAGAGGGCTACAGCTTATGATGATTTTCATAATGGATTAAAATGTTATTCAGCTCATGATAAATAGGATTTTTTTTTTTAAATTAATACATTTCCACTAGGCCGTGGCTGTTCGCACGGAGGCTGAGTCCATAACTCTCATTTGGCTAGTCACATGGCAAGACTCTGGTACGTATATTCGCACGGCAAGACTCTGGTGGCAAAACTTGGAACTACTTGTATAAACAAACATACTGCATTCAAGATGTCTTAATTCCTTTAATATTTTTCGATTTTGATGATTTTTTTTTAATTTTTTTTTATTCGGCGGCAAAAGGCCGACCCTATTCGAACGGCAGCTGTGTCCATAACTCTCATTTAATGCAGTATGTTTGTTTATACAAGTAGTTCCAAGTTTTACCACCAGAGTCTTGACGTGCGAATAGCCAAATGAGAGTTATGGACACGGCGGCCGTGCGAATAGCCACTTCCTTTCCATTACTGGTAAGAGCGTAGTGCTTGTACAGTAAAAATGTTGATCAGTGAGTGTGTTAGTCTATCCCAGCCTGCTTGTGTAACAAGAACCCAAAACCAATATATGCCATAATCTTTTGTGTTTTCACATTAAAAGGGCATAGAACCAGGACAAAGGTATTACCTATGTAATATTCCATAACCATGTCTGTTAGCTGTTGGATGCGGTGCCTGCCTTTATTCGATGTATCCAGTGTATTCTGTGTATTTTTCATACGTTGGCATATGGTGGCTAAATTGTCAAGGTGTGACAAGGCCCTAACAAGTTAAGCTAGCAAGTACAGGGGAAAACATGAAGACACCAACAGGATGAAATGTACAACAAAACCAGAAAGTAAAACTCAATTCAATTTAATTAGCGTATAATGCGCCAAATCACAACAAAAGGCGCCTCACACGGAACAATTCAACATAAAATTTAAATAAATAATTAAAAATGAATAAAAAAAAAATTCAAATACATAATTAAAAACAGAAATAAAAGAATAAAACAGATAAAAAATAAAAAATATTCATAAGAAAGAGAATAAAAATGGGGTTTCAGTCTTGACTTAAAAATGTCCACAGACTCTGACTGCCTCACGGTCACAGGAAGACTTTTCAACAGGGTCGGTGCACTATGAGAAAAGGCTCTTTGACCTGCTGACTTCTTCACCTTGGGAACACAGAGAAGTCCTGCATCCTGCGACCGCAAAGCCCGGGCCAGGACATAAAGTTCCACCAGATCAGCCAGATGAGATGGCGCCAGTCCATGAACAACTTTATAAGCCTTAAAATCTGCTCTCACAGAGACAGGGAAAAACAGCAGTTGTAAACAGCTGAAAACTGAGATGAGACCATGACAAGTTTGCGTGAATAAGGATGATACACAATTTTTTTGTTGGTACTGCAAATTACTTATGGCAGACTCAAACCACTGGTCTGAAACATTTTAAAATTGTTGAAACATTTGAGTTTTGGACCATTGTTCTGCTGTCCACATGAGAAAGAGCTCTGCCACCTGCCAGACAGTTTAGGAATGTCCATCCATATTATAGCAAATTTCATGTTTAAAGACAGTGGTCAGTATAGCGTCTCTAGGTGCTTTGTAACACTGTTGCTAATTCTCTCTCTCTCTTTATCTATCTATGTGTGTGTATATATATATATATATATATATATATATATATATATATATATATATATATATATATACAACTTTGGTCGAACAAGTTCAAATTTCAGAAATGTTTTTGGTTCATTCACTCCTGCATTTTCTGCTGCTTGTTTGAGTCACAGTAGCAGTAGACCAAGCAGGCTCAACCACACTTCTCTGTCCTTGGCCAAGTCCTCTGACTCTTCCTGGGGAATCCCCAGGCATTCCCAAGCCAGGTAGTGTGTCTTGGATCTTCCCCAGGACCTCAGTTCAATTTCAATTTATTTCCTTTGTACAGTTCCAAATCACAACAAAGCCGCCTCAAGAAGCTTCACACGAGTAAGGTATAACCTTACCAACCCCTAAAGCAAGCACACAGGCGACAGTGTTAAGTAAAAACTCCCTCTGATGATATTGAGGAAGAAACCTTAAGCAGACCAGACTCAGAGGGGTGACCCACTGGTTGGGCCATTCTAACAGTTACAAGGTTTTTACCAAACTGAAGAAACGGGAAATAGAAAAACCTGAGTAACATCAAAACAAAGTGCATTAATTGAGATGAGCATGCAGCTATTGGGGGGGGGGTTCATCCAGCTCCCTGGGATGCAGGGCCAGTGTCCATCCATCACATCATCATGTAGGAGTACGTTCCAGACCTACTTGTATTCGTACTCATAACAATTTCTTTTTTGGTAACCGGTTGAAAATCAGTTTATTTTAAATCAGTCAAATGACTGATCTAAAATTCAGTTCAAACTAGTTTTCCATTGGTTTAATGGGGTGGTCAGCCATTTATATTCTAGTAGTCAGCATTTATTTAAAATAAGAAGCTGCTGCAAGAGGTCCGGGCCAAGACGCATCAAAATGGACTATTCTTTCAGCACCTCCAGTTGTCTGCCTCAGTGGTCGCCATCCATGACCCAAGGCAGTTACACGCATTACAAGGCCGTGTCACGTATGCAGTAGTGTATGGCATGCGTGACACCAGCACACGCTGCCAGACCTGACTTCCAGTTGGACACACACTCGATCCAGTACCACATTTTGTACTCCTGAGTCCTGACCCAAACCATAAGCTTACCTTAATTCAATTTTCTCTCCAAACTACAACCTATATTTACATTTATGCATTAGGCACATGCTTTCATCCAAACCTATGTACACATCAGGAAAAGCAAATGTGAGTGATCGAGTATTGGAGCGATGGTTCTCTGGTATACAGACTAGTTGTCTGAAGCTCAGTCAGAAAGACCATCTGGTTCTTGGTAACCTCCCTGTACAAGGCCTGTCTCATCTGATCGCTCACTTTGGCAGGATCACCAGTTCTTAGGAGGAATTGAGATTGTTCCAAAGTTCTACCATTAAAAACTTGGGAGGGGAAATAAAGGTTTTTTTTCTCCCATCTCTGTACTTTGATGTAGTCACTTTGACCTCATGGCCTGTTGTATGCTGTGATACATACCCTGTGTCGTCGGAGAAACGTACCATGTCATTTATTTCTTTGTTCTTGACATTTCAGTTGCAGAGCATTGCTGAGAAGGACAACAACCTGATGCCGATTGGGAAACCAATTTATGAGGTAATTGTGTGGTCTTATGGTGAATTATGGTTAGTCGAGGGTGTTGGTTCTGTATTAAAAGCTTGTAGGTTATTAGTCATTTACAAATCACTTATTAAAAAGCCAGAGGTAATAGGGCACTGCAGTCTCATTTGAGGTTGGGCGGTAAAGAGTTAAAATATGATGCTTGATTTGTGTTCATTATTAGCATTTTTCTTTAATCAAGCGCATTAGACATTCAATTGGTGCATACAGTCAGAATATAACTGTGACCAAGGGCACGAATGAACTGTTGTCTTTCTCAGGGATGTGGAATTACCTCAGTGAATGTCCCTTGGTTGGATTTAAGGTGCCCTATTATTTCAGCCTGACCCCTACCTAATCCAAAACAATTTGAAAGCCCGACTATAAGCAGAGTACTAAGCTACTTAGATGGCAGCATCCTTCTATTCATTCGAGAATGCTTCATGAAGCCACACTTCTTTTATTCTAATTACTAAAAATGAACTCCATTTGGGAATTGTCACTGAAATTACTAGACAATATGATTTAAGGAATTGTCAGTGTGTAGGTGCATGCTCCAGAAAATTTATGTTTGCCATTTTAGTTTTAACAAATGCAGGGTAACCTGCATAATGATGAAATGATGAACTCCCTACAGTGCAGGTGTTCTGCTGTGGAGTACAGATGGTTATACTGAATGTCAGTCTTGCATCAGAAATGGAACAACCAATAGATACTGTAATTTTGGTGTTTGACCAGTATGAAAGTACTGATCAGAGAAGTGGTGCAATGGATTCTGAAGTTACCACATGCCATATCTTTGAGAACTGTGATGTCCCAAATGATCAAAACTTTTTGAATTTAAGTGTTAATGAGGAAAGCCTAACTTCATTAAGCTGCTAAACTGCCAGTACATATGTGTAAAATGTAGAGTGGTTCTGGTGAGAAAAGTTGACTGTTCAAAGTGGAGGGACTGAATGACGAGGAAGTTGTTGAAGAAATTTAACAGTACACAAGAAGAGGCTGATACACATTAGTTACTTTACACTACCCATACGTCTCAGGACCACCTCTGTAGTATTATCTGAAGATATGTACATGTATGTGGGATATCCTGGGAAAATGGTTAAAAATGAAAGAATTGTACCTATTCCAGGGATGAAAAATCTCTGCATTTGGTGGATTTCCACTTTTTTTGCCAGTTGCCTGGGTCATTTTTTAGATCAGTGATCAGTAGAAAGTGCAAGAAGCATTCAGAGCTGAATTTGGTGGGGTTTTTTTCCCCTCATCAGGCACTTTGGGTAGCTAATAAGGGGTCCTCTGGGTTTTTAATCCGTGAGCGCGCTCCTTTTTCTCTTAATTTTCCCCTGCTAAACTTTAAAGAGCATATGTCTGTGAGTAATACTTACCTTTTTATGTTACACTGATGTGTTATATTCTTCTGAAACAGTTTATAGTTGTACTTTATAACAAAAAGGGGAGCGATGCTAACGCGTTAGCATGTCTATGGCGTTTTCACTGTTAAAGTTAGCATTGGAGTCAAATGCATTACAAATTGTAATATTCATTTATTTCTATTTATGTAATATAATCATTACATAATAAAAAGTAAATCAACAACATACAATATAAAGTTTGTTCAAAAAGGAGTAGGAAGACGTCTAAACTTATGTAATCCCTTCCCTGCTTCCTTAAATGTACAACTGTTAATAATAGCAGCAACAGCAATAATAATAATAATAAGGCTACAATACAATTTTAGAAAAAGACAAAAATAACTTGTTAAAACCAACTAACAATGAACATAAATATCGAAATAAATAACGGTTTCCTGTGAACGCCTAGTAACACTTGCACCTCCACTTCATCCCTGTATCCTGTGAAAACATATTCTTTATATTTTGTTTTAAACTGTGTTGAATGTTTGGACTCTGCTTTAACTCCTCACCCACACTGTTCCACAGTCTCACCCCACAAAATGAAATGCAGAATCCTTTCTTGTTTGTATGGATTTTATTCATTTGAACGTTTTTTTTTTTCCTCTTAATTGATGTCCCTCCTTTTGAGCTCTGAACAATTTCTGTATATTTTTTCGTAAAAGGTTATTTTTTTGCTTTGTACGAGATTTGTGCTGTTTGGAATTTTACTATGTCTGTCAATTTTAATATTTTTTTCTTTAAGAAGATTGAGTATGATCTTGATAGGGACATTATGAATGACCCGTATTGCCCTTTTTTGAAGAATAGTTAGTGATTTTATTGTCCACGTCTAGTTATTGCCCCAGATCTCTACACAGTAATTGAAATCCGGTAAGACAATGGAACAGTATAGGATGCAGAGTGATTTGCGATCCAGAACTTGTTTTGCTTTGATTAACACTGAAATGCTTCTTGATAATTTGGTTTGTGTATATATTTGATGTGTGGTTTCCAACTGATTTTCTCATCTATTATTGCCCCAAGAAATGTATTTTCATTAACCCTTGCAATCTTTTTCAAGTTATCAAAAAAAAAAAAAAAGAAATGCAAAGGATTTGCAGGGCCTTAATAATTTTATGTTAAAAGTTGTTATAAGGAGATTTGTGCTTCTGCTGCCTAACTAAAGACCACGTTTTCTCAATTAAAATGTATCTGCTGTGTACAGCATGCCAGAACATTGCAGTGATATGACATGCTGTCACCTTTTATCATCATTCACTTGAGTCTCATGAATGTCACAAATTGCTCTAAGAAAATTAATGATTACAACATACACAGTATGCAACTTACTATACCTTAAATAATTT
This sequence comes from Thalassophryne amazonica, assembly GCF_902500255.1. Taxonomy (NCBI): domain Eukaryota; kingdom Metazoa; phylum Chordata; class Actinopteri; order Batrachoidiformes; family Batrachoididae; genus Thalassophryne; species Thalassophryne amazonica. The sequence goes on from NC_047106.1 coordinate 85,349,541, forward strand.
CCTTTGGGATTAATAAAGTTTTTTTTTCTTCTTCTTCTTAACTAAAGTGACATGAAATATATAATGACATGGCTAAAATTATTCTTTACTACTCATGCGTAGAACGGGTAACTCAGCTAGTGATTTCATAAAGATGAAATACAGAATAATAACCAGTGAATATTGAAAGCAATAATGTTTTTGTGAAACAGTTGACGACCCGATAGTTCAACAATAGGATAATAGCAATAAAAAAACCAAAAAAAAATTAAATAAACCATTTTTAAATAATATTTAAGTAATTTATCAAAAAAAAAACCTCAGTTCTCTTTTTCCATTGTCTGAAATATGCACAGTAGTTTGGTTTTTGTGTAATTCAACTCTCTGTACGGTTTGGATTCTCTGTCCAAAACAACCTATTTGATTATGAGCACCCATGACTCTGGAAAATTATGATCATTTTTTTCCAGTTGTGTGATATTTTATAGAACAATAGAGAAATAATCAGCAGATTACCCTGTAATGAGATAATCATTAGCAGCTGAGGTTAAATGATTTTGTGGTTTTGGTTTTTTCGTTTGTGTCGTGTGTGTTTACTGGGCGCAGCAGCCATATGATGATGAAGAGGAGGAGGATGACGAGGATGAGGAAGACAGTGAAGAGGACTCAGAAGATGAAGAAGACATGCAGGACATGGATGAGATGAATGATTACAACGAGTCACCTGATGATGGCGAGATTAATGAGGTCAGAGGTCACGAGTAACATTAAGTTTAATTCGCCTCTTTTACAACAAGAGAGAACTTTATCAAACCCCTGAGAATTAAATGTTACAACAGCTTAAGAGAAATGTAAGATTGTATAATACAATAACATACTACTGTATTATATTACATCATATTATAATAAAGGTTATATTGTTGTGTTATGTCATTTTTATGTTCCATAAGAATTATTGTCATTAGAACAGTCTCCCTCCACCTTAATTGTGTGTAGTGCCAAAACTTTACGTATGTTTAATGTGCAACATTGGACCTAGAAAAAGGTGAACATGCAACTCCAAAATTCAAATGGGGGGGATCCTTAGCATAAATGATTGTGTGATTGTGCACCGTGATATTGATTATGTAAAACCCTCAACACCGTGATAAATCTGTTTTCCACCTATAACAGTATATAACTCCTGCTGGTCTAGAAATGATTGTTCAAAATGTGCATGAAAAATGACATCCATTAATTTGGAGAAATGTATTCCATAAATTTTGGTGCTGCTCTGCTCAGCACTGAGGCTGAGCTCAAGACGGCGATGGTCTGTGAAGCCATTGTTATTCCCGTCCCTAATAGGCAGCACTTGAGCTTTTGCTAAGTGTTTGATTGAGAAGAGGCGCCGTTAGTCATCTGTTTAACCTGTCCTGATTATAGTTGGCCTCAATCCAGCCAGTATCAGCACTGAAGGGACCGTCTTCAAATCTATAGTTGAAGGAACCTTTTAGATTATATGCATATTGTGTTTTTGATGGGAGAAACAAAAATATACAGCATGTGTTCTCAGCTCTCTGTGATTAAAATATCCCAGAGGTGGGACGAAGTCACCATCAAATCATGAATCAGCAATTCCCAAGTCAAGTCTCAAATCATAATGACCACCATTTCTTTACAAGCTGACTTGAGACTTGCAGATTGATGACTTGAGAATGACTTGACAGTGACTCACCTCTGACAGACACAAATAGTGTTTGCTGCTAAAATGACCAAATCCTATCATTTTTAATTTTTAAATTTCTGATCATTTTTCTTTGAGTAATTAACTAAGTTGTTGCATCCACCTGTTCTATCAGGTTGTGTTTTAAGTTCTTGGCTGTTGCTGAAATGTCGCTGTAACATATTTGGAGTTCTCATGTTGATGGTCAGTAGGGCTGCCATGACTAGTCGGCTAGTCACGACTACGTCGATTATTGAAACCGTTGACAGCTAATATAGTAGGTGACGAGTCATTTGCTTTGACCCAATGAAGCAGTGCTTCGATCTGCTTCTTAGTTGGATCTTTGCTTCGCTCCTCTTCAGAAGCAGCAACTCCACTTCTTAATCCCTCTCAAAGCCATTAAAATACATCAATCGTGAGTCACTTTTGTGTGACTAACTGGGAGAAAGAAATGAGAATCATCCGAGAGACATCCATGCTGTTAATGTCTGAAAGGAAATGCTTTTGACAAAAACTACAGATTTTTTTTCTATCTGTGTCCAGAGATCAAGGATCCACCATGTAGAGTTTATTTACTGTATCTCCAGAGATCAAGGATCCAGTGACTAATTTCATATTAATTTACTTTAAGATTCAATAAAATGTTGTTGACATAGAAAACCTGTAAAGCCTACTTGTAGCACACAGAAAATTCACAGGAGGAATCGATAAGGAATCTGATAAGTGGAATCGATAATGATATTGATAAAATGCTATAAGCTGCAATTTATGTATAATCCGACTAGTCGACTAATTGCAAAAATAATCGTTGACTAGTCGACTACCAAAATGGTCATTTGTGGCAGCTCTAATGGTCAATGCATGTGCTCGTATGTGTGTACGTTCAGTTAAATCTGTCTCTGTTTATGTCTGTCAGGTGGACATGGAGGGACCAGATCAGGACCAAGATCAGTGGATGATTTAGGCAACAGACTGTTTGGTTTTTGTCCCGAACGAACCGCCTGGCGTGGGATTCGTGTTCCACACTTCAGACCTGACTGCTGCCCGGCTGGTCTGTGGCACAGTCACATTTTCATGTTTGTGTAACTGTAAATGGGTAAACACAGCATGGTTCTCCTTGGAGTTTTAGAGGAGGGCTGGAAGGAATGCTGCACCTATGTCTCATTTCAACCTGCTGTTACATAGAGGTCAGGTGTGAAATTATTAGCATGGAAAAATGGAAGTCTGCACACAGTTTGCTGTTTAGTTCTTTTATTGTAATTAAGTTTGTTAGCTTGAATAATTTTACCTGTTTTTTTAAGGGGGGGCGCATTCTCCTTTATGAACACAAACGTCATGCTGCAGATGACGGGGGTTCAGATTGGAAAGCGGCTGGAGACAGTAGATGCTCAGTCCTGCTCCCTTGTGGCCACACCTCCTCACAATAACATCACCTGAGTGAGCTCATTCACTTTGAACTTTGACCTTGAGTCTTCACAGAGGCGTGACCTCTCAGATGACTGAGCACAGAAACCACTGAGTCAGCGCAGTGATTTATTTACTGTGCATGACAGTGCAGCTCTGATCATTTTATGGTTGCTCATTCAGAATAATGATCTCTTCAACAAATTTTGCTGAATAACGAAATGTCAGTTGTGTGATTTTTATTTATTTATTTTTTAATAAAAAGTGTCAAAACTGCAGCAGCCAGGAACTTTTGGAACTATTCACTGAAATTCACACACTGCTGTCAACAAGGCTTTAACTGGTGTTTAATAAACCTTGATCTAATTTTCTTGTGAATGACAAACAAAGCAATATGTATTTTTTTTAATTATTGTATGTTATTAAGTGCAGTGCTAATGTAGAAATGCTAAATTTAGTGTTATTGTCACATGCCGTGTAACACTTGTTTGACTTTCAAATATTTGAATATGAAGTCATTGTCAGGTTACTATTTAAACACTTGAATTTTAGCAAAGATTGTACACAGGTCTAATTTTAACCAAAAACTGCAAATGCTCTAAAAAGCTTTCAGTACTGGAGATGCATTTAAGACATGTGGAGGAACATGATACAATTATGTATTTAGCAGATTACTGCTTGTAGAAAAATAACTATATTTTTTTTTAAAGCTGTTCTTGCACTGGGTGATGGCAACATGGACAGAAAAGGACTGAAAATTACTTTTCAATCACCTTTTGAGTATTGTTTTTACCTGTCCTCATGAGTATTATTATCATACGTGATGCCTTATGCCTTTTTTTGTTTGTGGTCTACTTGATCCCCTGGTAGACCAGCTCAGCCATCCCGTCCCTGATGCCTTTGCTGTACTCCAGCGTGGCCCGGTGGACCTTCCACTCATACAGGCCACAACTGCGCACGTGCCGAAGAAATTTTGGGGCTCCTGGAAAAAGAATGTTGTCAGCCAAGATGATGGACCCCTTTCCCAGCAAACCACAGCCCTCCAACATCTGGAACATACAGAGGCAGTGCTTCATGTAACTGAGGAGAACAGTCACATTTGTTGAGAACTGAGCCCCCCCTCAGGGAGACACCAAAGATCATAAGGGGTGTGTGAGGTTTAGTCTGTTCTGAAGTTGCCAAAATCAAGAGTAAGCCGTGATGGTAGTAAACTAGACAATTACCCGCCCCAGGCCGGCTTAGATTCAGAGACTGAAATTAAAAATTCAGCTTCACCAACAAATCGTCACCTCCTACCTGTCCCAGATTCCAGAGAACTGTTAGGGCATGACTAATCCCTGGACCACACGTAATTATGCCGATTTCTGAACCGATCTTCCTCTTGCAACAATTTTAAGGCAGCCCTGACTATCGTGATGGCTCTAAAGACAATCTTATCAGATATTCTTGCTGTATATGGTCTAGTCCTGCTGGTCGTCAATCTATAGTCAACCACTATGCGTTATGCTCTGCCAGTACTCAAAGTATCACTTCCCGGAGAAGCCTTCATTGATTGCCGGCCCGCTATATTTAGTGTTTGGAGGGTACCCTCAGAATCGGTGTTATAACCAATGAACACTAAGGATCAGCTGAAGCCCAATACTCATTCGTACGTCAGACATACAACCCCAATTCCAATGAAGTTGGGATGTTGTGTAAAATGTAAATAATACAATGATTTTCAAATCCTCTTCAACCTATATTCAATTGAATACACCACAAAGACAAGATATTTAATGTTCAAACTGATAAACATATTTTTGTGCAAATATTTACTCATTTTGAAATGGATGCCTGCAACATGTTTCAAAAAAGCTGGGACAGTGGTATGTTTACCACTATATATATATATCTATATAAACACACGCACATTTCATGGTGTGGAGAACAAGGACAGCGGTAATACGGACTTCAGACCATTTTGGTCCAGTCTGCGCTGAATGCAGAGGTCCAGAGTGAGAGAAAAAAAAAAATTCTCTCTCTCTCTCTCTCTCTCTCTCTCTCTCTCTCTCTCTCTCTGTGTGTGTGTGTGTGTGTAAAGAGGCCACAATCCACAGTGAATCAATTTAGTCGCACAATAATTTCTTGCTGCATTTGATTCATTTGTGCAGGATGCTGAGTTGCTTGTGCACAGTGTACATACAAAATTTAGAGTCAGAGTGGGGGACATTATTGTGTTTATCTGGATAATACATTTATTGCGCACAAAATAGATTTTGATTGCACAGTGTGTGCATTGTGTGCATTCAGATAAATGCCTTGGCAATATGCACTAAAAATGAAATATTTAACTTGTGCACACAAATTAATCAAGCCAAATCAATCTGGTGGAATGGATTCTATGTTGCATGCAGACAAAGCATGTCAAGCCCTACATTTTCTTGCTTGTATATTTTCCTCTCCATGATTCCTCCCATGTACTGTGGTTGTGGAATGACACAATCACATGTACATTTGGAAGGTCTGATCCATTAATTTCCATTGTGTTGGTGTACAGAAACAAAATTGTGTCACTTTCCAAGTACTTATGAACCTGACTGTAAGCAGGCAGTAAACAACAGACACAAAGAGCTTATGACAATATCGGACAACACCATCATTCTGTATATACAGCATTTTTAGCACAGTATACCTTAAAGGGTGCAAATTTTTAAAATTTGTTCATACATTTATGTTTTGTCTGCTCCCATTTGGGACTATAAATGAGGGAAGCATTATCTCACTCTCACCAAGCGGTAAGCTTCAGTGGTCCCAAATGAGGCACACGCGGAAGAACAAAAATTTGCTGTTCCTTGAATGATCACTTGAGGCTGGCTCCAAAAGCAAGCAGCTTCCCCCTGAATTCCATGTTAAAATGTCCCACTTTAGAGCAGAAATAAACATGTTTACAGCCTGGTATTTTGTTCTCTATTGGTAGTTCCCACTACATGATAACTGTATGAGAGTTCCTCCCTCTGACTGGTTGGCTGCTAGGTGTTGTGGAGGACTGTCTATTGTTTCGAGCATTTTATTACAAATATCTGCAATAATGTATCGTGTTGGGTGGTGAGATATCTGAACAGATAATATAATGGCCCAGTCACATGGCACTTAACGAAGGGCAACGAAGCCGTAACAAAACAAGAAATCTGGACTTTTGTTGACATTTGTTGCCAGTTTTTAACCTTCGGTCAGCTTCGTTCCTGCAGGTTGCTTCATCAGGATTTTTAAACTGTCGAAAAATTTGAAAGGGCAACGAAAACCACAATTCGTCCGTATTTCATTTTGCTGTCGTTCGTGACTTTTTTATCGCTTGCTTAGTTTTTGTAACGTTAGCGTTTAGTTTGACTTCAGTCGACCAGCTGAATGTTTTCACACAGTACAGAAGCCGTTTCTGAGCACAGCTGCTGCCGGCAAACAGCATGTTTGCTTGTTTTTTTTTCATCTGGGTGGGGAGTGTGGGGGGAGGGGGGTCAGCTTCACTGGGCTCAGGCACCTTGTATAGGCCAGAATGAATCTTTTGTGTGGATACAATTAATTATTTTGCCAGAAGCAACTGCTGAATTTGAAACAACAAAACAGTTGTGTAATTTCCGACGGTACTTGAATGTAGCGGCAGCTTATTATTTTTTATTAAATATAACAATATGAGTGTAGGAATGACAATCCAGCCCTTATGCACATGTGGCAAAGGTAGATAATTCAAATGACTGTGTTACATCACCTTTCCTTCTAACAACACTCAATAAGTGTTTGGGAAGTGAGGACACTAATTGTTGAAGTTTGCAGGTGGATTTTTTTCCCCATTCTTGCTTGATGTACGACTTCAGTTGTTCAACAGTCTGGGGTCTCCGTTGTCGTATTTTGCGCTTCATAATGTGCCACACACTTTCAATGGGCGACAGGTCTGGACTGCAGGCAGGCAAGTCTAGTGCGCGCACTCTTTTACTGCGAAGCCATGCTGTTGTATCACGTGCAGAATGTGGCTTGGCATTGTCTTGCTGAAATAAGCAGGGACGTCCCTGACGTTGCCTGGATGGCAGCATGTGTTGCTCCAAAACCTGGATGTACCTTTCAGCATTGATGGTGCCATCACAGATGTATAAATTGCCCATGCCATGGGCACTAACACACCCCCATACCATCACAGATGCTGGCTTTTGAACTTTGCGCTGGTAACAATTTGGATGGTCTTCTTCCTCTTTTGTCCGGAGGACACGTCGTGCATGATTTCCAAAAACAATTTGAAATGTGGACTCATCAGACCACAGCACACTTTTCCACTTTGCGTCTGTCCATTTCAAATGAGCTCGGGTGCAGAGAAGGCAGCGGCATTTCTGGATGTTGTTGATGTATGGCATTCACTTTTCATGACAGAGTTTTAACTTGCACTGGAAGATGTAGCAACGAACTGTGTTAACTGACAATGGTTTTCTGAAGTGTTCCTGAGCCCACGTGGTAAGATCCTTTACACAATGATGTCGGTTTTTAATGCAGTGCTGCCTGAGGGATCGAAGGTCACGGGCATTCAATGTTGGTTTTCAGCCTTGCCGCTTATGTGTAGAAAGTTCTCCAGATTCTCTGAATCTTCTGATTATATTATGGACTGTAGATGATGGAATCCCTAAATTCCTTGCAATTGAATTTTGAGAAACATTGTTCTTTTGGACTATGTTTGTTCACGCAGTTGTTCACTAAGTGGTGATCCTCACTCCATCTTTGCGTGTGAACGGCTGAGCCTTTTGGGGATGCTCCTTTTATACCCATTCATGACACTCACCTGTTTCCAATTAACCTGTTCACCTGTGGAATGTTCCAAACAGGTGTTCTTTGAGCATTCATCAACTTTCCCAGTCTTTTGTTGCCCCTGTCCAGCTTTTTTGAAATGTATTGCTGGCATCCATTTCAAAATGAGCAAATATTTGCACAAAAACAAAAAAGTCTATCAGTTTGACCATTAAATATCTGTTATATTGTCTTTGTGGTGTATTCAACTGAATATAGGTTGAAGAGGATTTGCAAATCATTGCATTCTGTTTTTATTTACAGTAGTGTTCAGAATAATAGTAGTGCTATGTGACTAAAAATATTAATCCAGGTTTTGAGTATATTTCTTATTGTTACATGGGAAACAAGGTACCAGTAGATGCAGTAGATTCTCACAAATCCAACAAGACCAAGCATTCATGATATGCACACTCTTAAGGCTATGAAATTGGGCTATTAGTAAAAAAAAAAGTAGAAAAGGGGGTGTTCACAATAATAGTAGCATCTGCTGTTGACGCTACAAACTTAAAACTATTATGTTCAAACTGCTTTTTTAGCAATCCCGTGAATCACTAAACTAGTATTTAGTTGTATAACCACAGTTTTTCATGATTTCTTCACATCTGCGAGGCATTAATTTTGTTGGTTTGGAACCAAGATTTTGCTCGTTTACTAGTGTGCTTGGGGTCATTGTCTTGTTGAAATATTCATTTCAAGGGCATGTCCTCTTCAGCATAAGGCAACATGACCTCTTCAAGTATTTTGACATATCCAAACTGATCCATGATACCTGGTATGCGATATAGGCCCAACACCATAGTAGGAGAAACATGCCCATATCATGATGCTTGCGCCACCATGCTTCACTGTCTTCATTGTAGATGAACAGCCTATAACACAACACAGCCTATAACAGCCTATTCCACAAAATTGATGAACTGACTGACTGAATGCCACACTACTATTATTGTGAACACCCCCTTTTCTACTTTTTTTTTTATTAATAGCCCAATTTCATAGCCTTAAGAGTGTGCATATCATGAATGCTTGGTCTTGTTGGATTTGTGAGAATCTACTGAATCTACTTGTTGTGTGGGCCGCTGAAGAGGAGGTACTGCTGGCCCACCACCACCAGAGGGCGCCCTGCCTGGAGTGCGGGCTCCAGGCACTAGGGGGCGCTGCCGCCTTGCAGGAGCAGCCAGAGTGACAGCTGTCACCCATCACCTGCGACAGCTGTCATCAATCATCGGATCTGCAGGGGTATATCAGCAGGACGGCATCTCCACCTCATTGCCGAGATATCGCTCTACCAAAGAGGTAACGTTCTCAGCCGATTCTATTGTCTTCCTGACAGTAATACTTTGTTGCTTGTGTGCAGATAGTGAGTAGTACAGCTGGAGACTGTATTGGACTTTTTTTTGGATAAGTACTCACATTCTTACACTACAGTATTTTTCTGACGAGAGGTGGAGGTGGTGTTTCCACCCTACGTGTTGCTGGGTGCTGCCGCACCCACACCTGACTGTTTCTGTTCCTCGCCAGCAGTACCGGATCCGACGAGCGGAGGCAGTGGCCACCTGGGAGTTCGGGACTTGGCGGCTCCAGTATTCCCGGGGTTCGGTGGTGGAGGAAATCGGGTGGTTCCGGTTCGACTTGGACAGACGTCTCCTATCTTCGAGCCTGCCCACACGACACCGTTGACGTTTGGCTTATTTCGATATTGTAATCAGTTGTGTTTTCTCTCAAAAATTCTTGAAAGGGTAGTTGTAAAACAGCTAACTGATCATCTGCAGAGGAATGGTCTATTTGAAGAGTTTCAGTCAGGTTTTAGAATTCATCATAGTACAGAAACAGCATTAGTGAAGGTTACAAATGATCTTCTTATGGCCTCGGACAGTGGACTCATCTCTGTGCTTGTTCTGTTAGACCTCAGTGCTGCTTTTGATACTGTTGACCATGGAATTTTGTTACAGAGATTGGAGCATGCCATAGGTATTAAAGGCACTGCGCTGCGGTGGTTTGAATCATATTTGTCTAATAGATTACAATTTGTTCATGTAAATGGGGAATCTTCTTCACAGACTAAAGTTAATTATGGAGTTCCACAAGGTTCTGTGCTAGGACCAATTTTATTCACTTTATATATGCTTCCCTTAGGCAATATTATTAGACGGTATTGCTTAAATTTTCATTGTTACGCAGATGATACCCAGCTTTATCTATCCATGAAGCCAGAGGACACACACCAATTAGCTAAACTGCAGGATTGTCTTACAGACATAAAGACATGGATGACCTCTAATTTCCTGCTTTTAAACTCAGATAAAACTGAAGTTATTGTACTTGGCCCCACAAATCTTAGAAACATGGTGTCTAACCAGATCCTTACTCTGGATGGCATTACCCTGACCTCTAGTAATACTGTGAGAAATCTTGGAGTCATTTTTGATCAGGATATGTCATTCAAGGCGCATATTAAACAAATATGTAGGACTGCTTTTTTGCATTTACGCAATATCTCTAAAATTAGAAAGGTCTTGTCTCAGAGTGATGCTGAAAAACTAATTCATGCATTTATTTCCTCTAGGCTGGACTATTGTAATTCATTATTATCAGGTTGTCCTAAAAGTTCCCTAAAAAGCCTTCAGTTAATTCAAAATGCTGCAGCTAGAGTACTGACGGGGACTGGAAGGAGAGAGCATATCTCACCCATATTGGCCTCTCTTCATTGGCTTCCTGTTAATTCTAGAATAGAATTTAAAATTCTTCTTCTTACTTATAAGGTTTTGAATAATCAGGTCCCATCTTATCTTAGGGACCTCGTAGTACCATATCACCCCAATAGAGCGCTTCGCTCTCAGACTGCAGGCTTACTTGTAGTTCCTAGGGTTTGTAAGAGTAGAATGGGAGGCAGAGCCTTCAGCTTTCAGGCTCCTCTCCTGTGGAACCAGCTCCCAATTCAGATCAGGGAGACAGACACCCTCTCTACTTTTAAGATTAGGCTTAAAACTTTCCTTTTTGCTAAAGCTTATAGTTAGGGCTGGATCAGGTGACCCTGAACCATCCCTTAGTTATGCTGCTATAGACGTAGACTGCTGGGGGGTTCCCATGATGCACTGTTTCTTTCTCTTTTTGCTCTGTATGCACCACTCTGCATTTAATCATTAGTGATCGATCTCTGCTCCCCTCCACAGCATGTCTTTTTCCTGGTTCTCTCCCTCAGCCCCAACCAGTCCCAGCAGAAGACTGCCCCTCCCTGAGCCTGGTTCTGCTGGAGGTTTCTTCCTGTTAAAAGGGAGTTTTTTCCTTCCCACTGTAGCCAAGTGCTTGCTCACAGGGGGTCGTTTTGACCGTTGGGGTTTTACATAATTATTGTATGGCCTTGCCTTACAATATAAAGCGCCTTGGGGCAACTGTTTGTTGTGATTTGGCGCTATATAAAAAAATTGATTGATTGATTGATTGTGTTTGTTGTGCGTGTTTCACAACAGTAAAGCTTTGTTATTTGACTTCCTCCATTGTCCGTTCATTTGCGCCCCCTGTTGTGGGTCCGTGTTCCTACACTTTCCCAACACTAGTGGTACCTTGTTTCCCATGTCACAATAAGAAATATACTCAAAACCTGGATTAATCTTTTTAGTCACATAGCACTACTATTATTCTGAACACTACTGTACATTTCACATAACATCCCAACTTCATTGGAATTGGGGTTGTACATCCAGGTTGAATGCTCATTTTACATTGGTTAGACAAGTCTCTTCCCCAATACAGATGGGGTTGTCTGACCGTGTGTGTCAGAACAATGAAAGAGATTGAATCATGGCGGCGACTGCAGATACTGTTGTCGATGAAGACAGCATTCTTGACAACACAGAACTGGAGAATAGGGAATTATTCAGGGAAATCTTTGACAGAAGATTCCGATGACGATTTCCTGGGTTTCGAGTCAGATGACCTCAAAGACTACGAACTGGAGCCTTCAGAACTTGAAGATATAAACTGGACATATACAACCCCTGGCAAAAATTATGGAATCACCAGCCTCTGAGGATGTTCATTCAGTTGTTTAATTTTGTAGAAAAAAAGCAGATCACAGACATGACACAAAACTAAAGTCATTTCAGATGGCAACTTTCTGGCTTTACGAAACACTATAAGAAATCAAGAAAAAAGATTGTGGCAGTCAGTAACGGTTACTTTTTTAGACCAAGCAGAGGAAAAAAATATGGAATCACTCAATTCTGAGGAAAGAATTATGGAATCACCCTGTAAATTTTCATCCCCAAAACTAACACCTGCATCATATCAGATCTGCTCGTTAGTCTGCATCTAAAAAGGAGTGAACACACCTTGGAGAGCTGTTGCACCAAGTGGACTGACATTAATCATGGCTCCAACACGAGAGATGTCAATTGAAACAAAGGAGAGGATTATCAAACTCTTAAAAGAGAGTAAATCATCATGCAATGTTGCAAAAGATGTTGGTTATTCAAAGTCAGCTGTGTCTAAACTCTGGACCAAATACAAACAACATGGGAAGGTTGTTAAAGGCAAACATACTGGTAGACCAAGGAAGACATCAAAGCGTCAAGACAGAAAACTTAAAACAATATGTCTCAAAAATCAAAAATGCACAACAAAACAAATGAGGAACGAATGGAGGAAACTGGAGTCAACGTCTGTGACCGAACTGTAAGAAACTGCCTAAAGGAAATGGGATTTACATACAGAAAAGCTAAACGAAAGCCATCATTAACACCTAAACAGAAAAAAAACAAGGTTACAATGGGCTAAGGAAAAGCATTCGTGGACTGTGGATGACTGGATGAAAGTCATATTCAGTGATGAATCTCAAATCTGCATTGGGCAAGGTGATGATGCTGGAACTTTTGTTTGGTGCCGTTCCAGTGAGATTTATAATGATGACTGCCTGAAGAGAACATGTAAATTTCCACAGTCATTGATGATATGGGGCTGCATGTAAGGTAAAGGCACTGGGGAGATGGCTGTCATTACATCATCAATAAATGCACAAGTTTACGTTGATATTTTGGACACTTTTCTTATCCATCAATTGAAAGGATGTTTGGGGATGTTTCAAGATGATAATGCATCTTGCCATAGAGCAAAACTGCGAAAACATTCCTTGTAAAAAGACACATAGGGTCAATGTCATGGCATAGGGTCAATGTCAACGAGTAGATCTGATTTGATGCAGGTGTTAGTTTGGGGGATGAAAATTTACAGGGTGATTCCATAATTTCTTCCTCAGAATTGAGTGATTCCATATTTTTTTCCTCTGCTTGGTCTAAAAAGCAACCGTTACTGACTGCCACAATCTTTTTTTCTTGATTTCTTATAGTGTTTCTTAAAGCCAGAAAGTTGTCATTTGAAATGACTTTAGTTTTGTGTCATGTCTGTGATCTGCTTTTTTTCTACAAAATTAAACAACTGAATGAACATCCTCCGAGGCCGGTGATTCCATAATTTTTGCCAGGGGTTGTATACACGCAAACACATACAGGTGTCTCTTATTATATAGAATCAGTAAAAACATACCAACATGTTTCAGGTGTTCCTGCAATGACTAAAAAGCACTGGCATGTTTGTTTTTTTTACTGCTAGCCATGAAGAATTAAAGGGTTTTTAACTTTAACCTGGATCCTCTTGAGTGCCTCAGATTTACTCCACTGTATAAACTTTCTGAATCCCAAAACCAAAGCACAGCCAGGTACCACTCCTAACTTATTATTATTTTACTGTGTATTGTTCACATGACTCTAAAAAGTAACTATAAACAAAAGCAGTCAGTGAAATGTGATGAAGTAAAAAGTACAATATTTGCCTCTGATATGTAGTGGAGTAAAAGTAAAATGGCTGAAAGTAGAAATGGTCAAGTAAAAGTACCTCAAATCTACAGTTTGAATCAGTTTCAAATCCAGCAGGCTTTTCAAGTTCGAGGTCTGTTAGAAAAGTATCGGACCTTTTTATTTTTTTCAAAAACCTGATGGATTTGAATCACGTGTGCTTGCATGGGCAAACCTTGAACCTTCGTGCACATGTGTGAACTTTTCCACGTCTGTTGATTGCATCATTTGCTGGTAAGCAGCCTTTGTGTGGGACGTGTGTCGTGCGCTCAGCGTTTTTTCATTCCAAGGAAAAAGACGGAACAACTGGAGCAGCGCCGCATCAAATTTTGCCAAAAACTGGGTGACAGCCAGGTGGAAACCATTCGGATTATTCAGACGGCTTTCGGTGACTTTTCAGTCATGTGACTATCCGAGAAATTGTGGAAGAGGTGGGCATGTCACAGCATGTCCTGTGAGACTTCAACACGAAGGCGCTTCTGCTCCGCCGTCAGAAGCTTCAGGAAAGAATTTCGCCGCCACTCTTTTCATGGCAAAATCTTCTTTCACAGTGGAATGTACCGAAATGTCCACCTCTTCCGCAATTTCTCGGATAGTCACACGATGGTCCTGCATCACCACAGCGTTCACTTTGGAAATGATCTGGTCGTTTCAGCGTGTTGATGGCCGACCGGAGCGTGGCTCGCTCTCCACTGTTGTATGGACGTCTTTAAACCAGTTGTACCGCTCCTTAATCTGTGTGATGCTCATAGCATCGTCACCGAAAGCCGTCTGAATAATCTGCATGGTTTCCACCTGGCTGTCGCCCAGTTTCTGGCAAAATTTGATGCGGCACTACTCCAGTCGTTCCGTCTTTTTCCGTGGAATGAAAAAACGCCGAGCGCACGACACACGTCCCACACAAAGGCTGCTTACCAGAAAATAATGCAATCGACAGGCGTGAAAAAATTCACGCATGCGCATGAAGGTTCAAGATTTGCTCATGCAAGCACACGTGATTCAAATCCATCAGATTTTTGAAAAAAATAAAAAGGTCTGATACTTTTCTAACAGAACTCGTATATGTGTTGTAATTTTTCTGTCATGTATGTTGTTGCTGTATGTGTTCATTTGTTATCAATAGGACATAAAACACGTTCCTGACAGAATCAGAATTTAAGATGATGCAAAACGGTTTTTGTTTTCTCAGAGATGAATTCTTGGCACCTGAAGATCAGGAAGGTAGCATTTCTTCCAGTGGTCCATGAAGACAAAATCCAGCCTGTCGATGCCATAGTCAGACCGCAAGCGAGGAATCACCTCATCAGAAGGATTCACAATGAGCTCCACCTGGAGGAAACACAGGTGTTAGAACCCAAAATGTGTGAATGAGTCTCTGTCTTCAGTGGAATAAACACAAACAGGTTCTGTGTAAAAGCAGTACTGATGATTTCTCACCGTGTCCTCATCAAACCCTGCGAGGCGGATGATTTTCTCAGCGATGATAGCGTTTCTCTGGTCCATCTCCACACTGTAGATCCTGGCACCTAGAGGCAGAGCCCGGGCCAGCCGCACGGTGCTGTACCCACAGTGGGTACCCAGTTCCAGAATGGTCAGGGGGCTCTGCTGCATCAGCAGCCGGTCCAGGATCTCCCCTTCACATCAACATGAATAATGACTGTAATAATCAGACCTTTGTTTGTATGGGGCGTTCACCAGCAGTATCAACAACAGGTTGAATGAATGAATGAATGAATTTATTTATTTTGGCACACAAACTCAACAATAACAAAAAAACTGATATACAAGACAATTCCCAGTGACATGTGACCAAAAAGGCCTCAGCTCGGCTGGCGCCTAGCAGCTGACTTAGAACTGGTGCGGACCAGGGGAATCCGACTGTTTAATTAAAACAAAGCTGAAGGGAGGTTTAAAACACAAGACAGGGAACAAAGTTAATACAGATGAAATATGTCTCATATAGGACCTTTGGTGCTGATGCATATCCCCATATGTGAGGCAGATGAGAGGCTACGGCCTCAATAGATGAGACGCCAGTCCATCACAGGCTACTTCCCCAACCAAGGCTGGTACCCATTTAAAACTGGATGGACTGAGACAGTGCATTTTGGTCAAGGACAGGTGGTGTAAACCAGGAAGTGGGGCCTAAGTCTACATTCTGGTAGCCCCAACTCCTTGTTCCACTGAGCAACCTGCAACATACAGAACCTGTGCTGACTGTAGCCTTGAAGGTTTTCAAACATTTGTTTTGGAACAGTTTGTGATGTATTGAGGCCCCATTTAGCATGTGGTGTCTTCTTTTGAGGACTTTGGAACAATATTCTGAAACATGGGTGTTGTTATGTTTTTGAACTATTCTGGAACAGTGTTTCTCCAGTTTGCCATTACTAATATACTGTACTGACAAATAGTTTAGTTCTGTTCCCCAGCGTCACCTTCTATACAGCCCTTCATTCTGGTTTTACTGAACTATTCTGTTGTATATTTTGTTGCATATTTGCCTACATATTAGGCATGTTTCCCCCAGCAGGTTGTTAGATGACACTCCTGTGAAGTTTGGTGCTGCTGGTGGAGTGCACTGATGAGCGCATAACATAAACAGTGTCCAGCAGGTGGCAGACAAACCACGTGTAAATTCCACCACAGATGCTTAGAATTTTCCATAATCGATCCAGCAGCCACTAGCCATCCAGCAGGTGGCAAACATGTTCATGGCACATTCCACAGGTAAAACAAAGCTCACTCACTCATCTTCAACTGCTTATCCGGGATCGGGTCGCGAGGGCAACAGTTCCGGCAGGGGACCCCACACTTCCCTTTCCTGGGCCACATTAACCACCTCTGACTGGTGGATCCTGAGGTGTTCCCATGCCAGTGTGGAAATATAATCTCTCCACCTAGTCCTGGGTCTTCAATGTTGTTTCCTCCCAGATGGACGTGCCTGGACCACCTCCGTAGGGAGGCGCACAGAGGGGCATCCTTACCAGATGCCCAAACGACCTCAGCTGGCTCATTTCAACGCGAAGGAGCAGCTGCTCTACTCCGAGCTCCTCACAGATGACCAAACGTCTCACCTTATCTCTAAGGGGGACACAGCCCCCCCAAGTAAGCCTATTTCAGCCGTTTGTACCTGTGATCTAGTTCTTTTGGTCATGACCCAACCCTCATGAACATAGGTGAGAGTAGGAACGAAGATTGACCAGTAGATTGAGAGCTTCATCTTTTGGCTCAGCTCCCTTTTCATCACAACAGTACGGTAGAGCGAATGCAACACAGCCCCGCTGCGCTGTCCTGAGGTACTTGAACTCCTTCAGAAAACAAAGCTGTTTGCTTTTAAATTAATATACTTCAACAAAGTTAATCATAATCTATTCACTTCGTCATCATATGATCTCATAGCATTATTGTTTTGAGTTATTGTTTACACAGACTTGAATGTATAACTCACCCCAACTCCTCTGCATTGCTGTAAACATCTGTGCTCTTACCAGCAGAGGGTATATATACATACTGTCTTTAAATCACACGTTATAATAATCAAATCATACAAAACTGAGTTCAGTCGATTTAAAAGTCTCAACAAGACTCACACTGTGTAATCAGAAGTGGCAGATTATTTCACAGTAAGAAAAGTCTCTTTGGAGTGCATCTTACGAGGGTAGGCTGAAAAGTTCTAAGGCTCACCAAGAAGGAGAAATGCCATTTCAATAAAACTTGGCATGCATTAAGTTCAACTCTTCTGATGACTAACTGTGTTTTTTCTTCCAGGTTGTGAGGTAGTTTGTGGTTCATAGCCAAGTTTGAAAGTTCGTGGTAGAGGGAAACGGCAAAAATGGACAAAATCTGGCATCGCAGTGTGATTAAGTACCTGCATAAGAAGGGGTTAAAGCCCAAGGACATTCATGGGTGATTCTTAGACTACGGGCACTTATTATGTCCTTTGAACATATTGTATGAAAAACAGAAAAAAGGGGAAATTTCACACTTTTATAGTTATCTTTACAATGAAAGTGTGTTAAGAAATTTGTTCTAGTAGTCTATGTTGACTTTTTCACCTTTTTTTCAGCATCATTATATGCAAATATTGCCATTTTGTGCTTGTCCCACACCCAGACTTTTGATCTTCAATGATAAAAATGAATGGTAAAGAAACGTTTTTTCTAATGTTTTAAAATATCTCTGAATAAAATATCAGTAAAATAATCAAAACATAATTGGGGTATTCAATGTCATACAACTGTTGTGATTTTTTAAAACAAAATGTAGTTGTCCCACACTATTGCCATAATTTCAACCACAACACTGTAATGTCCCTAAACAGTTTGTATGAAAGATTGTTTGGGTAGTTTCTATGGAGATAAACAGTGACATCAGAGCACATGTATATACCGCCAAATCACAACAAACAGTTGCCCCAAGGCGCTTTATATTGTAAGGCAATGGTGTGGTGGAAATTACATTTACAAGGCCAATAGTGCCCGTAGTTAAAGAATCACTCTCTTTCGGATATGGTTGCTACATTAGGGGATGAAGCTCCCTCCATATTTACAGTGCAGAAGTGGGCAGCTGAATTTAAGAGGTGCAGAGAGAGCCTTGAAGATGACCCAAGGTCTGGGCGGCCTGCAACAGCCACAACCCAGAAAAACATTGACCTTGTTCATGAAATGGTGATGGACGACAGACGATCGACGATTAATCAGCTAGCAGATGCTGTTGGAATATCCCGTGAGAGAATTGAACACATTCTGCATGACGAACTTGGAATGTCAAAGGTGTCAGCTCGGTGGGTGCCACGTCTTCTGATGCCTGATCAGAAATGCACCAGGCTAGTCATGTCAAAGGGAGACTTGGCGCAATTTGAAGAGGATCCAGCCAATTACATGGAACGTTTTCTTACCCAGTATGAGTGTTGGGTTCACCACTTTGAACCAGAGACAAAAAAACAATTAATGCAGTGGAAACACCCAAGGTCACACCTCCAAAGAAGGCCAAGGTGTTGTGTGGGCCGCTGAAGAGGAGGTACTGCTGCCCCACCACCACAAGATGGTGCCCTGCTTGAAGTGCAGGCTTCAAGTACGAGAGGGCGTCGGAGCGACCGGGAGTGAAAGCTGTCACTTATCATCAGTACCAGCTGTCACTCATCCACTAATCATCACCATCACCATAAAGGCCGGACTGCAACTCCACCTCCCCGCCGAGAAATCAGCTACCCTAAAGGTAATTTCTCTGCTGAAATTAAACTGAACAAGAGTCTGATCTCATTTACAGCCGTTTTCCTGTGACGTGTTCCTATCTGCTGTATTGGCGTTTGGTGTGGACTGCGACGGCTTCGCCTCACACCCCAACCAGATAAGTGGTTTCACAGGAGCTGTACGAGTGTGTTATTGGAGGTGGAGATTCTCCCTCCTTACAGAACACAGACTGAAGAATTACTGAGTGTGCGAACTCACACTCACCTGCACTGTTTCTGTTCTCTCTGCCAGCAGTACCAGGTCTGACAGCTGGAGACGGTGGCCACCTGGGGACCCAGGACTTGGCGGCTCCGGTGTTCTTCAGATCCATTGGTGGTGGAAGCCATGTGGGATCCGGCTTGTTTTCTGGACGGACGTCTCCTATCCTCGAGCCTGCCCACACGTCACTCAACGTATAATTGACTGTTTTTCCAAACCTGTTTTGTCTATATTCCATTGTGCACGTCATAACATTAAATTGTTACTGTTTTGGCTTATCCATTGCCCGTTCATTTACGCCCCCTGTTGTGGGTCCGTGTTCCTACACTTTCACAACACAAGGTCGTTTCGTCTGCGGGGAAGGTCCTGGTTTCAGTTTTCTGGGATGTCAAGGGCATTGTGTTCGTGGACTATCTTGAAAAGGGACAAACCATAAATGGACAGTACTATTCTAACCTACTGAGACAGTTACGCGAGGCTATCAAAAAGAAGCGACCAGGAAAGCTGACGAAAGGGGTGCTGTTCCATCAAGACAATGCCCCAGCTCACAAGTCAACAGTGGCCATGGCCACTATCCATGAGTGTGGATTCGAACTGGTAGATCACCCACCATACTCCCCTGACTTGGCACCCTCGGACTTTCATCTGTTCCCAAACCTGAAAAAAAAAACTTGGCTGGGAAGCACTGTCGGAGCAATGATGAGGTGATGGCTGCCACTGAGGACTATTTTGACTCTCAAGATGAAAGCTTCTATGCCAAGGGAATCGAAGTACTCAAGCACCGCTGGAAGAAGTCTGTGGAGTTACAGGGAGACTATGTAGAAAAATAACCCTGAATTTGTTCAATTCGACAACTGCATCATAGTCAGCCTTAGAACTTTTCAGCCTACCCTCGTAAACCTGCATTTTGAGACTCAGAAATGAGTATTTCTAAAAGTCTCAGGGACATTTACATGTCTATGACTTCAAACAGAACTGTCCAAATCATAATCTGCACAGTGACTTGTACTTTTTATGGCCACCTACATTGAAAATGGAATGTTCCCCTACTACTTTGTGTGAATTAAAAAGTCTACGGTCATAGAGCTTTCTCTTATTGTGTCTCTGTTTTGTGGAATGATCTCCCTGCATCAATAAAACAGTCAGATTCTGTAGAGACTTTCAAGTCCAGACTTAAGACGCACTTATTTTCCCTTTCATATAGCTAGCATACTGGCATAGTATAGTTCTATGCTTTTTACTCTTAATTCATTTTATTAGGAAACGAAGCGTGCCGCGGCCTCAACTTTACCTAAATTCTGGGTCTGTTAGTGAAGCTTAGGGCTAGTGGCCGGCGATCACCTTAGTATTTCTTCTGTTTTTCTTGTTCTTTAATGCTGACAAATTATACAGGGTGGGCCAATAAAATGTTAAAACTTTTTGATCGTATACAAGTTTTTGAAATGAAAACTTATTCAAAAATTTTATTTACAGACTTGTAATAGAAGCATCAAATTAACAATTGATACCAAGGTTTCCCACTTTCTCTCTTGTTTTCCCACACAGTTCAATAATTGATGACATGTTCAGTCCACGCTCCTCTTATTTGGATTACAGATGCAACACGCACATTGAAGTTTGTGATGACATTGCTACACATTTCAAGAGGGATGAAAAAGAAATTCAGAGAATCCCTCTTGAGAATCCCTCCCTAATGATTTCTCATAAGCATTTTTTAAGTACTTCAATTTTTTTTCATCTGCTCACCTTTTTTAGGCCCAATGTTGCTGATGAACTCCAACTTAGTGCACCAGATGTCAAAAGCCTCCAAGATGCTGTCTGGGTCTCCTGGGGTGGCATGTGTGAGCACGTACTGAAATGCTCGCTCCTTCCCTGCTCAGACCAGTCACACAGTCCTTCCACAGCCGAACCAGCACGGCCCGGTAGAACAAACACAAAGTAGTAACGGTACCTGATGATCAGTGTCAGCAGCAGGGGCAGGAAGGCCAAGCGATCGCAGGTGACACCATCCTGATGTGTGCACACAGCAAAAACACAGCTCATGCCACTTACTCATTATCGTTAGAAAAATGATCTAAAAGGGACACATGAGACAGCAGGGTGCAAGATTTGTAAGTGTTCATTTTATGATGGTGTGCCTCTTCAAAATAACCATGATTTTTTTATAGTACAATATATTTTACTGTTTTACATTTACAGACACACAGCAGCCTTCAACCATCAATAACACATTTTTTAATGGGACAAGCTGTGCAAAAACAGTGTAAAATGAATGACAGTTCAGCAAGATGCACAACTGGTACACAGATAATAAAGAGAAAACAAATAATGAAGCTTTTTTATTTGTGCAGTGGAATGAATATTTTCATGAGCTGAATGGAACGTTTCATTTTTCAATTCATGCAAATGCTCTTACCATTGCACTTATAAACATTCATTATTTGTATCATATGACACCTAAATAGATCTGTCAATCAATGCTACAAGCATTAGCCAAGGCAAGTCCACCTGCTATAGTATAATGGACACATTTTTACGAAAAAGTAGTGGAGTCGTTCTATGGAGTAAAACGTATGGAACCAAAATTAATGCTAACTGGAACCAAAGAGCTGTGAATACATTTGTAGATTTAAATACACCCCTTCTGTTTTTTGGTGGTGATCTAAATTGCATTATTGATCCTACACTTGATAGGTCTACCTCCAGCATAAAACCCCCCTCTGCTATGTCCAAATCTTTTTCAGACTTTATGACCCAAAACAGATACATTTATCCTTGGAGATTTCATAAGACACAAACCAGAGAATATTCTTTTTTCTTGCATGTTCGTCACACATATTCTCGTATCGATTATTTATTTTTTTCAATTAATGGCTCTTTAATTTCAAAACTTCAGAATTCAGAATATCTTCCATTTGTGATCTCAGATCATGCACCTTTGGCTCTTGATATTGCCTTGTCCCCTTACCATACATCTCAACCTTCTTGAGGTTAAACCTCTTGCTACTCACTGACTCTACCTCTGTGAGTATCTTCTACCGATAACTTTTTAATTACTAATAAATCTGATGCCACCTCAAATACTTTATTATGGGAAATCCCTCCAGAGGGCCCCCCCCCCAATAAAACAAACTGCACACTGTAGAGTGGCCTCTTATTGTGGCCAGCCTAAGGCACACCTGTGTAATAATCATGCTGGCTAATCAGCATCTTGTTATGCACACCAGTGAGGTGGATGGATTATCTCAGCAAAGGAGATGTGCTCACTAATACAGATTTAGACAGATTTGTGAACAATATTTGAGAGAAAATAGGTCTTTGGTGTACATAGAAAATGTTTTAGATCTTTGAGTTCAGATCATGAAAAATGGGAGCAAAAACAAAAGTGTTGCATTTATATTTTTGTTCAGTGTATTATATGAAATGAACAGACTGGTTTTATCTTTATCTACCTTTTTTAATATACACACACCCTTTTCATATACTTTACCCCAACCACCATAGTAATCTCCCTGAATGGTAAGTTCATTGGATGCCGATAAAGCATTTGATACAGTGGAATGGGAGTACCTTGTCCTGAAGAACTTTGGTTTTGGCGATACATTAATTCTTGGATCCATCTCTTGTAAACTTATTTATAGCATCTGTCTGTACTAATAATGTAAATTCTGACTATTTACTCTATCATGTGGTACATGTCAGGTTGTCCCCTCTCCCTTTACTTTTTTCCTTAAGCAATAGCCACTATCAGTAAGTCTCAGAACCTCTTCCTTGCTCCAGAGTGTGACTTGTGGGAGTACAGACATAGGGTTGCTCTGTATGTTACAATTTGCTTTTATATGTCACAAATCCACTAGCCATTTAACATCTATTATGGCAGTACTCCAAAATTTTGGGCAGGTTTTTTCTGTATATAGGCTTAACATACAAAAAAGTGAATGCTTGCCTATAAATGTAGCTGCACAGCAACTCAGACCAGTTGATTTCTTTTCCATCTGACTAATTCTGTTTTTAAGCATTTGGGAGTGAATGTGACTACGGCCCACAGAGCTTGATGTGAACCAAATTTTAGTCCTTTATTGTCCAATATAAGGTCAGTTTTTAAAAGACGGTCCAATTTACCACTATCGCTTTTAGGTAGGATTAATAGAGTGAAAATTAGTGTTTACCCAAGTTTTTATACATATTTCAATGTATTCCTCTGTTCTTACCCAAACCATTTTTGGGTAAGATCTAAGAAATCATTTGATCGATAGATCAAATGATTTCCTCATTATATGGGGAGGTAAAAACTCCAAGAGTACGTAAATCATTAATACAAAATGTCGGCTCAGTGGAGGTCTGTCTTTACCTACTTTGATGTTTTATTACTGGGCAGCTAAAAACTCTGTCACACCTTGATGATTTAGGCAGCGTATGCCGAGCGTATAAAATGCTGGCATATGTATAATAAGTTATGGCTTGGTTTGTATAAGTTAAGCACACGGTGAAGCACGCTGATATATGTATATATAATATGGCGGAGTAAGTCAAAAGATTTTGGACATGCACAATATTTTCGACATATGCCAGCGTATGACTCATACATCCCACATACGCGGGCCATCAGTTGTAGGTAAGTTAAGCAATTGTTGACGCATGTTTCTTGTAAGTTACTCATAAGTTGAAATACAGCCATTGATTGGCTCAAAGCTGCAGTCCTCATGCAGTTCAGACTGTTACAAATATTTAAACCATTCACACATGGAGTAAACTAAAGTCTTAATCATATCTGTTATGACGTTTCATTCGGAATTCGTCATCACAGCCTGACCAAAACTTATCCAAATAAAGTGCCCCGATTTTGGAAAGCGGTGTCTGAAAATACTTTAGTTCCTTGTTGTGGTTGAACAAAAACATAGCGATTAAAATAAGTCCCTCTGTATTTTGTGTGTTTCTCAGCCTGAACCAGAGAACATGGGTGCTTGTGCCACAACAAGAAAATTAACTTATTTTAAAAGTTGAAAGAGTCACAGCGCCTCATTCATTCATGTCAGCATTTATCACAGACATCAGTTGACCCTTCAACATTCTGCACACATTGAAATAAATCCCATGATCCACCAAGACAAAACTAAATAAAATACAAATTTAAAAATGTTAAATTACTCTGCTTGGCCTCCGTGTGGGAGAGAAGATTGCACACAACAGTGTACGTGTGCTCTATGATGTGCTTGTCAATATTACATGTTCTGCCAGCCAAAAAAGGGTTCTGCCGAAGGCAATGCAAACCAAGACAGACTTAACTGTTCCGACTGACCCGTACCATACCATGCATACCGTGTTCTCGAACCACTCAGTGGAAACAAGGCTGTCTGCATACGATGGCTAAATCATCAAGGTGTGACAGCTGCGTTAATGTATTCAATGTATGCAACATATTTTTCATACGCCAGCATAAACTCAGCCACATGGGGTGTGCAGCCAGTACATTCTGAGTGCCGGTCCCAAGCCCAGATAAATGAGGAGGGTTGCGTCAGGAAGGGCATCCGGCGTAAAACAAGCCAACCGAACTATGCAGACTCAGAATCGAATTCCCATACCGGATCGGTCGCGCCCCGGGTTAACAACGTCCGCCACCGGTGCTATTGCCCAACAGGGTGCCGGTGGAAATTGGGCTACTGCTGGGCGAAGACGACGAAGAGGAGGAGGAAAACGTTGCCACGAACAGCGGGAGAACAAGAAAACTAGAAGGGTGGAAATGAGAGTGGGGACTTTGAATGTTGGTAGTATGACTGGTAAAGGGAGAGAGCTGGCTGATATGATGGAGAGGAGAAAGGTAGACATATTGTGTGTGCAAGAGACCAAGTGGAAGGGAAGTAAGAGCAGGAGCATTGGCGGTGGGTACAAGTTGTTGTACCATGGTGAGGACAGGAAGAGAAATGGTGTTGGGGTCATTTTAAAGGAAGAGTATGGTAAAAGTGTGTTGGAGGTTAAGCGAGTCTGACAGGGTGATGAGTGTGAAGTTGGAAATTGAAGGGGTGATGATGAATATCATCAGTGCATATGCCCCACAGGTTGGTTGTGAGATGAAGGAGAAAGAAGATTTCTGGAGTGTGTTAGATGAGGTGGTGGAGAGTGTGCCCAAGCATGAAAGAGTGGTGATAGGAGCAGACTTCAATGGGCATGTTGGTGAAGGGAACAGAGGTGATGAGGAAGTAATGGGTAGATATGGTATCAAGGATAGGAATGGGGAAGGACAGATGGTAGTTGATTTTGCAAAAAGGATGGAAATGGCTGTGGTGAATACCTACTTTAAGAAAAGGGAGGAGCACAGGGTAACATATAAGAGTGGAGGAAGGTGCACACAGGTGGACTACATTCTTTATAGGAGATGCAAGCTAAAAGAAATCACAGACTGTAAGGTGGTAGCAGGAGAGAGTGTCACTAGACAGCACAGGATGGTTGTTTGTAGGATGACTTTAGAGGTAAAGAAGAAGAAGAGAGTGAGAGCTCAACAAAGGATCAGATGGTGGAAGCTGAAGGAGGAAGACTGTTGTGTGAAATTTAGCGAGCAGGTGAGAGAAGCACTGGTTGGAGGGGAAGCAATTTTGGACAACTGGAAAAGTACTGCAGATGTGGTGAGGTAGACAGCTAGGACAGTACTGGGTATGACATCTGGACAGTGGAAGGAAGACAAGGAGACTTGGTGGTGAAATGAAGAGGTCCAGGAAAGCATAAGGAGAAAGAGGTTGGCGAAAAGTTTTGGGATAGTCGGAGAGATGAAGAAAGTAGACAGGAGTACAAGGAGATGCGGTGTAAGGCGAAAAGAGAAGTGGCAAAAGCAAAGGAAAAGGCATATTGCGAGCTGTACAAGAAGTTGAATAGTAGGAAGGAGACAAGGACTTGTACCGATTGGCCAGACAAAGGGACAGAGCTAGAAAGGATGTGCAGCAGGTTAGGGTGGTAAAAGATGCACATGGTAATGTGCTGACAAGTGAGGAGTGTGTGCTGAGAAGGTGGAGGGAATATTTTGCAGAGTTGATGAATAAAGAAAATGAGCAAGAGAAAAGGCTGGATGATGTGGTGAGAGTAAATCAGGAAGTACAAGAGATTAGCAAGGAAGAAGTGAGGGCTGCTATGAAGAGGATGAAGAGTGGAAAGGCAGTCGGTCCAGATGACATTCCAGTGGAGGCATGGAAATGTCTAAGAGAGATGGCAGTAGAATTTCTAACCAGATTGTTTAATAAAATCTTGGAAAGTGAGAGCATGCCTGAGGAATGGAGACGAAGTGTGCTGGTTCCTATTTTCAAGAACAAGGGTGATGTGCAGAGCTGCAGTAACTACAGAGGCATAAAGCTGATCAGCCACAGCATGAAGTTATGAGAAAGAGTAGTAGAAGCTAGGCTTAGAAAACAGGTGAAGATCTGTGAGCAGCAATATGGTTTCATGCCAAGAAAGAGCACTACAGATGCAATGTTTGCTCTGAGAATACTGTTGGAAAAGTACAGAGAAGGACAGAAAGAGTTACATTGTGTGTTTGTGGACTTAGAAAAAGCTTATGATAGGGTGCCAAGAGAAGAGTTGTGGTATTGCATGGAAGTCTGGAGTGGCGAGAAGTATGTTAGGGTAGTGCAGGACATGTACAAGAATAGTGTGACAGCGGTGAGATGCGCAGTCGGAATGACAGACTCATTCAAGGTGGAGGTGGGATTACACCAAGGATCAGCTCTGAGTCCTTCTTGTTTGCAGTGGTGATGGACAGGTTGACGGATGAGATCAGACAGGAGTCCCCATGGACTATGATGTTTGCAGATGACATTGTGATCTGTAGTGAGAGTAGAGAGCAAGTTGAGTCTAGTCTGGAGAAGTGGAGATATGCTTTGGAGAGAAGGGGAATGAAAGTCAGTAGAAGCAAGACTGAGTACATGTGTGTGAATGAGAGGGAGCCCAGTGGAATAGTGCAGTTACAAGGAGTAGAAGTGGTGAAAGTAGATGAGTTTAAATATTTGGGGTCAGCTGTTCAAAGTAATGGAGAGTGTGGTAGAGAGGTGAAGAAGAGAGTGCAGGCAGGGTGGAGTGGGTGGAGAAAGGTGGCAGGAGTGATTTGTGACCGAAGAATATCAGCAGGGTGAAGGGGAAAGTTTACAAAACAGTAGTGAGACCAGCTATGTTGTATGGTTTAGAGACAGTGGCACTAACAAAAAGACAGGAGGCAGAGCTGGAGGTGGCAGAGCTGAAGATGTTGAGATTCTCTTTGGGAGTGACAACAATGGACAAGATTAGGAATGAACATATCAGAGGGACAGCTCAGGTGGGACGGTTTGGAGACAAAGTCAGAGAGGTGAGATTGAGATGGTTTGGACATGTGCAGAGGAGGGACCCAGTGTATATAGGGAGAAGGATGCTGAGGATGGAGCCACCAGGCAGGAGGAGAAGAGGGAGACCAAAGAGGAGGTTCATGGATGTGCTGAGAGAGGACATGCAGGTGGTTGGTGTGACAGAGGAAGATACAGAGGATAGGGTGAGATGGAAACGATTGATCTGCTGTGGCGACCCCTAACGGGAACAGCCGAAAGACAAAGAAGAAGAAGAAGCATATGCTGGCTAAATCATCTTGGTGTGACAGAGCCCTAATATTCAAAAATACATTTACTGGAAAAACATCCTCATACAACTTGGAGTCAATTGGAAGCTCAGTCATATTTGTCTACCTCTTCTCTCTCTGCCTCTTTTTCATACCTGCCTGTGTCCCTGTCTCCTTACACAGATAATCCTGTTGTACTTGCCTCTCTTAAAATATGGTATCAATTTTGACTTCACATGTGTTTCTGCTTCTGCTCTTGGGCCATTATGTAGTAATCACCTCTTTCCTCCCTCCTTCTAGGACACTGCATTTTATCTATGGGGTAAGAAGGGTATTCAAAGTTTCCGTGACCTTTATAAGGATAATATCTTTCTTAATTTTGCTGATATGTTTTCCTTATATGGCCTGCACTCATCTCAATTTAGTCTTTTCAAATTAAACATTGTGCATCTACTATTTTTCCAGAGTTCCCCTCTCAGCCCCAAAACATACGTGGGAGGACTCTTTTTCAATGGACAATCATCCAGTCAATAAAGCTCTCTGTAATTGGGAAGAAGATTTGGGTCTGGAATTTGGGGAAGGTTTCTGGGATAAACCAGTTGACAGAATTCATATGTCATCATCATGTGCAAGACTTTCCCTATTTCAGTTTAAAGTAGTACACAGGCTGCATTTGTCAAAGTCCAAATTATACAAACTTCAGCCATTTTGGATTTCACATTTTGATGTTTTGTCTTGTGTTCTTGGGGTCAGGCTCGGGTCTTGTCCACTGATCGCTATTTTTTTGATTTCCCAGAGTCCCACTGTGTCCTTTACTAACTCGCAGGTGGATGTAATCGCCTTTACCTCATTGCTAGCACGACTCAGAATATTATCCTGGAAGACTGCACATTCCCCAGCTATTTATTTATGGTTGAAAGATCTCATTTTTAACTTGGAAAAAAAAAATCAAGTTTAGAGTCAGAGTGAGGGTTGATGGGTTTCTAAAACTGTGACAACCTTTTATCGATTATCTTTGATCATTGAAAACTTTTGGACTGATTGTCATGGGAGAGTTGTGTGTGTGTATTTTTACCTCCACACAGGAGGTTATGTTTTCGGTCGCGTCCGTTTGTTTGTTGGTTGGTTGGTTGAATTGTTAGCAGGATTACTCAAAAAATTCTCAATGTATTTCAATGAAATTTTTTACCAGGGGTGTATCCTGGCCTCACTTAGAAGTCATTAAATTCTGGTAAAGATCCGGAACACGATTTGGATCCAGTCATTTTTTTAAGGATTCTTTATCATTGCAGGATAGGGCCAGTTTCAACATTTTTGCATCTAATTTCATGAAGACGGGTCACAAAGGCTGAACAAAAATTAAGTTATGACACAACAATAATTTAGCATTTGTTTCTCCTCATTGAATAAACTTATTAGAAAAAAAAAACATGTAGTTCATGCAGTTTCTCTTTATAAATACTTTTGCTGAAGACCTAAAAGTTTAACCCTTGGAGCTGATGCTGTCGGCTGAAACCAAGCTTTACTAAGTTATAAATAACTTTTTAATGATATGAGATAGAAACTTAGTTTTTGCTGAAAAGTTAACTCCGCTGACTTTCGAGCCACCATCCACCATCTTTGTACTCCTCATAGAAGCTGTGTGATGACGTGAGCAATGTGAGTGTCCAATCGGAATTGGTTCACCATCACATGGTTTTCCAAAATCCAATCGTAGGGCAGATTCACCTCACGTGACACACCAAAGATTGTTTTTAGGAGTGATGTGTTACTAGTTTATTATAGTTTGCTGTGTGTTTTGAATAAATGTGTGTGGAAAGTAATTTCCGCTTTACTTTTTCCTTTATATTTCTGATTGTAAACCTTTATTACACTTATAAAACACAACTATAGCAGATATATTTTGAAAGTACAGGTTGTCCTGAAAAAAAGAGACATAAAACTTGATTGTGAGATGGAGGAAGAGCTGTTAACAGCAATAACAAAACATTTATGCCAGGCAAGTGAACTGTCCAAAAAATGCCCTCAGACCCCAGAGGGTTAACCACTGAATCTGAAACATGACGGTAGATGTGTGAAACAACGTGGAATAAGTCTCTTTGCCAAAGGGTATTCCATGTGACGTCAGTGACCCTATGGCCTTGGCAGAGGTTTGCACTCTCCGAGTGCTTCTAGTTTATTATTATTATTATTATTATTGTCTCATAGAGCCTGTGGTTGGTATGTTAGGATTGGGTGTTCGAGTTATGTTTGATTTTGCTTTACTTGTGTTTTGAAGATGTGCTGGTGTTTTGAGTAAAACAGCCTTCACTATTTGTAGGACATGTATGTGGATGAGACATTTGCTAGTTTTGGACAATTATGCGCTCACCTCATTTGATTATCTCAGATTTCCTTTTCAGCTACGTGACTTTGTGAGGACTCACTCTTCTTTATTTCCTAAAATTTCAACCCCATGAGGAGTAGACTTAATCATTAAAGCTGAGCCTTTATGTAAGAGACACATGACTTTCTTTTGTAACCTTTCATCTCTGACCCATCTCTTCATCTTTCACCATCTGACCCAGTCATTAATAAATATATGCCAGCTGGGAGGGTGAGCTGCAGACTGACTTCTGGAAGGGAGCCTGTATATCTGTTTATTCCTCCTCCAGCTGTGCCAGACTCAGCTCAATATATTAAGTACTACATAGAATTCAATATAGTAAGGCCAGACTTACTAAGTTTGATCCAGGCAAACAAGATGAGGAATGATCAAGTGTTCCAGGACCCCCTGTAACTTGACCCAGATGTTTTGATTGTGTCTGTAATTGTCCAACATAATCTCAAAGATTTTGGATTTGAAAATCTGTCATTCACTCCTCAGAGCTATTTTTGGCTGCCCCCCCTACTGGTATTAAAGTGTCAGTGGCTCAACAGAATGACATTGCATTACATTTCTGCTCGCTCGCCTGGGATTTTGCTTTTTGTTTTTGTTTGGTTTTTTTTCGTGGTTCTTGTGTTGTATGGCTGGGGGGGCCTGGCTGCCTTTTTGTTTCTGTCTTTTGTCCTGTCTTTGTTTTTCCTTCCAGGTGGTGCACATTTGGGACTGAGTGGCTGTGTAGCTGAGTTTATCAGGACCTCACCCTGATCACCTGAGGCTGATCACGTGCAGCTCGTCAGGACTCACAGCTGTGGTGCATCTACATGGATTGGAACATGGTAGCATTTAAGTCTGGAGTACACAGTGTATTTGCCAGAGACTCGACCTTGTGACCAGACGGGTGAGATCGTCGTCTCGGGAGCCATCTCATCATCAGTGGATGCAGAGAACGTCCAGGTTTGATGCATGGTCTGTGAAAGAGGAGGGGGTGAGGTCTCACGCTCGTCAGCACACTTCCTGAGGTACGTTAGATTTTGTGACTAACATTTATACAGTCAGTAAATGTGGTGTCCCTCACACCTTATTATATTGAGCTGTATGTTGGTCGTGTAATCAGCTTCCACTGCAGTGGAGTTTTGTGAACTGGGTGTTCGATGCCTGCAGGGTGGGAAGCTGTTTAGTAATTAAGCCAGGAAGTGTTTGCTGTTTGTGCACCTTTGAGCGTTCTCACGTGTGTTGAGTGTGGACTCACATAATGATTCCTTCTTTCACAGACTCGGTTTGTCGCGGCCACCTGGGGGTGTCGGCGGGGTCCTTGGGTCCGAATTGGTTCTGGCTCCGGACCGTTACGCTGCTGGGAGCGCACCGCAAAACCACCACGCCAGACCGCGCACTTTTTTCACAGCACTGTTATGTTCATTAAACTCTGTTATCCTTTGTACCGTGCTCTGCTTATTTTATACTGGGTCCTTCAAACGCTGGTCGGTTCTCCGGGCTGCGTCCGACACATAACAGTAGTCTCTGGCCAAACATCGCGGACCCAGCAGTAGCAGAGACGGTAATGCACCGGGAAGGCGGCAGCAGACGTTCAGAAGTTATCCGGATCAGTTGCGGGTGCTCTCGCCCGGATGGTGCGCGTTGGAGAACCCATTACTGAATACTGATTTGAGTGCTCATGCAGCTGTGTTCCTGTGTTTGTGCCTTATCTGGGGTCGTGGTGGAGTGTGACTGGCGACGGGTTCGCGTCACACTTCGACCGGATAAGAGGTTTAAACGGGAGCTGCAGGAGTGGGTCTGTAATGGGTGAACGCGCACGGCAGAGCTCTATGGCACGGGTCACGGTGCTTCCTGTGTTACAGTCGTAGCCCCGTTTCCCCGGGTAATGATAGCTACTGCGTCTGTTGTGTCAGCTCCGGTGTTATTTAGTTGAATCACATTTTTGGTTGTGTGTTACACACAGCTGCGCACAGAAGAGCAGCTTGAGTTTGTTTTCTCTGTTACCAAAGGGGGTTTTCATTTTTAGCACTCTGGCTCCCTCTTGTGGTGACTGAGTCACATTACCGTTAAGCTCTTAAGTTGGAACAGGTGCGTTCGATTTGTTTGAGCTTGACGGTATAAACCACTGATCAGTTTTGTGTTGGTTCATTTCTTGTGGGTGTTTTTGAGTTGGTTTTTGTGTGGGATTTTTTTTTTTTTTTTCCACTATTAGTGTCTGGGGTTGTGACCCTGCAGCCTGTTTGGAGCAACAAACAGGACCCAAGCAACTTTATGTTAGTCTGTTAGTCTTTCTTTTTATTTTTTTTAGTTTCACCTCCCCAGGGTTTGATGGGACGGTCCCCTGGGGGGTGATGGGGTGGTAATTGGGTTTTTTCTTTTTTTTGTTGTTTTTTGTTATGCCCTCTCTTCTCCTCTGACTCCAGCCGGGTGTGCCGTACGTGTCGGCGTCGCTGGAGTGGTGCGGTTTGGTTATGCTGGGCGTTTCCCAGGTAACCTCTGCACCCGGGAGGGGGGGGGGTTTGGGGTATTTTCTTTTTGTTCCCTCTCTTCTCCTCTGGCTCCAGCCGTGTGAGCCGTAGTGTCGGCGTTGCTGGAGTGGTGCAGTTTGGTTATGCTGGCGTTTCCCAGATAACCTCTGCACCTGGGGGGGGGGGGGGGTTCGGGGTGTTGTTTTTTTTTTGTTTGTTGATTCCTGTTCCACCTCGGCTTCAGCGCGCCTTTGAGCCGTCTGCCATCGGCGTGGCTGAGGTTTGGGGCAGTGGGATATACCCGCAGCTGGTGGCTGGTTTAGAAGTCGGAGGAGTGGCGCCGTTTTGTGCCGTCTGCCATAATCGCTGTTCCACTCCTCCCGGTTGGCTTCTGGGGCATAGTCACGGTTGGTGACACTGGACGTGCTTCCAGTTTCCACTGCGCCAAGGGGGTGGGGTTGGGTTGTTTTGTTTGTATGTTTTTTTTTCTCCTTTTGTTTTCCCCCAGTTTCCGCCCTCAGGGTTGACTGTGGTGTCCTCTGGGGGGGAAAGGGCTGTGGGTCCATCTAGCCATAGACGGCTGGGGCTGGGTCC
This sequence comes from Thalassophryne amazonica, assembly GCF_902500255.1. Classification (NCBI taxonomy): domain Eukaryota; kingdom Metazoa; phylum Chordata; class Actinopteri; order Batrachoidiformes; family Batrachoididae; genus Thalassophryne; species Thalassophryne amazonica. The sequence goes on from NC_047106.1 coordinate 85,382,718, forward strand.
GTTGGTCATGAGGGGAGGCGTCTCCTGGGGTTGATGGAATGGTCCTTGGGAGGCGCTGGGAGTCCCCGTGGGTGACATTGGATCCCAGAGGGACCTCGGCTGTGGTTATTACTCCTGGAGCTGGCGGGATGTCCTCTGGGGTGTTGGTCCCTACATGGCATTAGGGGGGGGGGGGGTGTTAGCATTTTTATTTGCAAGCTTAAGTTTGGGTTTTTCTTTTCTCCCCTTCCCAGGGTTTGATGGAACGGTCCCCTGGGGAGGGGGGGGGGGTGGTTGGTTGTTTATGTTTGTCTTTTTTGTTTTATGACTAATCAGACTGAACATGGTTGGACAAAGGCTGACCGCACAGGTTTAAGAATCCTGGCCCACCTGTGCTAAGTGACTGACAGAAACAAAGGCAAAGATGCAGCCAGAGGAGAAGACATCAACCATTCTGTTGGAAGACGAAGGCGGATACGGTTTCCAGCCATGGTCCCTGGAGGGGGGTGTTTCTCCTGGGCCAGGTTTGTGTGGTCGCCGGGAGGCTTCCCGTGAGGGTGGGGTGTTGTATGGCTGGGGGGGCCTGGCTGCCTTTTTGTTTCTGTCTTTGTCCTGTCTTTTGTTTTTCCTTCCAGGTGGTGCGCATTTGGGACTGAGTGGCTGTGTAGCTGAGTTTATCAGGACCTCACCCTGATCACCTGAGGCTGATCACGTGCAGCTCGTCAGGACTCACAGCTGTGGTGCATCTACATGGATTGGAACATGGTAGCATTTAAGTCTGGAGTACACAGTGTGTATTTGCCAGAGACTCGACCTTGTGACCAGACGGGTGAGATCGTTGTCTCGGGAGCCATCTCTCATCAGTGGATGCAGAGAACATCCAGGTTTGATGCATGGTCTGTGAAAGAGGAGGGGGTGAGGTCTCACGCTCGTCAGCACACTTCCTGAGGTACGTTAGATTTTGTGACTAACATTTATACAGTCAGTAAATGTGGTGTCCCTCACACCTTATTATATTGAGCTGTATGTTGGTCGTGTAATCAGCTTCCACTGCAGTGGCGTTTTGTGAACTGGGTGTTCCATGCCTGCAGGGTGGGAGGCTGTTAGTAATTAAGCCAGGAAGTGTTGCTGTTTGTGCACCTTTGAGCGTTCTCTCTGTGTGTTGAGTGTGGACTCACATAATGATTCCTTCTTTCACAGACTCGGTTTGTCGCGGCCACCTGGGGGGTGTCGGCGTGGTCCTTGGGTCCGAATTGGTTCTGGCTCCGGACCGTTAGCGCTGCTGGGAGCGCACCGCAAAACCACCACGCCAGACCGCGCACTTTTTCACAGCACTGTTATGTTCATTAAACTCTGTTATCCTTTGTACCGTGCTCTGCTTATTTATACTGGGTCCTTCAAACGCTGGTCGGTTCCGGGCTGCGTCCGACACATAACAGTAGTCTCTGGCCAAACATCGCGGACCCAGCAGTAGCAGAGACGGTAATGCACGGGAAGGCGGCAGCAGACGTTCAGAAGTTATCCGGATCAGTTGCGGGGCTCTCCGCCCGGATGGTGCGCGTTGGAGAACCCATTACTGAATACTGATTTGAGCGCTCATGCAGCTGTGTTCCTGTGTTTGTGCCTTATCTGTGGGTCGTGGTGGGAGTGTGACTGGCGACGGGTTCGCGTCACACTTCGACGGATAAGAGGTTTAAACGGGAGCTGCAGGAGTGGGTCTGTAATGGGGTGAACGCGCACGGCAGAGCTCTATGGCACGGGTCACGGTGCTTCCTGTGTTACAGTCGTAGCCCCGTTTCCCCGGGTAATGATAGCTACTGCGTCTGTTGTGTCAGCTCCGGTGTTATTTAGTTGAATCACATTTTTGGTGTGTTACACACAGCTGCGCACAGAAGAGCAGCTTGAGTTTGTTTTCTCTGTTACCAAGGGGGTTTTTCATTTTTAGCACTCTGGCTCCCTCTTGTGGTGACTGAGTCACATTCCCGTTAAGCTCTTAAGTTGGAACAGGTGTGTTCGATTTGTTTGAGCTTGACGGTATAAACCACTGATCAGTTTTGTGTTGGTTCATTGTGGGGTTTTTTGCGTTGGTTTTTGTGTGGGATTTTTTTTTTTTTTTCCACTATTAGTGTCTGGGGTTGTGACCCTGCAGCCTGTTTGGGGCAACAAAACAGGACCCAAGCAACTTTATGTTAGTCTGTTAGTCTTTCTTTTTATTTTTTTAGTTTCACCTCCCCAGGGTTTGATGGGACGGTCCCCTGGGGGGTGATGGGGTGGTAATTGGGTTTTTTCTTTTTTTTGTTTGTTTTTTGTTATGCCCTCTCTTCTCCTCTGACTCCAGCCGGGTGTGCCGTACGTGTCGGCGTCGCTGGAGTGGTGCGGTTTGGTTATGCTGGGCGTTTCCCAGGTAACCTCTGCACCCGGGAGGGGGGGGGGTTTGGGGTATTTTCTTTTTGTTCCCTCTCTTCTCCTCTGGCTCCAGCCGTGTGAGCCGTAGTGTCGGCGTTGCTGGAGTGGTGCAGTTTGGTTATGCTGGGCGTTTCCCAGATAACCTCTGCACCTGGGGGGGGGGGGGTTCGGGGTGTTGTTTTTTTTTGTTTGTTGATTCCCTGTTCCACCTCGGCTTCAGCGCGCCTTTGAGCCGTCTGCCATCGGCGTGGCTGAGGTTTGGGGCAGTGGGATATACCCGCAGCTGGTGGCTGGTTTAGAAGTCGGAGGAGTGGCGCCGTTTGTGCCGTCTGCCATAATCGCTGTTCCACTCCTCCCGGTTGGCTTCTGGGGCATAGTCACGGTTGGTGACACTGGACGTGCTTCCAGTTTCCACTGCGCCAAGGGGGTGGGGTTGGGGTTGTTTTGTTTGTATGTTTTTTTTTCTCCTTTTGTTTTCCCCCAGTTTCGCCCTCAGGGTTTGACTGTGGTGTCCTCTGGGGGGGAAAGGGCTGTGGGTCCATCTAGCCATAGACGGCTGGGGCTGGGTCCGTTGGTCATGAGGGGAGGCGTCTCCTGGGGTTGATGGAATGGTCCTCTGGGAGGCGCTGGGAGTCCCCGTGGGTGACATTGGATCCCAGAGGGACCTCGGCTGTGGTTATTACTCCTGGAGCTGGCGGGATGTCCTCTGGGGGGTGTTGGTCCCTACATGGCATTAGGGGGGGGGGGGGTGTTAGCATTTTATTTGCAAGCTTAAGTTTGGGTTTTTCTTTTCTCCCCTTCCCAGGGTTTGATGGAACGGTCCCCTGGGGAGGGGGGGGGGGGGGGGGTTGGTTGTTTATGTTTGTCTTTTTGTTTTATGACTAATCAGACTGAACATGGTTGGACAAAGGCTGACCGCACAGGTTTAAGAACTCCTGGCCACACCTGTGCTAAGTGACTGACAGAAACAAAGGCAAAGATGCAGCCAGAGGAGAAGACATCAACCATTCTGTTGGAAGACGAAGGCGGATACGGTTTCCAGCCATGGTCCCTGGGGGGGGGTGTTTCTCCTGGGCCAGGTTTGTGTGGTCGCCGGGAGGCTTCCCGTGAGGGTGGGGTACTGTTGTATGGCTGGGGGGCCTGGCTGCCTTTTTGTTTCTGTCTTTCGTCCTGTCTTTTGTTTTTCCTTCCAGGTGGTGCGCATTTGGGACTGAGTGGCTGTGTAGCTGAGTTTATCAGGACCTCACCCTGATCACCTGAGGCTGATCACGTGCAGCTCGTCAGGACTCACAGCTGTGGTGCATCTACATGGATTGGAACATGGTAGCATTTAAGTCTGGAGTACACAGTGTGTATTTGCCAGAGACTCGACCTTGTGACCAGACGGGTGAGATCGTTGTCTCGGGAGCCATCTCATCATCAGTGGATGCAGAGAACATCCAGGTTTGATGCATGGTCTGTGAAAGAGGAGGGGGTGAGGTCTCACGCTCGTCAGCACACTTCCTGAGGTACGTTAGATTTTGTGACTAACATTTATACAGTCAGTAAATGTGGTGTCCCTCACACCTTATTATATTGAGCTGTATGTTGGTCGTGTAATCAGCTTCCACTGCAGTGGAGTTTTGTGAACTGGGTGTTCCATGCCTGCAGGGTGGGAAGCTGATTAGTAATTAAGCCAGGAAGTGTTTGCTGTTTGTGCACCTTTGAGCGTTCCTCTGTGTGTTGAGTGTGGACTCACATAATGATTCCTTCTTTCACAGACTCGGTTTGTCGCGGCCACCTGGGGGGTGTCGGCGGGGTCCTTGGGTCCGAATTGGTTCTGGCTCCGGACCGTTAGCGCTGCTGGGAGCGCACCGCAAAACCACCACGCCAGACCGCGCACTTTTTTCACGGCACTGTTATGTTCATTAAACTCTGTTATCCTTTGTACCGTGCTCTGCTTATTTTATACTGGGTCCTTCAAACGCTGGTAGTTATTGTACTTGGCCCACAAATCTTAGAAACATGGTGTCTAACCAGATCCTTACTCTGGATGGCATTACCCTGACCTCTAGTAATACTGTGAGAAATCTTGGAGTCATTTTTGATCAGGATATGTCATTCAAGGCGCATATTAAACAAATATGTAGGACTGCTTTTTTGCATTTACGCAATATCTCTAAAATTAGAAGGTCTTGTCTCAGAGTGATGCTGAAAAACTAATTCATGCATTTATTTCCTCTAGGCTGGACTATTGTAATTCATTATTATCAGGTTGTCCTAAAAGTTCCCTAAAAAGCCTTCAGTTAATTCAAAATGCTGCAGCTAGAGTACTGACGGGGACTGGAAGGAGAGAGCATATCTCACCCATATTGGCCTCTCTTCATTGGCTTCCTGTTAATTCTAGAATAGAATTTAAAATTCTTCTTCTTACTTATAAGGTTTTGAATAATCAGGTCCCATCTTATCTTAGGGACCTCGTAGTACCATATCACCCCAATAGAGCGCTTCGCTCTCAGACTGCAGGCTTACTTGTAGTTCCTAGGGTTTGTAAGAGTAGAATGGGAGGCAGAGCCTTCAGCTTTCAGGCTCCTCTCCTGTGGAACCAGCTCCCAATTCAGATCAGGGAGACAGACACCCTCTCTACTTTTAAGATTAGGCTTAAAACTTTCCTTTTTGCTAAAGCTTATAGTTAGGGCTGGATCAGGTGACCCTGAACCATCCCTTAGTTATGCTGCTATAGACGTAGACTGCTGGGGGGTTCCCATGATGCACTGTTTCTTTCTCTTTTTGCTCTGTATGCACCACTCTGCATTTAATCATTAGTGATCGATCTCTGCTCCCCTCCACAGCATGTCTTTTTCCTGGTTCTCTCCCTCAGCCCCAACCAGTCCCAGCAGAAGACTGCCCCTCCCTGAGCCTGGTTCTGCTGGAGGTTTCTTCCTGTTAAAAGGGAGTTTTTCCTTCCCACTGTAGCCAAGTGCTTGCTCACAGGGGGTCGTTTTGACCGTTGGGGTTTTACATAATTATTGTATGGCCTTGCCTTACAATATAAAGCGCCTTGGGGCAACTGTTTGTTGTGATTTGGCGCTATATAAAAAAATTGATTGATTGATTGATTGTGTTTGTTGTGCGTGTTTCACAACAGTAAAGCTTTGTTATTTGACTTCCTCCATTGTCCGTTCATTTGCGCCCCCTGTTGTGGGTCCGTGTTCCTACACTTTCCCAACACTAGTGGTACCTTGTTTCCCATGTCACAATAAGAAATATACTCAAAACCTGGATTAATCTTTTTAGTCACATAGCACTACTATTATTCTGAACACTACTGTACATTTCACATAACATCCCAACTTCATTGGAATTGGGGTTGTACATCCAGGTTGAATGCTCATTTTACATTGGTTAGACAAGTCTCTTCCCCAATACAGATGGGGTTGTCTGACCGTGTGTGTCAGAACAATGAAAGAGATTGAATCATGGCGGCGACTGCAGATACTGTTGTCGATGAAGACAGCATTCTTGACAACACAGAACTGGAGAATAGGGAATTATTCAGGGAAATCTTTGACAGAAGATTCCGATGACGATTTCCTGGGTTTCGAGTCAGATGACCTCAAAGACTACGAACTGGAGCCTTCAGAACTTGAAGATATAAACTGGACATATACAACCCCTGGCAAAAATTATGGAATCACCAGCCTCTGAGGATGTTCATTCAGTTGTTTAATTTTGTAGAAAAAAAGCAGATCACAGACATGACACAAAACTAAAGTCATTTCAGATGGCAACTTTCTGGCTTTACGAAACACTATAAGAAATCAAGAAAAAAAGATTGTGGCAGTCAGTAACGGTTACTTTTTTAGACCAAGCAGAGGAAAAAAATATGGAATCACTCAATTCTGAGGAAAGAATTATGGAATCACCCTGTAAATTTTCATCCCCAAAACTAACACCTGCATCATATCAGATCTGCTCGTTAGTCTGCATCTAAAAAGGAGTGAACACACCTTGGAGAGCTGTTGCACCAAGTGGACTGACATTAATCATGGCTCCAACACGAGAGATGTCAATTGAAACAAAGGAGAGGATTATCAAACTCTTAAAAGAGAGTAAATCATCATGCAATGTTGCAAAAGATGTTGGTTATTCACAGTCAGCTGTGTCTAAACTCTGGACCAAATACAAACAACATGGGAAGGTTGTTAAAGGCAAACATACTGGTAGACCAAGGAAGACATCAAAGCGTCAAGACAGAAAACTTAAAACAATATGTCTCAAAAATCAAAAAATGCACAACAAAACAAATGAGGAACGAATGGGAGGAAACTGGAGTCAACGTCTGTGACCGAACTGTAAGAAACTGCCTAAAGGAAATGGGATTTACATACAGAAAAGCTAAACGAAAGCCATCATTAACACCTAAACAGAAAAAAAACAAGGTTACAATGGGCTAAGGAAAAGCATTCGTGGACTGTGGATGACTGGATGAAAGTCATATTCAGTGATGAATCTCAAATCTGCATTGGGCAAGGTGATGATGCTGGAACTTTTGTTTGGTGCCGTTCCAGTGAGATTTATAATGATGACTGCCTGAAGAGAACATGTAAATTTCCACAGTCATTGATGATATGGGGCTGCATGTAAGGTAAAGGCACTGGGGAGATGGCTGTCATTACATCATCAATAAATGCACAAGTTTACGTTGATATTTTGGACACTTTTCTTATCCCATCAATTGAAAGGATGTTTGGGGATGTTTCAAGATGATAATGCATCTTGCCATAGAGCAAAAACTGCGAAAACATTCCTTGTAAAAAGACACATAGGGTCAATGTCATGGCATAGGGTCAATGTCAACGAGTAGATCTGATTTGATGCAGGTGTTAGTTTGGGGGATGAAAATTTACAGGGTGATTCCATAATTTCTTCCTCAGAATTGAGTGATTCCATATTTTTTTCCTCTGCTTGGTCTAAAAAGCAACCGTTACTGACTGCCACAATCTTTTTTTCTTGATTTCTTATAGTGTTTCTTAAAGCCAGAAAGTTGTCATTTGAAATGACTTTAGTTTTGTGTCATGTCTGTGATCTGCTTTTTTTCTACAAAATTAAACAACTGAATGAACATCCTCCGAGGCCGGTGATTCCATAATTTTTGCCAGGGGTTGTATACACGCAAACCATACAGGTGTCTCTTATTATATAGAATCAGTAAAAACATACCAACATGTTTCAGGTGTTCCTGCAATGACTAAAAAGCACTGGCATGTTTGTTTTTTTTACTGCTAGCCATGAAGAATTAAAGGGTTTTTAACTTTAACCTGGATCCTCTTGAGTGCCTCAGATTTACTCCACTGTATAAACTTTCTGATCCCAAAACCAAAGCACAGCCAGGTACCACTCCTAACTTATTATTATTTTACTGTGTATTGTTCACATACTCTAAAAAGTAACTATAAACAAAAGCAGTCAGTGAAATGTGATGAAGTAAAAAGTACAATATTGCCTCTGATATGTAGTGGAGTAAAAGTAAAATGGCTGAAAGTAGAAATGGTTCAGTAAAAGTACCTCAAATCTACAGTTTGAATCAGTTTCAAATCCAGCAGGCTTTTCAAGTTCGAGGTCTGTTAGAAAAGTATCGGACCTTTTTATTTTTTTTCAAAAACCTGATGATTTGAATCACGTGTGGCTTGCATGGGCAAACCTTGAACCTTCGTGACATGTGTGAACTTTTCCAACGTCTGTTGATTGCATCATTTGCCTGGTAGCAGCCTTTGTGTGGACGGTGTCGTGCGCTCAGCGTTTTTTCATTCCAAGGAAAAAGACGGAACAACTGTAGCAGCGCCGCATCAATTTGCCAAAAACTGGGTGACAGCAGGTGGAAAACCATTCGGATTATTCAGACGGCTTTTCGGTGACTTTTCAGTCATGTGACTATCCGAGAAATTGTGGAAGAGGTGGGCATGTCACAGCATGTCCTGTGAGACTTCAACACGAAGGCGCTTCTGCTCCGCCGTCAGAAGCTTCAGGAAAGAATTTCGCCGCCACTCTTTTCATGGCAAATCTTCTTTCACAGTGGAATGTACCGAAATGTCCACCTCTTCCGCAATTCTCGGATAGTCACACGATGGTCCTGCATCACCACAGCGTTCACTTTGGAAATGATCTGGTCGTTTCAGCGTGTTGATGGCCGACCGGAGCGTGGCTCGCTCTCCACTGTTGTATGGACGTCTTTAAACCAGTTGTACCGCTCCTTAATCTGTGTGATGCTCATAGCATCGTCACCGAAAGCCGTCTGAATAATCTGCATGGTTTCCACCTGGCTGTCGCCCAGTTTCTGGCAAAATTTGATGCGGCACTACTCCAGTCGTTCCGTCTTTTTCCGTGGAATGAAAAACGCCGAGCGCACGACACACGTCCCACACAAAGGCTGCTTACCAGAAAATAATGCATCGACAGGCGTGAAAAAATTCACGCATGCGCATGAAGGTTCAAGATTTGCTCATGCAAGCACACGTGATTCAAATCCATCAGATTTTTGAAAAAATAAAAAGGTCTGATACTTTTCTAACAGAACTCGTATATGTGTTGTAATTTTCTGTCATGTATGTTGTTGCTGTATGTGTTCATTTGTTATCAATAGGACATAAAACACGTTCCTGACAGAATCAGAATTTAAGATGATGCAAAACGGTTTTTGTTTTCTCAGAGATGAATTCTTGGCACCTGAAGATCAGGAAGGTAGCATTTCTTCCAGTGGTCCATGAAGACAAAATCCAGCCTGTCGATGCCATAGTCAGACCGCAAGCGAGGAATCACCTCATCAGAAGGATTCACAATGAGCTCCACCTGGAGGAAACACAGGTGTTAGAACCCAAAATGTGTGAATGAGTCTCTGTCTCAGTGGAATAAACACAAACAGGTTCTGTGTAAAAGCAGTACTGATGATTTCTCACCGTGTCCTCATCAAACCCTGCGAGGCGGATGATTTTCTCAGCGATGATAGCGTTTCTCTGGTCCATCTCCACACTGTAGATCCTGGCACCTAGAGGCAGAGCCCGGGCCAGCCGCACGGTGCTGTACCCACAGTGGGTACCCAGTTCCAGAATGGTCAGGGGGGCTCTGCTGCATCAGCAGCCGGTCCAGGATCTCCCCTTCACATCAACATGAATAATGACTGTAATAATCAGACCTTTGTTGTATGGGCGTTCACCAGCAGTATCAACAACAGGTTGAATGAATGAATGAATGAATTTATTTATTTTGGCACACAAACTCAACAATAACAAAAAAACTGATATACAAGACAATTCCCAGTGACATGTGACCAAAAAGGCCTCAGCTCGGCTGGCGCCTAGCAGCTGACTTAGAACTGGTGCGGACCAGGGGAATCCGACTGTTTAAATTAAAACAAAGCTGAAGGAGGTTTAAAACACAAGACAGGGAACAAAGTTAATACAGATGAAATATGTCTCATATAGGACCTTTGGTGCTGATGCATATCCCCATATGTGAGGCAGATGAAGAGGCTACGGCCTCAATAGATGAGACGCCATTCCATCACAGGCTACTTCCCCAACCAAGGCTGGTACCCATTTAAAACTGGATGGACTGAGACAGTGCATTTGGTCAAGGACAGGTGGTGTAAACCAGGAAGTGGGGCCTAAGTCTACATTCTGTAGCGCCCAACTCCTTGTTCCACTGAGCAACCTGCAACATACAGAACCTGTGCGGACTGTAGCCTTGAAGGTTTTCAAACATTTTTTTTGGAACAGTTGTTGATGTATTGAGGCCCATTTAGCATGTGGTGTCTTCTTTTGAGGACTTGGAACAATATTCTGAAACTGGGTGTTGTTATTTGTTTTGAACTATTCTGGAACAGTGTTTCTCCAGTTTGCCATTACTAATATACTGTAATGACAAATAGTTTAGTTCTGTTCCCCACGTCACCTTCTATACAGCCCTTCATTCTGGTTTTACTGAACTAGTCTGTTGTATAGTTTGTTGCATATTGCCTACATATTAGGCATGTTCCCCCGCAGGTTGTTAGATGACACTCCTGTGAAGTTTGGTGCTGCTGGTGGAGTGCACTGATGAGCGCATAACATAAACAGTGTCCAGCAGGTGGCAGACAAACCACGTGTAAATTCCACCACAGATGCTTAGAATTTTCCATAATCGATCCAGCAGCCACTAGCCATCCAGCAGGTGGCAAACATGTTCATGGCACATTCCACAGGTAAAACAAAGCTCACTCACTCATCTTCAACTGCTTATCCGGGATCCGGGTCGCGAGGGCAACAGTTCCGGCAGGGACCCCACACTTCCCTTTCCTGGCCACATTAACCACCTCTGACCTGGTGGATCCTGAGGTGTTTCCCATGCCAGTGTGGAAATATAATCTCTCTCCACCTAGTCCTGGGTCTTCAATGTTGTTTTCCTCCCAGATGGACTTGCCTGGACCACCTCCGTAGGGAGGCGCACAGAGGGCATCTTACCAGATGCCCAAACGACCTCAGCTGGCTCATTTCATCAACGCGAAGGAGCAGCTGCTTCTACTCCGAGCTCCTCACAGATGACCAAACGTCTCACCTTATCTCTAAGGGGGACACAGCCCCCCAAGTAAGCCTATTTCAGCCGTTTGTACCTGTGATCTAGTTCTTTGGTCATGACCCAACCCTCATGAACATAGGTAGAGTAGGAACGAAGATTGAACCAGTAGATTGAGAGCTTCATCTTTGGCTCAGCTCCCTTTTCATCACAACAGTACGGTAGAGCGAATGCAACACAGCCCCGCTGCGCTGTCCTGAGGTACTTGAACTCCTTCAGAAAACAAAGCTGTTTGCTTTAAATTAATATACTTCAACAAAGTTAATCATAATCTATTCACTTCGTCATCATATGATCTCATAGCATTTATTGTTTTGAGTTATTGTTTACACAGACTTGAATGTATAACTCACCCCAACTCCTCTGCATTGCTGTAAACATCTGTGCTCTTGACCAGCAGAGGGTATATATACATACTGTCTTTAAATCACACGTTATAATAATCAAATCATACAAAACTGAGTTCAGATCGATTTAAAAGTCTCAACAAGACTCACACTGTGTAATCAGAAGTGGCAGATTATTTCACAGTAAGAAAAGTCTCTTTGGAGTGCATCTTACGAGGGTAGGCTGAAAAGTTCTAAGGCTCACCAAGAAGGAGAAATGCCATTTCAATAAAACTTGGCATGCATTAAGTTCAACTCTTCGGATGACTAACTGTGTTTTTTCTTCCAGGTTGTGAGGTAGTTTGTGGTTCATAGCCAATTTGAAAGTTCGTGGTAGAGGGAAACGGCAAAATGGACAAAATCCTGGCATCGCAGTGTGATTAAGTACCTGCATAAGAAGGGGTTAAAGCCCAAGGACATTCATGGGTGATTCTTAGACTACGGGCACTTATTATGTCCTTTGAACATATTGTATGAAAACAGAAAAAAGGGGAAATTTCACACTTTATAGTTATCTTTACAATGAAGTGTGTTAAGAAATTTGTTCTAGTAGTCTATGTTGACTTTTTCACCTTTTTTCAGCATCATTATATGCAAATATTGCCATTTTGTGCTTGTCCCACACCCAGACTTTGATCTTCAATGATAAAAATGATGGTAAAGAAACGTTTTTTCTAATGTTTAAAATATCTCTGAATAAAATATCAGTAAAATAATCAAAACATAATTGGGGTATTCAATGTCATACAACTGTTGTGATTTTTTAAAACAAAATGTAGTTGTCCCACACTATTGCCATAATTTCAACCACAACACTGTAATGTCCCTAAACAGTTTGTATGAAAGATTGTTTGGGTAGTTTCTATGGAGATAACAGTGACATCAGAGCACATGTATATACCGCCAAATCACAACAAACAGTTGCCCCAAGGCGCTTTATATTGTAAGGCAATGGGTGTGGTGGAAATACATTTACAAGGCCAATAGTGCCCAGTAGTTAAAGAATCACTCTCTTTCGGATATGGTTGCTACATTAGGGGATGAAGCTCCCTCCATATTTACAGTGCAGAAGTGGGCAGCTGAATTTAAGAGGTGCAGAGAGAGCCTTGAAGATGACCCAAGGTCTGGGCGGCCTGCAACAGCCACAACCCAGAAAAACATTGACCTTGTTCATGAAATGGTGAGTGGACGACAGACGATCGACCGATTAATCAGCTAGCAGATGCTGTTGGAATATCCCGTGAGAGAATTGAACACATTCTGCATGACGAACTTGGAATGTCAAAGGTGGTCCAGCTCGTGGGTGCCACGTCTTCTGATGCCTGATCAGAAATGCACCAGGCTAGTCATGTCAAAGGGAGACTTGGCGCAATTTGAAGAGGAGCCAGCCAATTACATGGAACGTTTTCTTACCCAGTATGATGTTGGGTTCACCACTTTGAACCAGAGACAAAAAAACAATTAATGCAGTGGAAACAACCCAAGGTCACACCTCCAAAGAAGGCCAAGGTGTTGTGTGGGCCGCTGAAGAGGAGGTACTGCTGCCCCACCACCACAAGATGGTGCCCTGCTTGAAGTGCAGGCTTCAAGTACGAGAGGGCGTCGGGAGCGACCGGGAGTGAAGCTGTCACTTATCATCAGTACCAGCTGTCACTCATCCACTAATCATCACCATCACCATAAAGGCCGGACTGCCAACTCCACTCCCCGCCGAGAAATCAGCTACCCTAAAGTAATTGCTCTGCTGAAATTAAACTGAACAAGAGTCTGATCTCATGTACAGCCGTTTTCCCTGTGACGTGTTTCCTATCTGCTGTATTGGCGTTTGTGTGGACTGCGACGGCTTCGCCTCACACCCCAACCAGATAAGTGGTTTCACAGGAGCTGTACGAGTGTGTTTATTGGAGGTGGAGATTCTCCCTCCTTACAGAACACAGACTGAAGAATTACTGAGTGTGCGAACTCACACTCACCTGCACTGTGTTCTGTTCTCTCTGCCAGCAGTACCAGGTCTGACAGCTGGAGACGGTGGCCACCTGGGGACCCAGGACTTGGCGGCTCCGGTGTTCTTCAGATCCATTGGTGGTGGAAGCCATGTGGGATCCGGCTTGTTTTCCTGGACGGACGTCTCCTATCCTCGAGCCTGCCCACACGTCACTCAACGTATAATTGACTGTTTTTTCCAAACCTGTTTTGTCTATATTCCATTGTGCACGTCATAACATTAAATTTGTTACTGTTTTGGCTTATCCATTGCCCGTTCATTTACGCCCCCTGTTGTGGGTCCGTGTTCCTACACTTTCACACACAAGGTCGTTTCGTCTGCGGGGAAGGTCCTGGTTTCAGTTTTCTGGGATGTCAAGGGCATTGTGTTCGTGGACTATCTTGAAAGGGACAAACCATAAATGACAGTAACTATTCTAACCTACTGAGACAGTTACGCGAGGCTATCAAAAAGAAGCGACCAGGAAAGCTGACGAAAGGGGTGCTGTTCCATCAAGACAATGCCCCAGCTCACAAGTCACAGTGGCCATGGCCACTATCCATGAGTGTGGATTCGAACTGGTAGATCACCCACCATACTCCCCTGACTTGGCACCCTCGGACTTTCATCTGTTCCCAAACCTGAAAAAAAAAACTTGGCTGGGAAGCACTGTCGGAGCAATGATGAGGTGATGGCTGCCACTGAGGACTATTTTGACTCTCAAGATGAAAGCTTCTATGCCAAGGGAATCGAAGTACTCAAGCACCGCTGGAAGAAGTCTGTGGAGTTACAGGGAGACTATGTAGAAAAATAACCCTGAATTTGTTCAATTCGACAACTGCATCATAGTCAGCCTTAGAACTTTTCAGCCTACCCTCGTAAACCTGCATTTTGAGACTCAGAAATGAGTATTTCTAAAAGTCTCAGGGACATTTAACATGTCTATGACTTTCAAACAGAACTGTCAAATCATAATCTGCACAGTGACTTGTACTTTTTATGGCCACCTACATTGAAAATGGAATGTTCCCCTACTACTTTGTGTGAATTAAAAAGTCTACGGTCATAGAGCTTTCTCTTATTGTGTCTCTGTTTTGTGGAATGATCTCCCTGCATCAATAAAACAGTCAGATTCTGTAGAGACTTTCAAGTCCAGACTTAAGACGCACTTATTTTCCCTTTCATATAGCTAGCATACTGGCATAGTATAGTTCTATGCTTTTTACTCTTAATTCATTTTATTAGGAAACGAAGCGTGCCGCGGCCTCAACTTTACCTAAATTCTGGGTCTGTTAGTGAAGCTTAGGGCTAGTGGCCGGCGATCACCTTAGTATTTCTTCTGTTTTTCTTGTTCTTTAATGCTGACAAATTATACAGGGTGGGCCAATAAAATGTTAAAACTTTTTGATCGTATACAAGTTTTTGAAATGAAAACTTATTCAAAAATTTTATTTACAGACTTGTAATAGAAGCATCAAATTAACAATTGATACCAAAGGTTTCCCACTTTCTCTCTTGTTTTCCCACACAGTTCAATAATTGATGACATGTTCAGTCCACGCTCCTCTTATTTGGATTACAGATGCAACACGCACATTGAAGTTTGTGATGACATTGCTACACATTTCAAGAGGGATGAAAAAAGAAATTCAGAGAATCCCTCTTGAGAATCCCTCCCTAATGATTTCTCATAAGCATTTTTAAGTACTTTCAATTTTTTTTCATCTGCTCACCTTTTTTAGGCCCAATGTTGCTGATGAACTCCAACTTAGTGCACCAGATGTCAAAAGCCTCCAAGATGCTGTCTGGGTCTCCTGGGGTGGCATGTGTGAGCACGTACTGAAATGCTCGCTCCTCCCTGCTCAGACCAGTCACACAGTCCTTCCACAGCCGAACCAGCACGGCCCGGTAGAACAACACAAAGTAGTAACGGTACCTGATGATCAGTGTCAGCAGCAGGGGCAGGAAGGCCAGAGCGATCGCAGGTGACACCATCCTGATGTGTGCACACAGCAAAAACACAGCTCATGCCACTTACTCATTATCGTTAGAAAAATGATCTAAAAGGGACACATGAGACAGCAGGGTGCAAGATTTGTAAGTGTTCATTTTATGATGGTGTGCCTCTTCAAAATAACCATGATTTTTTTATAGTACAATATATTTTACTGTTTTACATTTACAGACACACAGCAGCCTTCAACCATCAATAACACATTTTTTAATGGGACAAGCTGTGCAAAAACAGTGTAAAATGAATGACAGTTCAGCAAGATGCACAACTGGTACACAGATAATAAAGAGAAAACAAATAATGAAGCTTTTTTATTTGTGCAGTGGAATGAATATTTTCATGAGCTGAATGGAACGTTTCATTTTTCAATTCATGCAAATGCTCTTACCATTGCACTTATAAACATTCATTATTTGTATCATATGACACCTAAATAGATCTGTCAATCAATGCTACAAGCATTAGCCAAGGCAAGTCCACCTGCTATAGTATAATGGACACATTTTTACGAAAAAGTAGTGGAGTCGTTCTATGGAGTAAAACGTATGGAACCAAAATTAATGCTAACTGGAACCAAAGAGCTGTGAATACATTTGTAGATTTAAATACACCCCTTCTGTTTTTTGGTGGTGATCTAAATTGCATTATTGATCCTACACTTGATAGGTCTACCTCCAGCATAAAACCCCCCTCTGCTATGTCCAAATCTTTTCAGACTTTATGACCCAAAACAGATACATTTATCCTTGGAGATTTCATAAGACACAAACCAGAGAATATTCTTTTTTCTTGCATGTTCGTCACACATATTCTCGTATCGATTATTTATTTTTTTCAATTAATGGCTCTTTAATTTCAAAACTTCAGAATTCAGAATATCTTCCAGTTGTGATCTCAGATCATGCACCTTTGGCTCTTGATATTGCCTTGTCCCCTTACCATACATCTCAACCTTCTTGGAGGTTAAACCTCTTGCTACTCACTGACTCTACCTTCTGTGAGTATCTTCTACCGATAACTTTTTAATTACTAATAAATCTGATGCCACCTCAAATACTTTATTATGGGAAATCCCTCCAGAGGGCCCCCCCCCCCAATAAAACAAAACTGCACACTTTAGAGTGGCCTCTTATTGTGGCCAGCCTAAGGCACACCTGTGTAATAATCATGCTGGCTAATCAGCATCTTGTTATGCCACACCAGTGAGGTGGGATGGATTATCTCAGCAAAGGAGATGTGCTCACTAATACAGATTTAGACAGATTTGTGAACAATATTTGAGAGAAATAGGTCTTTGGTGTACATAGAAAATGTTTTAGATCTTTGAGTTCAGATCATGAAAAATGGGAGCAAAAACAAAAGTGTTGCATTTATATTTTTGTTCAGTGTATTATATGAAATGAACAGACTGGTTTTATCTTTTATCTACCTTTTTTAATATACACACCCTTTTCAATATACTTTACCCCAACCACCATAGTAATCTCCCTGAAGTGGTAAGTTCATTGGATGCCGATAAAGCATTTGATACAGTGGAATGGGAGTACCTTGTCCTGAAGAACTTTGGTTTTGGCGATACATTAATTTCTTGGATCCATCTCTTGTAAACTTATTTATAGCATCTGTCTGTACTAATAATGTAAATTCTGACTATTTTACTCTATCATGTGGTACATGTCAAGGTTGTCCCCTCTCCCTTTTACTTTTTCCTTAAGCAATAGCCACTATCAGTAAGTCTCAGAACCTCTTCCTTGCTCCAGAGTGTGACTTGTGGGAGTACAGAACATAGGGTTGCTCTGTATGTTGACAATTTGCTTTTATATGTCACAAATCCAACTAGCCATTTAACATCTATTATGGCAGTACTCCAAAATTTTGGCAGGTTTTTTCTGTATATAGGCTTAACATACAAAAAAGTGAATGCTTGCCTATAAATGTAGCTGCACAGCAACTCAGACCAGTTGATTTTCTTTTCCATCTGACTAATTCTGTTTTTAAGCATTTGGGAGTGAATGTGACTACGGCCCACAGAGCTTGATGTGAACCAAATTTTAGTCCTTTATTGTCCAATATAAGGTCAGTTTTTAAAAGACGGTCCAATTTACCACTATCGCTTTTAGGTAGGATTAATAGAGTGAAAATTAGTGTTTTACCCAAGTTTTTATACATATTTCAATGTATTCCTCTGTTCTTACCCAAAACCATTTTTGGGTAAGATCTAAGAAATCATTTGATCGATAGATCAAATGATTTCCTCATTTATATGGGGAGGTAAAACTCCAAGAGTACGTAAATCATTAATACAAAAATGTCGGCTCAGTGGAGGTCTGTCTTTACCTACTTTGATGTTTTATTACTGGGCAGCTAAAAACTCTGTCACACCTTGATGATTTAGGCAGCGTATGCCGAGCGTATTAAAAATGCTGGCATATGTATAATAAGTTATGGCTTGGTTTTGTATAAGTTAAGCACACGGTGAAGCACGCTGATATATGTATATATAATATGGCGAGTAAGTCAAAAGATTTTGGACATGCACAATATTTTCGACATATGCCAGCGTATGACTCATACATCCCACATACGCGGGCCATCAGTTGTAGGTAAGTTAAGCAATTGTTGACGCATGTTTCTTGTAAGTTACTCATAAGTTGAAATACAGCCATTGATTGGCTCAAAGCTGCAGTCCTCATGCAGTTCAGACTGTTACAAATATTTAAACCATTCACACATGGAGTAAACATAAAGTCTTAATCATATCTGTTATGACGTTTCATTCGGATTCGTCATCACAGCCTGACCAAAACTTATCCAAATAAAGTGCCCCGATTTTGGAAAGCGGTGTCTGAAAATACTTTAGTTCCTTGTTGTGGTTGAACAAAAACATAGCGATTAAAATAAGTCCCTCTGTATTTTGTGTGTTTCTCAGCCTGAACCAGAGAACATGGGTGCTTTGTGCCACAACAAGAAAATTAACTTATTTTAAAAGTTGAAAGAGTCACAGCGCCTCATTCATTCATGTCAGCATTTATCACAGACATCAGTTGACCCTTCAACATTCTGCACACATTGAAAATAAATCCCATGATCCACCAAGACAAAACTAAAATAAAATACAAATTTAAAAATGTTAAATTACTCTGCTTGGCCTCCGTGTGGAGAGAAGATGCCACACAACAGTGTACGTGTGCTCTATGATGTGCTTGTCAATATTTACATGTTCTGCCAGCCAAAAAAGGGTTCTGCCGAAGGCAATGCAAACCAAGACAGACTTAACTGTTCCGACTGACCCGTACCATACCATGCATACCGTGTTTCTCGAACCACTCAGTGGAAACAAGGCTGTCTGCATACGATGGCTAAATCATCAAGGTGTGACAGCTGCGTTAATGTATTCAATGTATGCAACATATTTTTCATACGCCAGCATAAACTCAGCCACATGGGGTGTGCAGCCAGTACATTCTGAGTGCCGGTCCCAAGCCCAGATAAATGAGGAGGGTTGCGTCAGGAAGGGCATCCGGCGTAAAACAAGCCAACCGAACTATGCAGACTCAGAATCGAATTCCCATACCGGATCGGTCGCGCCCCGGGTTAACAACGTCCGCCACCGGTGCTATTGCCCAACAGGGTGCCGGTGGAAATTGGGCTACTGCTGGGCGAAGACGACGAAGAGGAGGAGGAAAACGTTGCCACGAACAGCGGGAGAACAAGAAAACTAGAAGGGTGGAAATGAGAGTGGGGACTTTGAATGTTGGTAGTATGACTGGTAAAGGGAGAGAGCTGGCTGATATGATGGAGAGGAGAAAGGTAGACATATTGTGTGTGCAAGAGACCAAGTGGAAGGGAAGTAAGAGCAGGAGCATTGGCGGTGGGTACAAGTTGTTGTACCATGGTGAGGACAGGAAGAGAAATGGTGTTGGGGTCATTTTAAAGGAAGAGTATGGTAAAGTGTGTTGGAGGTTAAGCGAGTCTGACAGGGTGATGAGTGTGAAGTTGGAAATTGAAGGGGTGATGATGAATATCATCAGTGCATATGCCCCACAGGTTGGTTGTGAGATGAAGGAGAAAGAAGATTTCTGGAGTGTGTTAGATGAGGTGGTGGAGAGTGTGCCCAAGCATGAAAGAGTGGTGATAGGAGCAGACTTCAATGGGCATGTTGGTGAAGGGAACAGAGGTGATGAGGAAGTAATGGGTAGATATGGTATCAAGGATAGGAATGGGGAAGGACAGATGGTAGTTGATTTTGCAAAAAGGATGGAAATGGCTGTGGTGAATACCTACTTTAAGAAAAGGGAGGAGCACAGGGTAACATATAAGAGTGGAGGAAGGTGCACACAGGTGGACTACATTCTTTATAGGAGATGCAAGCTAAAAGAAATCACAGACTGTAAGGTGGTAGCAGGAGAGAGTGTCACTAGACAGCACAGGATGGTTGTTTGTAGGATGACTTTAGAGGTAAAGAAGAAGAAGAGAGTGAGAGCTCAACAAAGGATCAGATGGTGGAAGCTGAAGGAGGAAGACTGTTGTGTGAAATTTAGCGAGCAGGTGAGAGAAGCACTGGTTGGAGGGGAAGCAATTTTGGACAACTGGAAAAGTACTGCAGATGTGGTGAGGTAGACAGCTAGGACAGTACTGGGTATGACATCTGGACAGTGGAAGGAAGACAAGGAGACTTGGTGGTGAAATGAAGAGGTCCAGGAAAGCATAAGGAGAAAGAGGTTGGCGAAAACGTTTTGGGATAGTCGGAGAGATGAAGAAAGTAGACAGGAGTACAAGGAGATGCGGTGTAAGGCGAAAAGAGAAGTGGCAAAAGCAAAGGAAAAGGCATATTGCGAGCTGTACAAGAAGTTGAATAGTACGGAAGGAGACAAGGACTTGTACCGATTGGCCAGACAAAGGGACAGAGCTAGAAAGGATGTGCAGCAGGTTAGGGTGGTAAAAGATGCACATGGTAATGTGCTGACAAGTGAGGAGTGTGTGCTGAGAAGGTGGAGGGAATATTTTGCAGAGTTGATGAATAAAGAAAATGAGCAAGAGAAAAGGCTGGATGATGTGGTGAGAGTAAATCAGGAAGTACAAGAGATTAGCAAGGAAGAAGTGAGGGCTGCTATGAAGAGGATGAAGAGTGGAAAGGCAGTCGGTCCAGATGACATTCCAGTGGAGGCATGGAAATGTCTAAGAGAGATGGCAGTAGAATTTCTAACCAGATTGTTTAATAAAATCTTGGAAAGTGAGAGCATGCCTGAGGAATGGAGACGAAGTGTGCTGGTTCCTATTTCAAGAACAAGGGTGATGTGCAGAGCTGCAGTAACTACAGAGGCATAAAGCTGATCAGCCACAGCATGAAGTTATGAGAAAGAGTAGTAGAAGCTAGGCTTAGAAAACAGGTGAAGATCTGTGAGCAGCAATATGGTTTCATGCCAAGAAAGAGCACTACAGATGCAATGTTTGCTCTGAGAATACTGTTGGAAAAGTACAGAGAAGGACAGAAAGAGTTACATTGTGTGTTTGTGGACTTAGAAAAAGCTTATGATAGGGTGCCAAGAGAAGAGTTGTGGTATTGCATGAGGAAGTCTGGAGTGGCAGAGAAGTATGTTAGGGTAGTGCAGGACATGTACAAGAATAGTGTGACAGCGGTGAGATGCGCAGTCGGAATGACAGACTCATTCAAGGTGGAGGTGGGATTACACCAAGGATCAGCTCTGAGTCCTTTCTTGTTTGCAGTGGTGATGGACAGGTTGACGGATGAGATCAGACAGGAGTCCCCATGGACTATGATGTTTGCAGATGACATTGTGATCTGTAGTGAGAGTAGAGAGCAAGTTGAGTCTAGTCTGGAGAAGTGGAGATATGCTTTGGAGAGAAGGGGAATGAAAGTCAGTAGAAGCAAGACTGAGTACATGTGTGTGAATGAGAGGGAGCCCAGTGGAATAGTGCAGTTACAAGGAGTAGAAGTGGTGAAGTAGATGAGTTTAAATATTTGGGGTCAGCTGTTCAAAGTAATGGAGAGTGTGGTAGAGAGGTGAAGAAGAGAGTGCAGGCAGGGTGGAGTGGGTGGAGAAAGGTGGCAGGAGTGATTTGTGACCGAAGAATATCAGCAGGGTGAAGGGGAAAGTTTACAAACAGTAGTGAGACCAGCTATGTTGTATGGTTTAGAGACAGTGGCACTAACAAAAAGACAGGAGGCAGAGCTGGAGGTGGCAGAGCTGAAGATGTTGAGATTCTCTTTGGGAGTGACAACAATGGACAAGATTAGGAATGAACATATCAGAGGGACAGCTCAGGTGGGACGGTTTGGAGACAAAGTCAGAGAGGTGAGATTGAGATGGTTTGGACATGTGCAGAGGAGGGACCCAGTGTATATAGGGAGAAGGATGCTGAGGATGGAGCCACCAGGCAGGAGGAGAAGAGGGAGACCAAAGAGGAGGTTCATGGATGTGCTGAGAGAGGACATGCAGGTGGTTGGTGTGACAGAGGAAGATACAGAGGATAGGGTGAGATGGAAACGATTGATCTGCTGTGGCGACCCCTAACGGGAACAGCCGAAAGACAAAGAAGAAGAAGAAGAAGCATATGCTGGCTAAATCATCTTGGTGTGACAGAGCCCTAATATTCAAAAATACATTTACTGGAAAAACATCCTCATACAACTTGGAGTCAATTGGAAGCTCAGTCATATTTGTCTACCTCTTCTCTTTCTGCCTCTTTTTCATACCTGCCTGTGTCCCTGTCTCCTTACACAGATAATCCTGTTGTACTTGCCTCTCTTAAAATATGGTATCAATTTTGACTTCACTTCACATGTGTTTCTGCTTCTGCTCTTGGGCCATTATGTAGTAATCACCTCTTTCCTCCCTCCTTCTAGGACACTGCATTTTATCTATGGGGTAAGAAGGGTATTCAAAGTTTCCGTGACCTTTATAAGGATAATATCTTTCTTAATTTTGCTGATATGTTTTCCTTATATGGCCTGCACTCATCTCATTTATTTAGTTTTTTCAAATTAAACATTGTGCATCTACTATTTTTCCAGAGTTCCCCTCTCAGCCCCAAAACATACGTGGGAGGACTCTTTTTCAATGGACAATCATCCAGTCAATAAAGCTCTCTGTAATTGGGAAGAAGATTTGGGTCTGGAATTTGGGGAAGGTTTCTGGGATAAACCAGTTGACAGAATTCATATGTCATCATCATGTGCAAGACTTTCCCTATTTCAGTTTAAAGTAGTACACAGGCTGCATTTGTCAAAGTCCAAATTATACAAACTTCAGCCATTTTGGATTTCACATTTTGATGTTTTGTCTTGTGTTCTTGGGGTCAGGCTCGGGTCTTGTCCACTGATCGCTATTTTTTTGATTTCCCAGAGTCCCCACTGTGTCCTTTACTAACTCGCAGGTGGATGTAATCGCCTTTACCTCATTGCTAGCACGACTCAGAATATTATCCTGGAAGACTGCACATTCCCCAGCTATTTATTTATGGTTGAAAGATCTCATTTTTTAACTTGGAAAAAAAAAATCAAGTTTAGAGTCAGAGTGAGGGTTGATGGGTTTCTAAAACTGTGACAACCTTTTATCGATTATCTTTGATCATTGAAAACTTTTGGACTGATTGTCATGGGAGAGTTGTGTGTGTGTATTTTTTACCTCCACACAGGAGGTTATGTTTTCGGTCGCGTCCGTTTGTTTGTTGGTTGGTTGGTTGAATTGTTAGCAGGATTACTCAAAAAATTCTCAATGTATTTCAATGAAATTTTTTACCAGGGGTGTATCCTGGCCTCACTTAGAAGTCATTAAATTCTGGTAAAGATCCGGAACACGATTTGGATCCAGTCATTTTTTTAAGGATTCTTTATCATTGCAGGATAGGGCCAGTTTCAACATTTTTGCATCTAATTTCATGAAGACGGGTCACAAAGGCTGAACAAAAATTAAGTTATGACACAACAATAATTTAGCATTTGTTTCTCCTCATTGAATAAACTTATTAGAAAAAAAAAACATGTAGTTCATGCAGTTTCTCTTTATAAATACTTTTGCTGAAGACCTAAAAGTTTAACCCTCTGGAGCCGATGCTGTCGGCTGAAACCAAGCTTTACTAAGTTATAAATAACTTTTTAATGATATGAGATAGAAACTTAGTTTTTTGCTGAAAAGTTAACTCCGCTGACTTTCGAGCCACCATCCACCATCTTTGTACTCCTCATAGAAGCTGTGTGATGACGTGAGCAATGTGAGTGTCCAATCGGAATTGGTTCACCATCACATGGTTTTCCAAAATCCAGTCGTAGGGCAGATTCACCTCACGTGACACACCAAAGATTGTTTTTAGGAGTGATGTGTTACTAGTTTATTATAGTTTGCTGTGTGTTTTGAATAAATGTGTGTGGAAAGTAATTTCCGCTTTACTTTTTCCTTTCTTATTTCTGATTGTAAACCTTTATTACACTTATAAAACACAACTATAGCAGATATATTTTGAAAGTACAGGTTGTCCTGAAAAAAAGAGACATAAAACTTGATTGTGAGATGGAGGAAGAGCTGTTAACAGCAATAACAAAACATTTATGCCAGGCAAGTGAACTGTCCAAAAAATGCCCTCAGACCCCAGAGGGTTAACCACTGAATCTGAAACATGACGGTAGATGTGTGAAACAACGTGGAATAAGTCTCTTTGCCAAAGGGTATTCCATGTGACGTCAGTGACCCTATGGCCTTGGCAGAGGTTTGCACTCTCCGAGTGCTTCTAGTTTATTATTATTATTATTATTATTATTATTGTCTCATAGAGCCTGTGGTTGGTATGTTAGGATTGGGTGTTCGAGTTATGTTTGATTTTGCTTTACTTGTGTTTTGAAGATGTGCTGGTGTTTTGAGTAAAACAGCCTTCACTATTTGTAGGACATGTATGTGGATGAGACATTTGCTAGTTTTGGACAATTATGCGCTCACCTCATTTGATTATCTCAGATTTCCTTTTCAGCTACGTGACTTTGTGAGGACTCACTCTTCTTTATTTCCTAAAATTTCAACCCCATGAGGAGTAGACTTAATCATTAAAGCTGAGCCTTTATGTAAGAGACACATGACTTTCTTTTGTAACCTTTCATCTCTGACCCATCTCTTCATCTTTCACCATCTGACCCAGTCATTAATAAAATATATGCCAGCTGGGAGGGTGAGCTGCAGACTGACTTCTGGAAGGGAGCCTGTATATCTGTTTATTCCTCCTCCAGCTGTGCCAGACTCAGCTCAATATAATTAAGTACTACATAGAATTCAATATAGTAAGGCCAGACTTACTAAGTTTGATCCAGGCAAACAAGATGAGGAATGATCAAGTGTTCCAGGACCCCCTGTAACTTGACCCAGATGTTTTGATTGTGTCTGTAATTGTCCAACATAATCTCAAAGATTTTGGATTTGAAAATCTGTCATTCACTCCTCAGAGCTATTTTTGGCTGCCCCCCCTACTGGTATTAAAGTGTCAGTGGCTCAACAGAATGACATTGCATTTACATTTCTGCTCGCTCGCCTGGGATTTTTGCTTTTGTGTTTTTGTTTGGTTTTTTTTCGTGGTTCTTGTGTTGTATGGCTGGGGGGGCCTGGCTGCCTTTTTGTTTCTGTCTTTTGTCCTGTCTTTTGTTTTTCCTTCCAGGTGGTGCACATTTGGGACTGAGTGGCTGTGTAGCTGAGTTTATCAGGACCTCACCCTGATCACCTGAGGCTGATCACGTGCAGCTCGTCAGGACTCACAGCTGTGGTGCATCTACATGGATTGGAACATGGTAGCATTTAAGTCTGGAGTACACAGTGTGTATTTGCCAGAGACTCGACCTTGTGACCAGACGGGTGAGATCGTCGTCTCGGGAGCCATCTCATCATCAGTGGATGCAGAGAACGTCCAGGTTTGATGCATGGTCTGTGAAAGAGGAGGGGGTGAGGTCTCACGCTCGTCAGCACACTTCCTGAGGTACGTTAGATTTTGTGACTAACATTTATACAGTCAGTAAATGTGGTGTCCCTCACACCTTATTATATTGAGCTGTATGTTGGTCGTGTAATCAGCTTCCACTGCAGTGGAGTTTTGTGAACTGGGTGTTCGATGCCTGCAGGGTGGGAAGCTGTTTAGTAATTAAGCCAGGAAGTGTTTGCTGTTTGTGCACCTTTGAGCGTTCTCTCTGTGTGTTGAGTGTGGACTCACATAATGATTCCTTCTTTCACAGACTCGGTTTGTCGCGGCCACCTGGGGGGTGTCGGCGGGGTCCTTGGGTCCGAATTGGTTCTGGCTCCGGACCGTTAGCGCTGCTGGGAGCGCACCGCAAAACCACCACGCCAGACCGCGCACTTTTTTCACAGCACTGTTATGTTCATTAAACTCTGTTATCCTTTGTACCGTGCTCTGCTTATTTATACTGGGTCCTTCAAACGCTGGTCGGTTCTCCGGGCTGCGTCCGACACATAACAGTAGTCTCTGGCCAAACATCGCGGACCCAGCAGTAGCAGAGACGGTAATGCACCGGGAAGGCGGCAGCAGACGTTCAGAAGTTATCCGGATCAGTTGCGGGTGCTCTCCGCCCGGATGGTGCGCGTTGGAGAACCCATTACTGAATACTGATTTGAGCGCTCATGCAGCTGTGTTCCTGTGTTTGTGCCTTATCTGTGGGTCGTGGTGGAGTGTGACTGGCGACGGGTTCGCGTCACACTTCGACCGGATAAGAGGTTTAAACGGGAGCTGCAGGAGTGGGTCTGTAATGGGTGAACGCGCACGGCAGAGCTCTATGGCACGGGTCACGGTGCTTCCTGTGTTACAGTCGTAGCCCCGTTTCCCCGGGTAATGATAGCTACTGCGTCTGTTGTGTCAGCTCCGGTGTTATTTAGTTGAATCACATTTTTGGTTGTGTGTTACACACAGCTGCGCACAGAAGAGCAGCTTGAGTTTGTTTTCTCTGTTACCAAAGGGGGTTTTTCATTTTTAGCACTCTGGCTCCCTCTTGTGGTGACTGAGTCACATTACCGTTAAGCTCTTAAGTTGGAACAGGTGCGTTCGATTTGTTTGAGCTTGACGGTATAAACCACTGATCAGTTTTGTGTTGGTTCATTTCTTGTGGGTGTTTTTTGAGTTGGTTTTTGTGTGGGATTTTTTTTTTTTTTTTCCACTATTAGTGTCTGGGGTTGTGACCCTGCAGCCTGTTTGGAGCAACAAAACAGGACCCAAGCAACTTTATGTTAGTCTGTTAGTCTTTCTTTTTATTTTTTTTAGTTTCACCTCCCCAGGGTTTGATGGGACGGTCCCCTGGGGGGTGATGGGGTGGTAATTGGGTTTTTTCTTTTTTTTTTGTTTGTTTTTTGTTATGCCCTCTCTTCTCCTCTGACTCCAGCCGGGTGTGCCGTACGTGTCGGCGTCGCTGGAGTGGTGCGGTTTGGTTATGCTGGGCGTTTCCCAGGTAACCTCTGCACCCGGGAGGGGGGGGGGTTTGGGGTATTTTCTTTTTGTTCCCTCTCTTCTCCTCTGGCTCCAGCCGTGTGAGCCGTAGTGTCGGCGTTGCTGGAGTGGTGCAGTTTGGTTATGCTGGGCGTTTCCCAGATAACCTCTGCACCTGGGGGGGGGGGGGGGGGGTTCGGGGTGTTGTTTTTTTTTTGTTTGTTGATTCCCTGTTCCACCTCCGGCTTCAGCGCGCCTTTGAGCCGTCTGCCATCGGCGTGGCTGAGGTTTGGGGCAGTGGGATATACCCGCAGCTGGTGGCTGGTTTAGAAGTCGGAGGAGTGGCGCCGTTTTGTGCCGTCTGCCATAATCGCTGTTCCACTCCTCCCGGTTGGCTTCTGGGGCATAGTCACGGTTGGTGACACTGGACGTGCTTCCAGTTTCCACTGCGCCAAGGGGGTGGGGTTGGGGTTGTTTTGTTTGTATGTTTTTTTTTCTCCTTTTGTTTTCCCCCAGTTTCCGCCCTCAGGGTTTGACTGTGGTGTCCTCTGGGGGGGAAGGGCTGTGGGTCCATCTAGCCATAGACGGCTGGGGCTGGGTCCGTTGGTCATGAGGGGAGGCGTCTCCTGGGGTTGATGGAATGGTCCTCTGGGAGGCGCTGGGAGTCCCCGTGGGTGACATTGGATCCCAGAGGGACCTCGGCTGTGGTTATTACTCCTGGAGCTGGCGGGATGTCCTCTGGGGGGTGTTGGTCCCTACATGGCATTAGGGGGGGGGTGGGGGTGTTAGCATTTTTATTTGCAAGCTTAAGTTTGGGTTTTTCTTTTCTCCCCTTCCCAGGGTTTGATGGAACGGTCCCCTGGGGAGGGGGGGGGGGTGGTTTGGTTGTTTATGTTTGTCTTTTTTGTTTTATGACTAATCAGACTGAACATGGTTGGACAAAGGCTGACCGCACAGGTTTAAGAACTCCTGGCCACACCTGTGCTAAGTGACTGACAGAAACAAGGCAAAGATGCAGCCAGAGGAGAAGACATCAACCATTCTGTTGGAAGACGAAGGCGGATACGGTTTCCAGCCATGGTCCCTGGAGGGGGGTGTTTCTCCTGGGCCAGGTTTGTGTGGTCGCCGGGAGGCTTCCCGTGAGGGTGGGGTACTGTTGTATGGCTGGGGGGGCCTGGCTGCCTTTTTGTTTCTGTCTTTCGTCCTGTCTTTTGTTTTTCCTTCCAGGTGGTGCGCATTTGGGACTGAGTGGCTGTGTAGCTGAGTTTATCAGGACCTCACCCTGATCACCTGAGGCTGATCACGTGCAGCTCGTCAGGACTCACAGCTGTGGTGCATCTACATGGATTGGAACATGGTAGCATTTAAGTCTGGAGTACACAGTGTGTATTTGCCAGAGACTCGACCTTGTGACCAGACGGGTGAGATCGTTGTCTCGGGAGCCATCTCATCATCAGTGGATGCAGAGAACATCCAGGTTTGATGCATGGTCTGTGAAAGAGGAGGGGGTGAGGTCTCACGCTCGTCAGCACACTTCCTGAGGTACGTAGATTTTGTGACTAACATTTATACAGTCAGTAAATGTGGTGTCCCTCACACCTTATTATATTGAGCTGTATGTTGGTCGTGTAATCAGCTTCCACTGCAGTGGAGTTTTGTGAACTGGGTGTTCCATGCCTGCAGGGTGGGAAGCTGATTAGTAATTAAGCCAGGAAGTGTTTGCTGTTTGTGCACCTTTGAGCGTTCTCTCTGTGTGTTGAGTGTGGACTCACATAATGATTCCTTCTTTCACAGACTCGGTTTGTCGCGGCCACCTGGGGGGTGTCGGCGGGGTCCTTGGGTCCGAATTGGTTCTGGCTCCGGACCGTTAGCGCTGCTGGGAGCGCACCGCAAAACCACCACGCCAGACCGCGCACTTTTTTCACAGCACTGTTATGTTCATTAAACTCTGTTATCCTTTGTACCGTGCTCTGCTTATTTTATACTGGGTCCTTCAAACGCTGGTCGGTTCTCCGGGCTGCGTCCGACACATAACAGTAGTCTCTGGCCAAACATCGCGGACCCAGCAGTAGCAGAGACGGTAATGCACCGGGAAGGCGGCAGCAGACGTTCAGAAGTTATCCGGATCAGTTGCGGGTGCTCTCCGCCCGGATGGTGCGCGTTGGAGAACCCATTACTGAATACTGATTTGAGCGCTCATGCAGCTGTGTTCCTGTGTTTGTGCCTTATCTGTGGGTCGTGGTGGAGTGTGACTGGCGACGGGTTCGCGTCACACTTCGACCGGATAAGAGGTTTAAACGGGAGCTGCAGGAGTGGGTCTGTAATGGGTGAACGCGCACGGCAGAGCTCTATGGCACGGGTCACGGTGCTTCCTGTGTTACAGTCGTAGCCCCGTTTCCCCGGGTAATGATAGCTACTGCGTCTGTTGTGTCAGCTCCGGTGTTATTTAGTTGAATCACATTTTTGGTTGTGTGTTACACACAGCTGCGCACAGAAGAGCAGCTTGAGTTTGTTTTCTCTGTTACCAAAGGGGGTTTTTCATTTTTAGCACTCTGGCTCCCTCTTGTGGTGACTGAGTCACATTACCGTTAAGCTCTTAAGTTGGAACAGGTGCGTTCGATTTGTTTGAGCTTGACGGTATAAACCACTGATCAGTTTTGTGTTGGTTCATTTCTTGTGGGTGTTTTTTGAGTTGGTTTTTGTGTGGGATTTTTTTTTTTTTTTTCCACTATTAGTGTCTGGGGTTGTGACCCTGCAGCCTGTTTGGAGCAACAAAACAGGACCCAAGCAACTTTATGTTAGTCTGTTAGTCTTTCTTTTTATTTTTTTTAGTTTCACCTCCCCAGGGTTTGATGGGACGGTCCCCTGGGGGGTGATGGGGTGGTAATTGGGTTTTTTCTTTTTTTTTTTGTTTGTTTTTTGTTATGCCCTCTCTTCTCCTCTGACTCCAGCCGGGTGTGCCGTACGTGTCGGCGTCGCTGGAGTGGTGCGGTTTGGTTATGCTGGGCGTTTCCCAGGTACCTCTGCACCCGGGAGGGGGGGGGGTTTGGGGTATTTTCTTTTTGTTCCCTCTCTTCTCCTCTGGCTCCAGCCGTGTGAGCCGTAGTGTCGGCGTTGCTGGAGTGGTGCAGTTTGGTTATGCTGGGCGTTTCCCAGATAACCTCTGCACCTGGGGGGGGGGGGGGGGGGGGGGTTCGGGGTGTTGTTTTTTTTTTGTTTGTTGATTCCCTGTTCCACCTCCGGCTTCAGCGCGCCTTTGAGCCGTCTGCCATCGGCGTGGCTGAGGTTTGGGGCAGTGGGATATACCCGCAGCTGGTGGCTGGTTTAGAAGTCGGAGGAGTGGCGCCGTTTTGTGCCGTCTGCCATAATCGCTGTTCCACTCCTCCCGGTTGGCTTCTGGGCATAGTCACGGTTGGTGACACTGGACGTGCTTCCAGTTTCCACTGCGCCAAGGGGGTGGGGTTGGGGTTGTTTTGTTTGTATGTTTTTTTTTCTCCTTTGTTTTCCCCCAGTTTCCGCCCTCAGGGTTTGACTGTGGTGTCCTCTGGGGGGGAAAGGGCTGTGGGTCCATCTAGCCATAGACGGCTGGGGCTGGGTCCGTTGGTCATGAGGGGAGGCGTCTCCTGGGGTTGATGGAATGGTCCTCTGGGAGGCGCTGGGAGTCCCCGTGGGTGACATTGGATCCCAGAGGGACCTCGGCTGTGGTTATTACTCCTGGAGCTGGCGGGATGTCCTCTGGGGGGTGTTGGTCCCTACATGGCATTAGGGGGGGGTGGGGGTGTTAGCATTTTTATTTGCAAGCTTAAGTTTGGGTTTTTCTTTTCTCCCCTTCCCAGGGTTTGATGGAACGGTCCCCTGGGGAGGGGGGGGGGTGGTTTGGTTGTTTATGTTTGTCTTTTTTGTTTTATGACTAATCAGACTGAACATGGTTGGACAAAGGCTGACCGCACAGGTTTAAGAACTCCTGGCCACACCTGTGCTAAGTGACTGACAGAAACAAAGGCAAAGATGCAGCCAGAGGAGAAGACATCAACCATTCTGTTGGAAGACGAAGGCGGATACGGTTTCCAGCCATGGTCCCTGGAGGGGGGTGTTTCTCCTGGGCCAGGTTTGTGTGGTCGCCGGGAGGCTTCCCGTGAGGGTGGGGTACTGTTGTATGGCTGGGGGGGCCTGGCTGCCTTTTTGTTTCTGTCTTTCGTCCTGTCTTTTGTTTTTCCTTCCAGGTGGTGCGCATTTGGGACTGAGTGGCTGTGTAGCTGAGTTTATCAGGACCTCACCCTGATCACCTGAGGCTGATCACGTGCAGCTCGTCAGGACTCACAGCTGTGGTGCATCTACATGGATTGGAACATGGTAGCATTTAAGTCTGGAGTACACAGTGTGTATTTGCCAGAGACTCGACCTTGTGACCAGACGGGTGAGATCGTTGTCTCGGGAGCCATCTCATCATCAGTGGATGCAGAGAACATCCAGGTTTGATGCATGGTCTGTGAAAGAGGAGGGGGTGAGGTCTCACGCTCGTCAGCACACTTCCTGAGGTACGTTAGATTTTGTGACTAACATTTATACAGTCAGTAAATGTGGTGTCCCTCACACCTTATTATATTGAGCTGTATGTTGGTCGTGTAATCAGCTTCCACTGCAGTGGAGTTTGTGAACTGGGTGTTCCATGCCTGCAGGGTGGGAAGCTGATTAGTAATTAAGCCAGGAAGTGTTTGCTGTTTGTGCACCTTTGAGCGTTCTCTCTGTGTGTTGAGTGTGGACTCACATAATGATTCCTTCTTTCACAGACTCGGTTTGTCGCGGCCACCTGGGGGGTGTCGGCGGGGTCCTTGGGTCCGAATTGGTTCTGGCTCCGGACCGTTAGCGCTGCTGGGAGCGCACCGCAAAACCACCACGCCAGACCGCGCACTTTTTTCACAGCACTGTTATGTTCATTAAACTCTGTTATCCTTTGTACCGTGCTCTGCTTATTTTATACTGGGTCCTTCAAACGCTGGTCGGTTCTCCGGGCTGCGTCCGACACATAACATCTTGTTTTTCCTTTGGTTTGTTTTTGGGGTTAGGTTTGCTAGTTGACACTGTTTTATAAAGTATACTGATTTAAAAAAATCATTTGCACATAAACCCTCTGTGTGTGGGGCACTCCAAAGCCAGACCTGTTTCCTCAAAGAGCTCAAGGAGAACAACACAGAGGAAACAATCAAACAACTCACTCACTCATCACTCATCTCCAACCACTTATCTGGGATCGGGTCGCAGGGGCAACAGCTGTAGCAGGGGACCCCAAACTTCCCTTTCCCGGGCCACATTGACCACCTCCTGGGGGATCCCGAGGCACTCCTAGGCCAGTGTGGAGATATAATCTCTCCACCTAGTCCTGGGTCTTCCTAGTCACCTGGTCCTCCCAGATGGACGTGCCTGTAACACCTCCCTCTGGAGGCACCCAGGGGGCACCTTACCAGATGCCCGAACCACCTCAGCTGGCTCCTTTCAGCGAGAAGGAACAGCGGCTCTACTCCGAGCTCCTCACAGATGACCGAGTTTTTCACCTTATCTTTAAGGGAGATGCCAGCAACCCTTCTGAGGAAGCCCATTTTGGCCACTTGTACCCGCAGTTCTTTCGGTCATGACCCAACACTCATGACCATAGGTGAGAGTAGGAATGAAGACTGACAGTAGATTGAGAGCTTCACCTTTTGTCTCAGCTCCCTTTTCTTCACAACAGTACGGTAGAGTGAATGCCACACCACCCCTGCTGCACCGATTGTCCAGCCAATCTCACTCTCCATTGTCTGCTCACTCGTGAACAAGACCCGAGGTACTTGAACTCCTTCACTTGGGGCAAGGCTGTATTCCCTACCCGGAGTAGGCAGTCCATCGGTTTCCTGCTGAGAACCATGGCCTCAGATTTAGAGGTGCTGATCCTCATACCAGCCGCTTCACACTCGGCTGTGAACCGAGCCAGTGAGTCTTGGAGGTCACAGGCTAATGAAGCAAACAGGACCACATCATCTGCAAAAAGCAGTGATGAGACCCTGAGCCCACCAAACTGGAAACCCTCCTCCCCCCGACTACGCCTTGATATCCTGTCCATGAATATCACAAACAGGATTGGTGACAAGGCACAGCCCTGGCAGCACCTTGTCACCAATCCCTCATTTGAGGTTCTTCATTCTGGAATCACAAAGGAAAAACGTGTGCACGTCTGGTCCAAAGCACATCTCACTGCAGTCTTCCTTTATAAATACTAGTTCATGTGTGGGAAAAGTTGTGCATAGGTTTTGTGTGCACACAGTGGTTAGAAATGAGGTCCTGTTAGCTATATTATATGACCACTTTAAATTAACATAGTTAATAGAAAATAAACTGTGAAAACACATGAATATATATATATATATATATATATATATATATATATATATATATATATATATATATATATATATACACACACGTTGCAAATGTATTAAACAATGCTAAAAAAAAAACGGATTAAACTTCTGTTCTGATGTAACTGAAAGCTTTCTGCAGCTTTCTAAATGTGTGCAGCACAGAAGACAAACAATAAAATATCACTGCCAAAGTTCAGTCCTGCATTCTATTATTAAAGGAAATACACACTCACCTGTCTTCTGAAAGGTTTGGTGAAAGAACAGTTGCGAGGATGAACACAAAGAGAAAAGTGTTGCAGCAGGTAATGTGAAAGAAGAGGTATGACGTGGCAGCTTATTAATAATTTATGCATCATGTGGGCTTACATGTGATGTAATTATTTTAAATCAGACAGCCACAGTGATATCATGCAGTCTGTAGCTGATTTCTATCAGGTGGTTTGATCATTTTTGAACATCAGCATGTTGTTTGGCCAGAAAATAGCCGACACTCTGGATTTCACACACACGCTCACACACAGTGAGAGAGAGAGAGAGAGAGAGAGAGAGAGAGAGAGAGACATCTGATACATCAACGGTAACAGTAACAGGTGTGTGTCTGTGTGTGCCGGAGTCCAGTTACTCTGGAGAGATCGAAAACACACACATAGTCAGTCAAGGAACATGTGCTGCTGCTGCACTTTGATGCATCCACGGCACCACGTCTTAGGTCCTTGATGGCAACCACCCAGGCAGACATCTAGTCCAGTCATCTCTAAAATAACCATCTATCTGATGCAGCCAGGTGAAAGGTGGGTGTCCCCTTGACCTTCTCCAGTTACTGCTGCTGCTGTGTCCTCAACACTCAGGCACCTGCGTGCTGGATCATGCAGAGAAATGGGCCACATGACCAAATATCATGCAAGTGATACTCCTCAGCGTAGTCTCTCTTACTAACCACACGTTTGACAGTTATTCCAGAGACAAAGACAGGCAGCACCCCAGGACCCTAAAGATTTGGACCTTTGTTCGCCTGTAAAGATATCAGCATTGCCAGACACCTCTGTCCAGCAACCTCATGACTCCTTAAACTGTTCCCAGGTGCATCTCAATCTGAAAGGCAGAGAATTCATAGACATGTATGTCACTGTTGAGATAAGTGAATGTCTCCACAAGTTCAACTCCTTCACCACATACAGATATGATTCTGATGGCCGAGTCCAGGAAGTTGTTAAAAACATGAATGTTGATCCAGGACAATCTCAAACTCAGACACTCTGATTCCTCACTCAGCTCAGGCACATTCCACAAAGATCACAGCATCATCTGCAAAGTCAACAAAAGCACCCAAATCACTGTCATCCACTGCATGGCAGTGCCCAGGTCCAGTGACTCATAGGGGGGCATCCAAATAAAGTCTTTTTTTTTAACTAGTATTTTTTTATACTGGATCACGTAATAGTTAATATTACAAAAACACAACTCACAAGTAAAAAAAACTGGAATCTTCTTAAGCCACATTCTTACACATTAGGCGGTGACAGTATCTCCTCAAGTACTTGTTCATAACTATTCCTAACAGCAAAAACAAAACTGAAAAACAGTTTATTATTGAATTTACAGTTATGGTGCTGAATGTTGCTTCTTCATGTTGATATCACAGTAACTTATCTTTCAGGGTTTCCCCCGGATCCTGGTTTTGGCTCTGTTTTTAACCAGTTGTCATGTGAGTTTTTCCCCCAGATGGAGCCTTCTGTTGTGTTCCACACCAGCTGCTCCTCTCCGCTCATCTTTGCCACACACCTGGAGCGGATAAGTGGCTGATGAATGATAGACTATTTAAACCCTGACTTAAAGTCAGGGTTTAACGCAAGTATCTGGCAACTATAGCTGTATGATGTATAACATCATACGGATAAAATCCATCCATCTGATCCTACGAGAGCCTTCCAGGACTGGGGCAAGTGAGATCTATGGGGAACTGTACAAATCCTGAGTGGGCTGAGGACGTCTGGAATAATGGAGCGGATGAAATCTGGAGAAGGTTCCTTCTGTTGATTTGCATAAACTGTATATATAATGGACAAACCATGCATGTTGCCACCCATAGGTTTTCTATAGAGACCCAGTGTCACTGGCCAAACGGTCCCCCCTAAAAATCGATGCCTACCCCACCTTCACTGCGAATGCATCATTTCGGAGTGTCATCAGCAATTCACTGATTATCACCTCGTTTCTGCTTAAAACTGCACTCCAGTCATCATAGTGAGGAAAATAAGTATTTGAACACCCTGCAATTTTGCAAGTTCTCCCACTTAGAAATCATGGAGGGGTCTGAAATTTTCATCTTAGGTGCATGTCCACTGTGAGAGACATAATCTAAAAAAAAAAAAATCCGGAAATCACAATGTATGATTTTTTAAATAATTTATTTGTATGTTATTGCTGCAAATAAGTATTTCAACACCTGTGAAAATCAATGTTAATATTTGGTGCAGTAGCCTTTGTTTGCAATTACAGAGGTCAAATGTTTCCTGTAGTTTCTCACCAGGTTTGCACACACTGCAGCAGGGATTTTGGCCCATTCCTCCACACAGATCTTCTCTAGATCAGCCAGGTTACTGGGCTGTCGCTGAGAAACACGGAGTTTGAGCTCCCTCCAAAGATTTTCTATTGGGTTTAGGTCTGGAGACTTGCTAGGCCACTCCAGAACCTTGATATGCTTCTTACGGAGCCCCTCCTTGGTTATCCTGGCTGTGTGCTTCGGGTCATTGTCATGTTGGAAGACCCATCCACGACCCATCTTCAATGCTCTAACTGAGGGAAGGAGGTTGTTCCCCAAAATCTCACAATACATGACCCCGGTCATCGTCTCCTTAATACAGTGCAGTCGTTCTGTCCCATGTGCAGAAAAACACCCCCAAAGTGTGATGCTTCCACCCCCATGCTTCACAGTAGGGACGGTGTTTTTGGGATGGTTCTCAGCATTCTTCTTCCTCCAAACACGGCGAGTGGAATTAAGACCAAAAAGTTCCATTTTGGTCTCATCTGACCACATAACTTTCACCCATGACTCCTCTGGATCATCCAAATGGTCATGGGCAAACTTAAGACAGGCCTGGACATGTGCTGATTTAAGCAGGGGAACCTTCCGTGCCATGCATAATTTTAACCCATGATGTCTTAGTGTATTACCCACAGTAACCTTGGAAACAGTGGTGCCAGCTCTCTTCAGGTCATTGACCAGCTCCTCCCGTGCAGTTCTGGGCTGATTCCTCACCTTTCTTAGGATCATTGATATGCCACGAGGTGGGATCTTGCATGGAGCCGCAGTCCGAGGGAGATTGACAGCCATGTTTAGCTTCTTCCATTTTCTAATAATTGCTCCAACAGTTGATCTTTTTTCCACCAAGCTGCTTGGCAATTGCCCCGTAGCCCTTTCCAGCCTTGTGGAGGTCTACAGTTTTGTTTCTGGTGTCTTTGGGCAGCTCTTTGGTCTTAGCCATGTTAGTAGTTGGAGTTTTACTGATTGTGTAGGGGGGGACAGGTGTCTTTATGCAGCTAATGACCTCAAATAGGTGCTTCTAATTTGGAATAAGTGGAGTGGAGGTGGACTTTTTAGAGGCGGACTAACAGGTCTTTGAGGGCCAAAATTTTTGCTGATTGGCAGGTGTTCAAATACTTATTTGCAGCAGTAACATGCAAAAAAATTATTTAAAAAATCATACATTGTGATTTCCGGATTTTTTTTTTTTTTTAGATTATATCTCTCACAGTGGAGGTGAAAATTTCAGACCCCTCCATGATTTCTAAGTGGGAAAACTTACAAAATCGCAGGGTGTTCAAATACTTATTTTCCTCACTGTATCTCAGCGACAGATATCTGAAGCTTTTGTACAACAATCATTTACACATAAATTCAGCATTATTTCATAATAAAAGGTGGGGGATTGATTAGAGCGCCACGGCAGCACGTATGAATCTGATGTGGTGCTGCGCACATCATTTCGGCGCATGAACAGTGATTCACCAATTACCGCCTGGTTTCTGCTTAAAACTGCCTCATTTCTGCCCAAAACTGACTTTAAAATTATTTAAGAGGTTTTACTTTGTCATCTGTTGGTTATTAATCATATTATGAGGTCTGTTAGAAAAGTATCGGACCTTTTTATTTTTTGCAAAAACTATATGGATTTGAATCATGTGTGATTGCATCAGCCAAACTTGAACCTTCGTGCGCATGCGTGAGTTTTTTCACGCCTGTCGGTTGCGTCATTCGCCTGTGAGCACACCTTGTGGGAGGAGTGGTCCAGCCCCCTCGTCGGATTTTCATTGTCAGGAAATTGGCTGATCGACTGCTGCTTTGCTTCATCAAAATTAGTGTGATAGACAGCCAAGTGGAAACCATTTGGAAAATTCAGATGGCTTTCGGTGAAGATCTTATGGGGATCACACAGATTAAGAACAATTACAACTGGATTTAAGACGGCCCACAGCGGCTGAGGGCGCGCCCCGCACCGAGTGGCGATCGACAGGCTCAAACGACCAGATCATTTCCAAAGTGAACGCTTTGTTGATCCGGGACGTCGTCTGACTACCAGAGAAATGGCAAGACAGCTGGACATAGCACTTTTTCAACACATTCCACTGTTACAGGAGTTTTTGTAATGGAAAGAGGAGCGGAGAAATTTGCCACGGAGCCGCTCATGGCGCGGCACAAAAGCAAATTTCTCTGCACGTCTTTTCATGCCGAAAAAGTGCTGATGTCAAACTCTTCTGCCATTTCTGTGGTAGTCAGACGATGTCCCGGATCAACAAAGCGTTTAGTTTGGAAATGAACGGCACATTCCACTGTTACAGGAGTTTTTTGTCATGAAAAGACGTGCGGAGGAATTCGCGCGTCAGGACGGAGGCGCAGGGCACAGAACAAAAAGCAACGCCATGATGAAGCCTCACAGGACATGTTGTGGCATGTCCAGCTCGTCCACAATTTCTCGGATAGTCACACGACTGAAAAGCCACCGAAAGCCGTCTGAATTTTCCGAATGGTGCAAGAGCTGGGCATGTTAGGGCTTGTCCTGTGAGACCAACATGGAGTTGCTTTTGTCCCGCGCCATGAGCGGCTCCGTGGCAAATTTCTCCGCTCCTCTTTCCATTACAAAAACTCCTGTAACAGTGGAATGTGCCGAAAAAGTGCCATGTCCAGCTGTCTTGCCATTTCTCTGGTAGTCAGACGACGTCCCGGATCAACAAAGTGTTCACTTTGGAAATGATCTGGTCATTTGAGCCTGTCGATCGCCACTCGGTGCGCGGCACGCCCTCAGCCACTGTGGGCCGTCTTTAATCCAGTTGTAATTGTCCTTAATCTGTGTGATCCCCATAAGATCTTCACCGAAAGCCATCTGAATTTTCCAAATGGTTTCCACCTGGCTGTCTCTCACACTTTCTGAAAATTTTTTTGATGAAGCAAAGCGGCAGTCGATCAGCCAATTTCCTGACAATGAAAATCCGACGAGGGGGCTGGACCACTCCTCCCACAAGGCGTGCTCACAGGCGAATGACGCAACCGACAGGCGTAAAAAAACTCACGCATGCGCATGAAGATTCAAGCTTGGCTGATGCAATCACACATGATTCAAATCCATATAGTTTTTGAAAAAAATAAAAAGGTCCGTTACTTTTCTAACAGACCTCGTATTCCCTTTGATCACTTCGGGTGTAGAGAATCAAATGTCACAGCACGTGATATGTCTGTTTTTTGGGGGGTGGGGAGGGGGGGGCACTCAGAGGGGAGTAATTCAGTGTAGACCCGCCACTGACACCCCTACCCATATGGAAAAAAAATAGAAAAAACTACAAGAAGTTACATCGGTTACAGTAATAAACTTTATATTTGACATGTGTTGTGCTTATAAGTGTCAGTTTGATATTACACATATCTACTAAGGATTCTGTATGTGGAGTTGTCATATATTGTTCTTTTAAGTTCCCAATTTATATAAGTCACATATTGTACAAATTTACTAAGGATCTGGTTTGGCTGTCACATGCATTACTTACAAGTTCCAGATAGAACAGATACAAACTTTATAAAATTTATGTATATCTTTTCCATATGGGTACTGCCACACTGATGCATCAGACCGGAGTTTCCATGGCACCACCTCAGTAAGGGCCCCTTCACACATAGTGCGAATTTGGTCAAATGATGCATGAAGTGCGCTTGAAGCAGGAATCATATGCAATACATGTGAAATCGTAGCTGCCTCCAATGCCTCATACACCTGTTGCTGCAACTATATGCTCACACTAGCGGCTGAAGACAGAGTGTGCACTGTGAGAGCACATCAAACCCTCTCATGGCAGGTGTTGGCCAAATTCCAGGTGACGCACATGAGCATCTAACAGCGCTTGATGTTCCAATCATAATGAAAGTGATACCACATTATGTGTCTGATGATAATGATTCCAAAAAGGTATAGTTTGGACTATCTGTGACTGAATGTTCTGGAATTATGGGGTAAAAACAGCAAGAATGGTGACAAAGGTCAGTTTCAGTTTGTACAGTGGTCAAAAGTTAAAGTTTCTCCAGTTTGGTAAAACGTAGTGCAAATTATTGGTTGAACTAATAGGATTAACAAATGGAATAGTTCTGACTGTGTTGAATGTTTGGTCTCCAAAGTAAAGGTCAAATAATGTTGACGTCCATTGGATTCTATGACATATGACATGTTACCCCGTAACATCATAACTAAGCATGACACATGGTGCAAACTATTCCTTTTTAAAACCCCATTATCTCAACCAATAATTTTCATCATGTTTTACCATAATTGGAGCAACTTTAACTTCTGACCCCTGTACAAACTGAAACTGACCTTTGTCGCCATGCTTGCTGTTTTTACCCCATAACTCCATAACATTCAGTCACAGATAGTCCAAACTATACCTTTTTGGAATCTTTGTGATCAGACACATAATGTGGTATAGCTTTCAATATGATTGGAACTTTTTTTTGGACCCCTATGCAGTTCTTCAATTGACCCTTACTTGGCCCCCTATTGAAAATTCAAATGGCTAGTGTTATTTTTCTAAAATATGTACCAAAAGATATACACAGTCAAACTTTGGTGCTTGTAGCCGGATTTGAAGGATTCCTCTGCAAATATTGTGTTATCTGCTGCACTATAAATCGTTTGATGATGGTAATGTGAAGGGTGGAGCTCACTGACGAGCGCACAACGTGCTCAAACTTTCGGTTATTATAACTTTCTATAACCATCCAGTAGGTGGCAGACACATTACATAGGCAAAGCAACGTTGCTTTTGGGATCGATGTGGGAGATCAAAGTTAACCACCAACAAAGTTGTTCAGTCTGATTATCTGTTCTTTTTTTTTTTAAGTTTGCTGATACAATATTATACCATTTGCGCAAACTCCGCCCCTCCCACGTCACGTGATGAGGGTGAGGTTGACTTCACAAATAGCGAAGTGTTGTTGTCATGTGATAGCTCGTTTGTCGAGCTGCTCTTGGAGTACTTTTATACTTTAAATGAAGCGAAAATAAAAGCGAGCAGCAGAGAAACTGTATGCGTTTTGGAGAGGACAAACACGGCTCGTGTGAGGTGGAAAACAGGAGTTGTGTAGCCGGAGCCGCCGGACGCTGCCATGGGCTGCTGTTACAGCAGTGAGAGCGACACCGCGGAGGAGGTACCTAGCTAGCTAACTGACCACCACAACAAGCGCTTTAGTCTAAAAACAACTTTCAGATCACATAATTTGTCCTGAAACTTCAGTGGCTATAGTGTATTTAATAACCTAACCAAGGAGTTTATGCACAGTCTATTTTTAAAAAGTCCATAAAGCTTTAGGCTGCTGCTTAGGCCTTTAGCAAGATGTTTAGTTAGCACAGATTGAACTCTGAGGGCAAGTACATTTTATTTGATGATAACGTGTGGCTTCGGTGTGGGCTTTGACTTGTACGATAATATTGTAGTTTTATGTATTTATTAAATAAATAAATTGTTGGCCCAAACAAAACAGGAACAGCCTCCAACACAAAACGGAACTCTTTTAGACATGATCCGTATGTTAATGTCATGTGACCTGCCAGGTTTATTCAGCCAAACTGCTATTTTTAGCTTACAGGATAAATCAGGTTCTTATTCGTCTTTGTATTTGTTTATTCGGCCAACAGTGAAAATCATACAAACAGTACATGTAGATATGATCACATTAAAAACTCGATAAACAGGATGTCACATGAAAGAGAAAAAAAAACCCTGCTTATTTCCAATGTGGTCCTTATTAATTTTGGCTGAAGGAGTACTGTGGAGGGAATACTTCTGTGTTGCCCAGCGATGATCTATTTGTCATACTGAAACTGAATAAAATTTTTGTCAGTAGCGGCACAGTGGTTTGGTGGAGTTTCCATATTTTCGCCTTGTTCGCTTTAGCTTCCTTCTACTTCCAAAGACATATAAGTTAGGTGAATTAAAAACTTTAAATTGACTGTAGGTGTGTGTTAATGTCCGTCTGTCAGTGTTCACCCTGCAGTGGACTGGCAGCCCATCAGGGATTATAACCTTACATCTCACTCACTGTACTGTAATGGGGTCCAGCCCCCCGTGATAAGCCTGTGTAGAACATGAGTGAATGTTTATAATCCCCACGATACAGGATTTTTTTTTTAAAGACTGATAACATTTTTTTATATTTCATTGCTCTAAAATCTGATATGCCAGTATATCAAACAAAATTTTTTTAGGGTTTTTTTTTCTCTCCCCAGAAAGTCATAGGGTAAACAAAGATTTCTCTGAACATTTGTTTTTTGTCATCTTTTGTAATGAGTTGTAGTTTCCAAATATCTACAGTGGTCATTGTTTGGTGTTACCAAACATTTTGAAAGGTCTCCTAGGAAAAGTTTTGTAGAGGTTTATAAATGGGCTGCAGGAAGAGGAAAACTGGATCATGTGACGTGTTTTGAAATGCACTCATGAAAAGGGCAGAAAAGTATTGAGTGATTGAGAAGTGGCCCAATCTCAGATGTTGAAATTGCCAATTGTAAACGCAATGGTGCTGATAAATAGTCGGGTAAACTTTTTTTTGTTTTTGTTTTTCAGTTAACTAACAGAATAGTAGTTGTCAGTTATTTTGATAAGTGACATTTTGAAAATGTCAACATTTGTGTGCTAGGTTTTTAAAATGTGAAGAATGCATTTCTCAATCTTTGGTCAAATATGTTTGAATTTTAAATAGTTGCTTGATGAAAAACAAAAATCAGTTGCTTTCACTTGGCTATGTGGGGGAAATAAGTTTATATGCTAATTTAATATTTTCTGCAATTTGTATTTTTTAGTAATGTATTTTAAAAGTAATAACAGATTAATGATTACTTTGAGTCCAAGTCAGACGGGTATGTCGTACACAATCATGTTATTATATTTGAAGACAGTCCTTTTTAGGGA
The DNA here is from genome assembly GCF_902500255.1 of Thalassophryne amazonica. Lineage (NCBI taxonomy): Eukaryota > Metazoa > Chordata > Actinopteri > Batrachoidiformes > Batrachoididae > Thalassophryne > Thalassophryne amazonica. Next base: position 85,425,345 of record NC_047106.1, read on the forward strand.
TGGGTATCGATAAGATTTTATCAATTTCAATACCATTATTGATTCTGCTTATCGATCCGATTCCTTATTGATACCTCTTGAATTTTCTGTGTACTAAAAGTAGGCTTTACAGGTTTTCTTTGTCAACAACATTTTATTGAGTCTTAACGTAAATAAATATGAAAATGGTCACTGAATCCTTAAACTCTGGGCATAAATATAAATAAACAAAATCTGTAGTTTTTGTCAAAAGCATTTCCTGTCAGACATTATTGGCATGAATGTCACTCCATACATCTGAGCTGAGCTCTTGCAGCTGTGCTGTGCTGCACGTCAGGATGTAATTCATGGAGAGTGCAGGATAGGGCTGCAACAAATGATTATTTGGCTCATCGATTAATCTGATGGGGTTTCGACACGATTAATCGGATTAGCAGGGAATTTTTTAAAAATGTGCCAGGGAAACAATTTTTCTGTCCTTCCATCACTTTATTTAACAACAGAACATTATTTGAAAACTTAAAATACTTGAAAATCAACAAATCGTCAAATGTCCCTTGGCTGTTGAAATATAAAATAATAAAGAATAAAAGTTTATAACAAAAATAATTATTTCAAATGACTTTTTTTCTTTATTTATTTTTTAATTTTATTTTTTTTTTTATTTAATATTTCATTCATTTAAAAGAAAAAAACAGAATAGCAGAAATAACAAAACTTTACAAACCCTTGAATGAAAAGGAGCAGATTGGAAGAACAAGATCTTATATTTTCTGCCCCTTTTTTACAATACAATCTTACAATATCAAGCATCATTAATCAACATAATTTAACAGATTACATTTCTGTGACTTTGTCACATGCCACCGACTTATTTCATAATTTTAACCATTATTTATAAGATTACATTGCTTTATCAAAGTGCTGAGTTGCCATAAAACAACATTGAAACATATAAATGTTATAAAATATATGGTGAAAAAAAGAGGTATTTTTGTTGCTGCAAATGAGCGATTAGCATAACCAGTTAACCATAAAACCTAAATCAAAAACTGTAGCCTGACTCTGTCTGTATAACTTGTAAACTGTGGTCATTTCACAATGACACGTGACTCATGTCTCTTTCTCTAAAATTGTATTGTAGCATTATTAGTTATTATTACTATTATTATTAATATATAAATAAAGATAAATAAAAATATTATAATTTGTAATACATTTGACTCTTTTACGACAACAAACGCTGAGCCATTAATTATTATACAGATAACAAATGCACAAACATGCTGAAATTCCAGCAGCTTAATGCTAACTTTAACATTGAAACACCATAGACATGCTAACATGTTAGCATCGGCGTTAGCATAAAATACATCTGTCAACTGTTTCAGAAGACTAACAGGTCAGATTAACATAAAAAATGTAAATATTCCTCAGACATATGCTCTTTAGGGTTTTAGTGGAGAAAAATTAAGATAAAGCGAAATAAAACAAATGAAACCAACGAAGCAGCAGCTCGAAGCACTCCTTCATTGGTTCAAGATTCAAAGCAAAGCTCGGTTGATTATATGGAAGAAAGGAAACATTTGCGGTAAAACAGTTATTTAGCAACTAATCGATGACTAATTTAGTTGACAACTATTTTAATAATTGATTTTAATCGATTAATTCGATTAGTTGTTTCAGCTCTAGTGCAGGATGTCTCGTTTTGGGAGGAATAAACGTTTTAGTCGATTGTAGTTTATTGTCTGTATTACAACGTTTGGAAAGAGGTGTCATTTTATTTAAAGCGGTGATTTGCTTTGAAGTTATAAATTCCAACCGGACTCTGTCTCGGCAGAGAGCAGTGCAGCGTTTGGAGCTGTGCGAATGGAATGGAGGACAATTCTCGTTTCTTGACTGCAACAAGACAAGAGTCCCAGTTAGTGATGTTAATCCACACAAAAGTGACTCATGATTAACATATTTTAATGGCTTTGAGAGGGGATAAGAATCGGACTTGCCCCTGCTGAAGAGTGGCAAAGCAATGAACCAACGAAGCAGTGGTTCGAAGCACTGCTTCATTGGCTCAACTTTCAAGTGGAGTCGCGCTGCAGAAGCGGTTAATTACAGACCCGCTGCAGGGTCTGCAATCAACATAGAGAAATGATTATTTTCCCGACAAACACCCTAAAAAACAACGGCCGCTCCGAAGGGCCGTTAAGGCAATCATTAAGCAAAAAGGCCATTGATGCCAGTGGATCGAATCATTTCTTAATGATACCCGAAAAGAACCTGTTCTTGATACCCAACCCTAGTCCTTTTACTGTCAGCACCCAATCAACTAACTATGTATGTGATACATTATCTCATTCTTGCATTTCATTGTCTGAACTGTTGGTTTTAAAGCTCTAGGTCGACACAATTTCTCTTATTTGTACTGTGTTGAAAAATGTATTGAATAAAAATGTGTTGCATCTTCAACATGCGCTGTTAATATGCTGATTGACCTGTGTTTCAGAACAATGATGAACGTAAGCCGCTGATCCCACACCCAAATCCAGTCAGCAAACCCCCAAATGGGACAGAATGGATCACAAGCAATGTCCCCTCAGCACGTACAGATGAACAGGCCCTCTTTACGTCCATTCTCACCAAGACTGCACAGTATGCTAGCTTCACATTCTGTTTATTATACTCAACAAAAATATAAACGCAACACTTTTGGTTTTGCTCCCATTTTGTATGAGATGAACTCAAAGATCTAAAACTTGTTCCACATACACAATATCACCATTTCCCTCAAATATTGTTCACAAACCAGTCTAAATCTGTGATAGTGAGCACTTCTCCTTTGCTGAGATAATCCATCCCACCTCACAGGTGTGCCATATCAAGATGCTGATTAGACACCATGATTAGTGCACAGGTGTGCCTTAGACTGCCCACAATAAAAGGCCACTCTGAAAGGTGCAGTTCTGTTTTATTGGGGGGGGGGGGGGATACCAGTCAGTATCTGGTGTGACCACCATTTGCCTCATGCAGTGCAACACATCTCCTTCGCATCATCCGTGAAGAGAACACCTCTCCAACGTGCCAAACGCCAGCGAATTTGAGCATTTGCCCACTCAAGTCGGTTACGACGACGAATTGGAGTCAGGTCAAGACCCCGATGAGGACGACAAGCATGCAGATGAGCTTCGCAGAGACAGTTTCTGACAGTTTGTGCAGAAATTCTTTGGTTATGCAAACCGATTGTTTCAGCAGCTGTCCGGGCTGGTCTCAGACGATCTTGGAGGTGAACATGCTGGATGTGGAGGTCCTGGGCTGGTGTGGTTACATGTGGTCTGCGGTTGTGAGGCTGGTTGGATGTACTGCCAAATTCTCTGAAACGACTTTGGAGACGGCTTATGGTAGAGAAATGAACATTCAATACACGAGCAACAGCTCTGGTTGACACGCTCCCTCAAATCTTGCGACATCTGTGGCATTGTGCTGTGTGATAAAACTGCACCTTTCAGAGTGGCCTTTTATTGTGGGCAGTCTAAGGCACACCTGTGCACTAATCATGGTGTCTAATCAGCATCTTGATATGGCACACCTGTGAGGTGGGATGGATTATCTCAGCAAAGGAGAAGTGCTCACTATCACAGATTTAGACTGGTTTGTGAACAATATTTGAGGGAAATGGTGATATTGTGTATGTGGAAAAAGTTTTAGATCTATGAGTTCATCTCATACAAAATGGGAGCAAAAGCAAAAGTGTTGCGTTTATATTTTTGTTGAGTGTAAATTAGGTCTTTTTTGTTCTTGTTGTTTTCTTGATACTTTAAATGCTTTGGCCTTGTGCAGGAACATCATTGATGTCTCAGCTGCTGATTCTGTCATGATGGAGCAACATGAATACATGGACAAAGCACGTCAGTACAGGTGTGTGTCTGAGTGACCATTTGACATTTTATTTCTATTACAGTGCTTGTCACTTACTGAAGGCTGTTGTTCTGTTTCCTGGTTTACGGTTCTGTTTCCTGGTTTACGGTCTGTTTATATCTATGAGAAGTGTCTATATACCTGTTTTCATACAATTTTAGACATAAGTTTAGGTTCACCTAGACTTACAAACATTCAAACTCAGATGGCATCGGAAAATTTTAGAAAGTCACAGTTCGGTTCATGTTTGTGTTTAGATGTCATGGTTTGGTATGAGGTTTCTACATACAGTGGCTTTAATCTCAGAGTTGCCGTCAGACACTTCAGCATTGTGAGACAAAATAAATAATGAAAAATTAAAGTTTACATTAACATTTATGAATTGATTACATATCTTGTCATTTGCATTGATGAGTTCACTGTGCAGTGCATTGTTTTGTTTTTTGTGACACATTGTGCCAGACTCCATTCTGTATTTTGCCTATTTTAGGTTTGTGTTTTGCATAAATGACGGCATCTCATAAAATCTCAGTCTTTACAAATTTGAAATCATTGTACAGTGTGTGTATTTGGAGGCCATCTAATCTGTGAAATTTTACAGTAAGTCAAATAAAATCTCATCTTCTGTCATAAGTTGGTGACATTTTCAGTCTAAACTCAAATGCGGTCTGATGTCATCTGGAGAGAGTGATTCAACAAGTGTGTGTTTGGGTGGGTGGGTGGGGGGGGTTGGGCACAGTTAAACCCATGTGTGTTGCTAGGTGACACCACACTCATGTTGCACTTAGACACTTTTCAACTGACAGGTCGAATGTGATCGCCTGCTGTCTACTATCGTATCGTACGCGAATAGCGCTGCCTTTTCTAAGTGTCCAGTGAGCGGTGTTTGATGTTCGTGTGTGGTACCTGGAACTTGGCCGACAGCTGCCGAAAGGGGGATCGAATGAGCACGTGCAGGGCATTCGCAGTCTTTCGGCTGCTTGTATGTGCAAATGGTTGTGGCGACAGGTGTACGAGGCATTTGAGGCGGCTCCTGATTTTTATATGAATGCATGCAATTCCACCTTTGTGTGCTAGTCGGCTTCAGTCGTGTTATGTGTGAAGGGGCCTTTAATGGCGCGCTGTATCAGCATCGCCTGAGGCTCTCCACCAAAGCGAACATCATCATCACTCATCTTCAACTGCTTTTCTGGGTTCAGGTCACGGGGGCAAGCAGGGGACCCCAGACTTCCCTTTCCAGGGCCACATTGACCACCTCTGACTGGGGGATCCCGAGGCGTTCCCAGGCCAGTGTGGAGATATAATCTCTCCACCTAGTCCTGGGTCTTCTCCGGGGTCTCCTCCCAGATGGACGTGCCTGGAACACATCCCTTGGGAGGTGCTCGTGGGGCATCTTTACCAGATGCCCGAACCACCTCAGCTGGCTCCTTTCAACACGAAGGAGCAGCGACTCTACTCCGAGCTCCCCACAGTTGACTGAACTTCTCACCCTATCTCTAAGGGAGATGCCAGCCACCCTTCTGAGGAAGCCCATTTTGGCCACTTGTACCCGCGATCTAGTTCTTTCGGTCATGACCCAACACTCATGACCATAGGTGAGAGTAGGAATGAGGATTGACCAGTAGATTGAGAGCTTCGCCTTTTCGGTCAGCTCTCTTTTTGTCCCAACAGTACGGTAGAGCGAACGCAATACTGCCCCTGCTGTGCCGATTCTCCGGCCAGTCTCACGCTCCATCATCCCCTCAGACCCCGAGGTACTTGAACTCCTTCACTTGGAGCAAGGCCGTATTCCCTACCCAGAGTAGGCAATCCATTGGTTTCCTGCTGAGAACCATAGCCTCAAATTTAGAGGTGCTTATCTTCAGCCGCTTCACACTTGGCTGTGAACCGATCCAGTGAGTGTTGGAGGTCATTGGCCGATGAAGCCAACAAGACCACATCATCTGCAAAAAGCAGTTATGAAACTCTGAGCCCACCAAACTGGAAACTTTCCTCCCCCCGACTACGCCTCGATATCCTGTCCATGAATATCACAAACAGGATTGGTGACAAGGTGTAGCCCTGGGGAGGCCAACCTCCACCGGAAACGAGTCTGACTTACTGCCGTGCGCCCGAACACAGCTCTCACTTTGCAAGTACAGAGATTGGATGGCCCTGAGAAGGCACCCCTCACACCATACTTCCACAGCACGTCCACAGTATCTCCCAGGGTACCGGATCATACACCTTCTCCAAGTCCACAAAAGCCATGTAGACTGGATGGGCATACAACTCCTGGCAATAATTATGGAATCACCGGCCTTGGAGGATGTTTATTCAGTTGTTTAATTCTGTAGAAAAAAAAGCAGATCACAGACATGACACAAAACTAAAGTCATTTCAAATGGCAACTTTGTGGCTTTAAGAAACACTATAAGAAATCAGGAAAAATAATTGTGGCAGTCAGTAACGGTTACTTTTTTAGACCAAGCAGAGGGAAAAAAATATGGAATCACTCAATTCTGAGGAAAAAATTATGGAACCACCCTGTAAATTTTCATCCCCAAAACTAACACCTGCATCAAATCAGATCTGCTCGTTAGTCCGCATCTAAAAAGGAGTGATCACACCTTGGAGAGCTGTTGCACCAAGTGGACTGACATGAATCATGGCTCCAACATGAGAGATGTCAATTGAAACAAAGGAGAGGATTATCAAACTCTTAAGAGGGTAAATCATCACGCAATGTTGCAAAAGATGTTGGTTATTCACAGTCAGCTGTGTCTAAACTCTGGCCCAAATACAAACAACATGGGAAGGTTGTTAAAGGCAAACATACTGGTAGACCAAGGAAGACATCAAATTGTCAAGACAGAAAACTTAAAGCAATATGTCTCAAAAATCGAAAATGCACAACAAAACAAATGAACGAATGGGAGGAAACTGGAGTCAACGTCTGTGACCGAACTGTAAGAAACCGCCTAAAGGAAATGGGATTCATATACAGAAAAGCTAAACGAAAGCCACCATTAACACCTAAACAGAAAAAACCAAGGTTACAATGGGCTAAGGAAAAGCAATTGTGGACTGTGGATGACTGGATGAAAGTCATATTCAGTGATGAATCTCGAATCTGCATTGGGCAAGGTGATGATGCTGGAACTTTTGTTTGGTGCCGTTCCAATGAGATTTATAAAGATGACTGCCTGAAGAGAACATGTAAATTTCCACAGTCATTGATGATATGGGGCTGCATGTCAGGTAAAGGCACTGGGGAGATGGCTGTCATTACATCATCAATAAATGCACAAGTTTACGTTGATATTTTGGACACTTTTCTTATCCCATCAATTGAAAGGATGTTTGAGGATGATGAAATCATTTTTCAAGATGATAATGCATATTGCCATAGAGCAAAAACTGTGAAAACATTCCTTGCAAAAAGACACATAGGGTCAATGTCATGGCCTGCAAATAGTCTGGATCTTAATCCAATTGTAAATCTTTGGAAGTTGAAGAAAATGGTCCATGACAAGGCTCCAACCTGCAAAGCTGATCTGGCAACAGCAATCTGAGAAAGTTGGAGCCAGATTGATGAAGAGTACTGTTTGTTACTCATTAAGTCCATGCCTCAGAGACTGCAAGCTGTTATAAAAGCCAGAGGTGGTGCAACAAAATACTAGTGATGTGTTGGAGCGTTCTTTTGTTTTTCATGATTCCATAATTTTTTCCTCAGAATTGAGTGATTCCATATTTTTTTTCCCTCTGCTTGGTCTAAAAAAGTAACCGTTACTGACTGCCACAATTTTTTTTTTTTTCCTGATTTTCTTAGTGTTTCTTAAAGCCAGAAAGTTGCCATTTGAAATGACTTTAGTTTTGTGTCATGTCTGTGATCTGCTTTTTTTCTACAAAATTAAACAACTGAATGAACATCCTCCGAGGCCGGTGATTCCATAATTTTTGCCAGGGGTTGTACTCCCAGGCACCATCCAGGGTCCTTGTGAGAGTGAAGAGCTGGTCGGTTGTTCCTCGACCAGGACGGAACCCGCATTGTTCCTCTTCAATCAGAGGTTCGACTATTGGCCGAACCCTCCTTTCCAGCACCCTGGAGTAGACTTTATCAGGGGGGCCGAGTAGTGTGTGCCCCTGTAGTTGGCACACACTCTCTGGTCCCTCTTTTTAAATATGGGGACCACCACCCCAGTCTCCTTAGGCACTGTGCCAGACCTCAACACAATGTTGAAAAGACATCTCATCCAAGACAATCCCTTCACACCCAGAGCCTTCAGCATTTCTGAACGGATCTCATCAACCCCCAGGGCCTTGCGACTGCGGAGTTGTTTGACCTCAGTGACTTCCACCAGGGAAATTGATGAAAATCCTCAATCAGTTTCCAGCTCTGCCCCTACTATAGCGGGTGCTCCAGTCTGACGCAGGAGTTACTCAAAGTGTTCCTTCCAGCGCCGGATTGCATCCTCAGTTGAGGTCAGCAGAGTCCCATCCTTACTGTATACAGCTTGGATGGTTCCCTGTTTTCCCCTCCTGAGGTGCCTCACGGTCCGCCAGAAGCACATTCGTGTTGACCGAAAGTCCTTCTCCGTGGTTGCTCTGAAGTCCTCCCACACCCTCTGCTTTGCCTCCCCCACAGCAGAGGCTGCTGCCCTTCAGGCCTGTCGGTACCTTGCAACTGCCTTTGGAGTCCTCTGAGATAACATATCCCGGAAGGACCCCTTCTTCAATCGGACGGCGTCCCTCACCACCGGTGTCCACCACGGTGTTCCAGGGTTGCTGCCCCTTGAGGCTCCTAAGACCTTCAAGCCACAGCTCCCCGTTGCAGCTTCAGTAATGGAAGCTTTGAACATTGCCCATTCTTTTTCAATGCCCCCAACCTCCACAGAGATGCTAGAGAAGCTCTGCCGGAGGTGTGAGTTGAAGGTCTGTCGGACAGTGGGCTCCTCCAGGAGCCCAAAGAGAACATTATTACTCTAAAATCAGCGTTAAACAAATGTTTACATTTCATCACTCGTACAAAGGCTGTAATTTTCAAGGCTAACTGCTCTATCCACATCTAGTTATCTCAGTCATACATGCTGATTGAATCAGTGTTTCTCATGACACAGCAGGAGGTCTGAGGTCGTGTTCTGGACATGGTTAGTTGAAATTCATTCCAACCTTCTTTTGTTTTTCCCCTCAGCACAAAGCTAGCTGTGTTGAGCAACAGTTTGCCTCAGAAAAAGGCCCTCACTCTCCCCTCCCTCACCAGCCAGCCCCACCAAGTGCTTGCAAGTGATCTGGTACCATACTCAGATGTTCAACAGGTAATCAGTCATACACATCAGCATAGAGGAATTTCTGAAATGCATGTGCTGCTTTCTTTTGTAATGGAGAATACTTGGAAAATGGAAGACTTAGGGATTCAGTTTAGCAAGTATTACCTTAGAAACAGTTCAGTATAAATTCTATACTTTTTTATGATTCAGTTCAGTTAATTTGATAGTTCCAAAAAATAACTGTGATGGAAAATGAATTGTAAAAAAAAAAAAAAAAAGTTTAAAATGTAAGCCGTTCACACGGTATGCAATCACTTTACAGCACACAAGTATGGCATCAATGTTTTGCAGAGTAGCTGCACATTATGATAGCAGAAGGCAGAGTTCAGAGCATGTGAGCAAGAAAAGTTAAGTCCACCATAAGTTACATACGATGTAATACAGCTGTGCTATGAACACATCAGTGTGTTGGAGATGAGCTTGAAGAGTTTCAGCCAGCATTTAAAAGGTGCCAGGTGAACGCAAGAATTAAGGGCACAGAATTTACCAAAGTTGGCAGACATCAAAAGCTTGTGATGCTGGGACTGTAATTTTTTTTTCCTTAACAGTAAATAAAATGTGAATAAATTAAAGTAAAATTGAACACTTTATTTTCTATGACTTTGATGCTTATATTTCTGGCACTCAGTTAAACTCCATTCATTTTAATGTGACAGATTATTTACACAAAAGTTCACTAAAGTCTTTAGTGGAACATACAGTACATGAGTGAGGGAAGCCACCAAGACTTGAGACAACTCTGAAGGAACCTCTGTGGCTGTAACTGTACAAACAGTGCACAGTACTGCAAATGGCTGTAATTGCAAAATGGTGAATGTGATGTTGCGACCTGCAAAAGCACATGTTGATTGTGTAATTTCAACTCTATTGTTGTGTCGTACAGAGGCAGCATAAAAAAGTGTCATTGCCCAAATACTTGTGGGCCTATCTATTTCCCTATCAAACCTTGATATTCAAAACTATGAAAGACTTTTTTAAAACATTTTAGATACTGTGTTAATGTATGAAGTAAATTAGTGGTATTGCTGTGTGTAGAAAGTTTCACTTTGCAAATCTTTTTTTTTTTTTTTCTTCTTCTAGGATACTGGAATAGTTTGTAAATCCTGGGTTGTTTAGTGGGTGGTCTTTTAATAATCTGAGATCAAATTAAAGCAGTTGGGGGTATTTTTGTTACATGTTACAGAGATCTTGAACAAGCTGTGTCAAACCTAAATGATGTTTTCAGCAAGAGATTAGTATTAAAAACCCTCAGCTGTGGAGATATAAATGTCAAGGGGAAAAAAAACCCCAATAATCAGTTTTCCAAAATATGACCCCCTTAAAATTATGTTACTGTTGGCAACACTGAAATTTAGACTCTTTAATTTTCCAATCTGCTCCTTGCAATTTAAAATCTCAGTGTAAAAATATGTACATATCAGTGATTCATACTGGGTTTTTTTTCTGCAGGTTTACGTGTCATTCTACTTAGGGGTCTGACTGTAAAACAGAGCTGTTGGGTTCTTCAGTGTAGCAGTTGATGTGGTTGTCTATCTCAAAAGATTTACCATCATAATATACAGTGAGGAAAATAAGTATTTGAACACCCAGCAGTTTTGCAAGTTCTCCCACTTAGAAATCATGGAGGGGTCTGAAATTTTCATCATAGGTGCATGTCCACTGTGAGACATAATCTAGAAAAAATCCGGAAATCACAATGTATGATTTTTTTTTTATTTTTTTTAAATAATTTATTTGTATGTTACTGCTGCAAATAAGTATTTGAACACCTACCAACCAGCAATCTGGCTCACACAGACCTGTTAATTTTTCTTTAAGAAGCCCTCTTATTCTGCACTCTTTACCTGTATTAATTGCACCTGTTTGAACTTGTTACCTGTATAAAAGACACCTGTTCACACACTCAATCAATCACACTCCAACCTGTCCACCATAGCCAAGACCAAAGAGCTGTCTAAGGACACCGTTGACAAAACTGTAGACCTGCACAAGGCTGGGATGGACTACAGGACAACAGGCAAGCAGCTTGGTAAAAGACAACAACTCTATTAGAAAGTAGAAGAAACACAAGATGAATGTCAATCTCCCTCGCTCTGGGATTCCATGCAAGATCTCAATTTGTGGGGTAAGGATGATTCTGAGAAAGCTCAGAACTACACAGGAGGACCTGGTCAATGACCTGAAGAGAGCTGGGACCACAGTCACAAAGATTACATTAGTAACACATGATGCTGTCATGGTTTAAAATCCTGCATGGCAGCAAGGTCCCCCTGCTCAAGCCAACACATGTCCAGGCCCGTTTGAAGTTCACCAGTGACCAGCATGGAAGCATGGGGGTAGAAACATCATACTCTGGGTGTGCTCTTCTGCAAAGGGGACAGGACGACTGTACCGTATTGAAGGGAGGATGGATGGGGTCATGTATTGCGAGATTTTGGCAAACAACCTCCTTCCCTCAGTAAGAGCATTGAAGATGGGTCATGGCTGGGTCTTCCAGCATGACAATGACCCCCAAACACACAGCCAGGGCAACTAAGGAGAGGCTCCGTAAGAACCATTTCAAGGTCCTGGAGTGGCCGAGCCAGTCTCCAGACCTGAACTCAATAAAAAATCTTTGGAGGGAGCCGAAACTCCAAACCTGAAAGATTTAGAGAAGATCTGTATGGAGGAGTGGACCAAAATCCCTGCTGTAGTGTATGTAAACCTGGTGAAAAACTACAGGAAACGTTTGACCTCTGTAACTGCAAACAACGGCTACTGTACCAAATATTAACATTGATTTTCACAGGTGTTCAAATACTTTTTTGCAGCAGTAACATACAAATAAATTATATATATATATATATAAAAAAAAAACTACATTGTGATTTGCGGATTTTTTTTTTTTTTTAAGATTATGTCTCTCACAGTGGACATGCACCTAAGATGAAAATTTCAGACCCCTCCGTGATTTCTAAGTGGGAGAACTTGCAAAACCGCAGGGTGTTCAAATACTTATTTTCCTCACTGTATGACGTACAGTAGTGTTCAGAATAATAATAGGGCTATGTGAGTAAAAAGATTGATCCAGGTTGTGAGTATATTTCTTATTGTTACATGGGAAACAAGGTACCAGTAGATTCAGTAGATTCTCACAAATCCAACAAGACCAAGCATTCATGATATGCACACTCTTAATGGTATGAAATTGGGCTATTAGTAAAAAAAAAGTAGAAAAGGGGGTGTTCACAATAATAGTAGTGTGGCATTCAGTCAGTGAGTTTGTCAGTTTTGTGGAACAAACAGGTGTGAATCAGGTGTCCCCTATTTAAGGATGAAGCCAGCACCTGTTGAACATGCTTTTCTCTTTGAAAGCCTGAGGAAAATGAGACGTTCAAGACATTGTTCAGAAGAACAGCGTAGTTTGATTAAAAAGTTGATTGGAGAGGGGAAAACATGTATGCAGGTGCAAAAAATTATAGGCTGTTCATCTACAATGGTCTCCAATGCTTTAAAATGGACAAAAAAAAAAAAAAACAGACGCATGGAAGAAAATGGAAAACAACCATCAAAATGGATAGAAGAATAACCAGAATGGCAAAGGCTCACCCATTGATCAGCTCCAGGATGATCAAAGACAGTCTGGAGTTACCTGTAAGTGCTGTGACAGTTAGAAGACGCCTGTGTGAAGCTAATTTATTTGCAAGAATCCCCCGCAAAGTCCCTCTGTTAAATAAAAGACGTGCAGAAGAGGTTACAATTTGCCAAAGAACACATCAACTGGCCTAAAGAGAAATGGAGGAATATTTTGTGGAGAGTAAAACTGTTCTTTTTAGGTCCAAGGGCCGCAGACAGTTTGTGAGACGACCCCCAAACTCTGAATTCAAGCCACAGTTCACAGTGAAGACAGTGAAGCATGGTGGTGCAAGCATCATGATATGGGCATGTTTCTCCTACTGTGGTGTTGGGGTCTATATATCGCATACCAGGTATCATGGATCAGTTTGGATATGTCAAAATACTTGAAGAGGTCATGTTGCCTTATGCTGAAGAGGACATGCCCTTGAAATGGGTGTTTAAACAAGACAATGACCCCAAGCACACTAGTAAACGAGCAAAATCTTGGTTCCAAACCAACAAAATTAATGCCTCGCAGATGTGAAGAAATCATGAAAAACTGTGGTTATACAACTAAATACTAGTTTAGTGATTCACAGGATTGCTAAAAAAGCAGTTTGAACATAAAAGTTTTGAGTTTGTAGCATCAACAGCAGATGCTACTATTATTGTGAACACCCCCTTTTCTACTTTTTTTACTAATAGCCCAATTTCATAGCCTTAAGAGTGTGCATATCATGAATGCTTGGTCTTGTTGGATTTGTGAGAATCTACTGAATCTACTGGTACCTTGTTTCCCATGTAACAATAAGAAATATACTCAAAACCTGGATTAATCTTTTATTCACATAGCACTACTATTATTCTGAACACTACTGTACGTATACAGCTAATAGGGCAGGTCGGAGGGTAATATCAGTCTGTCGGCGTGATGACGGATTTCTCATTGTTACTGCTTTTCTCGTTCTTTGTGATTGCTATTTGGAACTTTTTTCCTTTTTGTTGTAGGTGGCAAAGATAGCGGCTTACGCTTACAGTGCAATCTCTCAAATCAAGGTGGATGCTAAAGAAGAACTGGTGGTGCAGTTTGCTATTCCCTGATGACTGTGGGACTCTGGCCTACTTGTTGTTGCTCCCATCCAGCTCTCTGTGACACACCCACATCCTCGCCTTCCAGCCCCAAATCAAAGTATCTTGGTCCGTGTGCTTCTTAGCCATGCCTCTATGATAAAGACAGTTCAGGATTACAACTCAAATTGCACCTGATGTTGTTACTACTGCTGTTGACTTTTATTGTTTCTGTTATCATTTAACTAAATGTGTAATGTTCTTCTTGTGTATGTGTGGAAAATTTAATTCAAAGTTAGTGAAAAATTAAATTTTTGGTCAAGAATCACAAGGGCCAATGGAAGATACTGTGCTTGGCTTACTACTGTCACATTTACAAAAAACAAGGCCTCCTCTCTAAAGGCTGGAGCGCATCATGGATCCAGCTGGGGAAAAATCATCTATGCTTCTCTATCCCACAAATGGTTCAAAGCTATTGTCACAGCTACCATGTTTTTAAGATTGTTTTATTTTTTGTAGAGCGAGTGCAAGTTATTCATTATTGTCATTTGCTTTAGTTCTGTAAAGGCATGTAGTGTGTGTCCACCCAGATGCACAAAGCTCTTGGTATGTCAGCTTCAGTGATCAAGAGCAGTGAGGTTGAAAGGCAGCATTTAATAATTCCTTTCCTTCATTCAGCAGCAAAAATGGCAGAATTGTTGGGAGTAGCATGAGAACACTGTATGTGTAGATGTCTGCTATATGTGAGATTGTGCCTGGGAACTGTCAAGTACCGTTCAGAAAGCGATATCTTACACCAAAAGACAAATAATCAAGCTAACATGAATAAATTTGGGTTACATTTTGCAGTAGTAACAATGAAACAGAGTTGGTTTCTGCTGGTGGATGAGAACGCAAACGAGAGATTTTGCTGAAATGCAATTTTCTTTGGGCATGTGCACCTGGGTTTAAAGATGTTAACAAATCTTTTTCTTTTTTTTTAAGTTTAAGATGTCAAATCATTGTATTCATATCAGGTTTGTCATATAACATACAGTGGAGGCACATGGGGATGAAGAAGATATGGAAGGTGCAGAAATGGTTATTCATGCCTTTGTACAGAATTTTATGTTGGAATATACAAAGACGATTATCTAAAGTTCAATTTGTAGCCGGCTTATCAAGACTGGCTGTGATCTTAACTTTTTATAAGACACTTTAAAGTATGTCACCTTTTAGATGAAGCTAAAAATGCAGATATGATCGAATTAATCACATTACCATATTTTTCGGACCGGAAGTCACCAGAGTATACGTAGCTTCTGTCAAAAATTGCATCATGTATAGGGGGAAAAAACACCTATATGATACTGGAGTATAAGTTGCATTTGTTTTTGAAACATTTCGTAACATCTGCAGAAAACACAGCCACACATTAGCCTAAATAACAGGCTAAATATTTTTGATGATTCTAGTTTCCACTTAACTGAAAAATGTACCACACAGTGATTCTTTTTTTGTTTGTTTGGTTGGTTTTTTTTTTATGCAAGTTGCCAGCCCTCCCAAACTACCTAAATAAAATAAATATAACTATGACTTGTCCAGAAAATACGGTAATCATAATCTAACCACTGTAGCAGTTTGGGGAAGTGCTAGCAATATACAAACTACAACAGATAAAATGAAGTCTTTCAGTGATTATTTATTGTCTTTAAACATATTCTTGCTGGACATACTCGTATGTGTGGGCACGATGCAGCACTCTTAATTTTCTAAAGGGATGATCTGTAAGGCTGTGATTATTATAACCATGTAGTTATTTTCAACATTTTGCAACAGGTTATTAGCGTTCATTTGTGTTTGTTCTCAGACGTATACTACTATCTGCAAAGTGTTTACGCTAGTACCAAAAAGTCTGAGGGTGTGTTTTTTTTTTTTTTTTTTTTTTTTTTTTTGGTGGGTACAGTTTATTCATTAAAGATTTTCAACATAAATACTGATGTGTCTTAATAAATATGAAATTCTTAAAATCTGGGAAGTTATTAATGAATTATAGTTATACAAGTGATGCTACAATGCTTGAACGTAGCAAATAGATCAGTAAATCGCTAACCCCACCACCTAATTTAATTGCTAAAAGCTTTTTTGAATCCCAGATGAGCTAATCAAAAATGTTCTACAAACATGCTGATTTCATCTCATATATATAATGAACAAATAAACATTCTGCATTGATTAATTACCACAGTTAGGTCAGTAAAATGAGACCTTACCCATGTGAAGCACCTTAGGGCACCTTTGTTGTGATTTGACAGTATATAAATGAACTGACAATCAAGAGTCATCTTAATCCCTCTGCTAAGATTGTTTTGATGCCAAATATTTGCCAATGCTCGTTCCTCATGAGTCAGCACTGAAGTCCATCTTACTTAAATGAGGCAGGGCAGCGATCACTCGATTCCTAAGTGACAAAAGGAAAAAAATCTTAGAGGTATTTGCATCCTTGGGAATAATACAATAAAAGCTAAATGGTGCACATGTTTATCCATGCAAAGTGCTCAGAAATTGCACATTTTATTTTGATCATTTTAGTAGTGTTTGAAGGAGAGATTACAAAATGTTGCAGACAGGTATTGACATTTATGGATGGATGGGCTTTGGTTCAAAGATTTAGTTTTCTTTCCAGGTCTAGTTTGTAAAATTTTCCTTTTGCAGGATAGGTTTTCTTTTATCTTGCCTTATGATGTCACAAAGACCTGATAGGCTGAGGTTTACAGAAGTCTATGATGTGGCAAAACAGTCATGTATCCATGCCAGTGCTGCTATTCAGAGGCAATGTTACGCATTCACTCTGGTCTTTATTCTAGCACCCGTTCTCACTGAGATGCTCCTGTGAAATGTGTCACTGCAATCAGCACTCCTGTATACACAAGGAATTGCTCTAAAAACTTCTAATGTGTGAGAAGGTACAAGATGTCATACAATGTTTGCGTTTGATTTTGTTGTGTTGGGTCAGCTACACAATTTTAATCAACTTATCAGGACAAACTGCCAACATATGACTGGCTACAGTTCCACAAAATGAGAACTTGCTCACTCTGCAGAACAATTTTTCATTCATCTGTTTACACTTTATCTGACAACACCATGCAAAAGAATATCACCACATTAATCAACAATCTAGTTTGAGCTCTGGCTGAAATAAAGTCCTCCTGTAAGCTTTGTGGGCCTCTAATGTTTCCATGCAGAGTGATGGTATGTAGATATGGCAGCACGATGAGCCTGTCCACCTCTGACAGAATATGAATTTTGTTTCCATGAAGATACAGCACACGTAGTTCATGCAGCTCGCACAAAACCTGCAGTAAACACACAGTTGGCATAAGTAAAGGGTACTTGAACTGACATTATGCAGAAATAAAAACATGCATGAGCTGACATGCATATTGACAAAAAAACCATGAACAAGTCAAAAACGAATTCTGGGCAATCAAACTAACTGTCTGTGTGTGTGATTTTGTTGAAGGACAGGTCCAGCCAGGCGAGCAGTGATGGCTCAGCCAGAAATTGATTAATAATCAGCGGGAGGTCATTCAATGTCAATCATGTCATTGTTATTGAGACGGAGGGAGCGGCTGTGGTATTTCTTCTCTGAATTTCTCTTAATGGGTCGAAGGCCACTGCTGGGTTTGTCTGTGCACCTGGATGAGGAGATAAAAAGAAATTCAGACAACTGAATTAAGTTGATTTTAATAATGAAACCTTTTATCGTCTTGTGCATCTGCAAATTAAAATAGCATACAACAAGGGCAAACTCACTACAATGTGAATCCACGAGTTTGGTTAAGAAACTAAAGCAGGAAAACCACTATGGTGGCAGTGCAGTTTATGTGCCAGGAAGGGAAATTTTACATATTGAGTCTGGCCTGTTTCCACAGATTAACCCGTAAAGGGTATAGAGGGTCACGTTATGCAAATTTAGTACCCATTACTATTTTGGATAATACCGTAACTGGCAGCAGATTCTGTAATGTATTCAAAAATTCCACTTAGCTCATGTGGAACTTTGTATACATAAACCTAATCTGAGACATTTTACATACATTAGTACATAATCACTCTCAAACTCTTCTGCTCAAGCTGCCATCTCTAGTAAGGTCCATAGCCTAGGTTTCATTAATATAAGGTCACTGCTCTCAAAATCTGATAAATGATTTAATTCTGGAACTTTGTTTAGGGCCCCTTCACACATAGTACAAATAAGTACAAATCAGGGCAAATCATGGCGGAACAGCTCATATGAGTGATCCACGAAAAGATCGAGCCAATGGGCAGGTGTGAACGAACCCACTGCGACGGTTTCGTTCATTTGACAGCGTCATGCAGGAGTGTGCACAAAACTCTTGCAGCGGGAACACAGTGTGAGGGTTGGTAAGGTTAGTTAGACCTTACTGTGAAGTGCCTTGAGGCAAGCGATATATGTTTTTATGTATTTCTATGTGAGGATAGAAAGCACACGCGCGTGAACGTCAAAATATGGTACACGTTCTGCCGCTGTGACGTTCAGGACCAGAGTTGTCAACAGCTACTGCTGTTGGCAGCCAACCACACCCCCTGTCCAGTCAGCGCACAGACCAAGGTGTCACTCTGTGAGAGGCGCCTCACCTGGGGGGGTGACCCACTCGCACGCACATGTTGTGGGGGAGCGAGGGGGACTGCGTAAAACACACGCACACGTGTTGTGGGGGGAGCCGACACTCTGGCATGACACGTGTACTCGGCAACTCCAGAGTCATGGGGGCACTTAGACAAATTTCACCGCCAGCTCAAAAGTGATCGTCTGCTGACTGTTTTCGTGCTACAACCCCAATTCCAATAAAATTGGGATGCTGTGTGAAATGTAAATAAAAACAAAATACAATGATTTGCAAATCCTCTTCAATCTATATTCAATTGAATACACCACAAAGACAAGATATTTAATGTTCAGACTGTAAGACTTTTTGTTTTGGTGCAAATATTTGCTCATTTTGAAATGGATGCCTGCAACACATTTCAAAAAAGCTGGGACAGAGTGCAACAAAAGGTTGGGAAAGCCAGCATCTGTGATGGTATGGGGGTGTGTTAGTGGCCATGGCATGGGCAACTTCATCTGTGATGGCACCATCAATGATGAAAGGTACATCCAGGTTTTGGAGCAACACATGCTGCCATCCAAGCAACGTCTTTTTCAGGGACGTCCCTGCTTATTTCAGCAAGACAATGTCAAGCCACATTCTGCACATGTTACAACAGCGTGACTTCGTAGTTAAAGAGTGCGGGTACTAGACTGGCCTGCCTGCAGTCCAGACCTGTCACCAATTGAAAATGTGTGGTGCATCATGAAGCGCAAAATACGACAACGGAAACCCCGGACTGTTGAACAACTGAAGTGATACATCAAGCAAGAATGGGAAAGAATTCCACCTACAAAGCTTCAACAATTAGTGTCCTCAGTTCCCAAACACTTATTGAGTGTTGTTAGAAGGAAAGGTGATGTAACACAGTGGTAAACATACCACTGTCCCAGCTTTTTTGAAACATGTTGCAGGCATCCATTTCAAAATGAGCGAATATTTGGACAAAAACAATAAAGTTGATCAGTTTGAACATTAAATATCTTGTCTTTGTGGTATATTCAATTGAATATAGGTTTAGGAGGATTTACAAACAATTGTATTTTGTTTTTATTTACGTACATTTTACACAGCGTCCTAACTTCATTGGAATTGGGGTTGCATGTCACAAATCCAACTAGCCATTTACCATCTATTATGGCAGTACTCCAAATTTTTGGCTGTTTTTTTCTGGATATGTAACATACAAAAAAGTGAATGCTAGCTTATAAATGTAGCTGCACAACGACTCAGACCAGTTGATCTTCCTTTCCATCTCATTCATTCTGTTTTTAAGCATTTGGGAGTGAATGTGACTGCCCACAGAGCTTGATGTGAACCAAAAGACGTGCCAATTTACCAGTATCTCTTTTAGGCAGGATTAATATTGTGAAAATATTTGCACAAAAACAATAAAGTTTATCAGTTTGAACATTAAAATATTCAATTGAATATAGGTTGAAGGGGATTTGCAAATCATTGTATTCTGTTTTATTTACATTTTACACAACGTCCCAACTTCACTGGAGGTGGGGTTGTAACAGCGTGAATGGCCACAAATTTTCTAAGTGCCAAGCGAGCAGTGTTAGATGTTCGTGTGTATCACCTGAAATTTGGCAAACCCTTGCCACGAGAGGGATTGAATGGGCTCTCACTCTGTCTTTCAGCCACTGGTGTGCGCAAATAGTTGTAGCAACAGGTGCATAAGGCGTTAGAGGCAGCTACAATTTTACAGGTATTGCATACGATTCCTGCTTTATGCGCAATTCATGTGCATTTCGACCACATTCGTACTATGTGTGAAGGGGCCAAACTAGCAGGAACATCTTTTCAATCTGGACTTCACCTTGCTACATATTTCCCCACCATTTTTGACTTCATCCCAAAGTCACAGGTGCATTTAAGCATGTTCTGTGGCTACCAACATCCTGCAGACAATGCCAGTTTGTGACCGGAGGACCTATTTTTGTGGCCGGGATGGCGGTGGGATTCGAACACCAGGCTGCTCGAACTGAAGACCAAAACTCTACCAGGTCAGCCAAATGGGAATTCCCCGCTAGCCAAGCTAGCAGGAACATCTTTTCAATCTGGACTTGCTACATTTAGATATGATTTGACAGGCGATAGTTGGAGGACACAAATGCACAACGTGCTGGACCGGACGGGTTTGACTTGACTGACATGAAAAGTGGGGTGAACGCGCATGGACCGGGGAAGGCAAAGACGAACAGAAACCAGATTAATGACCTTGGTGATAGGGAACGGGCCCACGAACCTGGGACTCAGTTTTTTCGGAACTCCCCTAAGGGCCAGGTGTTGCGTCGACAGCCAAACCTTCTGATTTGGGGAGTAAGACGGAGCTGCCGAATGCTTGCGATCGGCGGCGGACTTGTATGCCAATGATGTACGCAGCAGGACCGAACGGGCCTGGTCCCAGGTTCGACGACAACGAATAATTAAACGCAAGGTGGAGGGAACTGTGGAATCAAGACTGGTAGTGGGAAACAGCGTGGGTTGATAACCAAAAACAACTTGAAATGGGGCGAAGCCAGTGGAACTCGAGGGCAAACTGTTATGAGCCAGCTCAATCCATGGAAGCTGATCTGACCAGGTTGTGGGATGGCATGACGTGAGGATCCGCAGCCCCTTTTCTAGTTCCTGGTTCACCCGTTCCGACTGCCCATTGGCCTGTGGATGATAGCCTGAGGTGAGGCTACTAGACACCCCGAGGAGACGGCAGAACTCCCTCCAAAAATGTGACGTAAACTGTGGACCCCGATCAGACATGATGTCCTGTGGTAGCTCGTGTAATCTGAATACCTGAGTCAACATAACCTCTGCGGTCTCTTTGGCGGATGGCAATTTCTCCAGTGGAACGAAATGAACCATCTTGGACAGGCGGTCTACTACTGTCATAACGACGGTATGTCCCCTGGACACCGGGAAGCCGGTCACAAAATCTATTGTGATATGTGTCCAGGGACGAGTCGGAACCGGCAATGGTAACAAAGCCCCCGCGGGCAGACGATTGGACGACTTAAACATAGCACATACTTGACAGGCATTTACATACTCCGTAACATCATTAACGAGCCCGGGCCACCAGAAACGCTGTTGCACGACAAAGAGAGTTTTCTTGATACCTGGATGATTGTACATACGGTTTTCATGACACCACTGAATCGTTTCACCCCTAAGGGAAATTGGAACAAAAAGCTTGTCTTGGGGACAGTCTGCGGGAACCGGTGCATTGCCTAATGCGGATCTTGTCTTTGACTCGATGTCCCAAGTGATGGCGGAAACAAAACACAACTTGGGTAGGATAGTGTCAGGGTCCGCGGACACCTCTGTGGAAGCCCCCTGATGGGACAGAGTGTCAGGCTTTCCGTTTTTACTTCCCGGACGATACGACAAAGTGAAATTGAAACGACTAAAGAATATGGCCCACCGGGCCTAGCGAGAATTGAGTCGTTTGGCGGTCTTGAGGTACTCTAAGTTTTTGTGGTCGTGTACACGATGAAAGGTATCTGTGCCCCCTCCAGCCAGTGCCGCCATTCCTCCAAGGCCACCTTTACAGCTAGCAGCTCGCGGTCGCCGATGCCATAATTGCGTTCAGCAGGGGATAACTTCTTGGATAAAAAGGCACAAGGGTGGAGCCTATTGTCACAGGAGCTTCTTTGGGACAATATGGCCCCAACCCCCACATTAGAGGCATCGACCTCCACCACGAACTGTCGGGCTGGGTCAGGGAGGTGCAGCACAGGGGCCGCGGAAATGCGATGTTTTAGGGTTTTAAAAGCTTCGTCGCACTCTGGCATCCACTCGAATGACCTAAGCGATGAGGTGGCGTTATGCAGTGGCGCCGCGACTGTACTGAAGTTCCGAATAAATTTACGATAGAAATTAGCAAAACCCAAAAACCGTTGTAATTCTTTACGGGAAGTGGGAGTAGCCCAATCTCTTACCGCTGAAACCTTTTCAGGGTCCATCCTGATTTCCCCTTTTGAGATCCTGAACCCTAAAAAAGACACGGTGGGTTTATGAAACTCACACTTTTCAGCTTTTAACATAAAGATCGTTTTGAAGCAGTGTTTGCAAGACGGTGCGAACATGTTGGGTGTGGGTTGTCAGATCTGGAGAAAATATTAGGATATCATCCAAATAAATGAAGACATACGAGGTCTATTAGAAAAGAAACCGACCTTTTTATTTTTTTCAAAAACTATATGGATTTGAATCACGTGCGATTACATCAGACAAGCTTGAACCCTCGTGCGCATGCCTGAGTTTTTTCACGCCTGTCGGTTGTGTCATTCGCCTGTGGGCAGGCTTTGAGTGAGCACTGGTCCACCCCTCCCGTCAGAATTCCTTTGTCTGAAAACTTGCTGAGAGACTGGCGCTTTGCTTTATCAAAATTTTTTCAGAAACTGTGAGGCAGATCCGAGTGGACACCATTCGAGAAATTCAGCTGGTTTTCGGTGAAAATTTTAAGGGCTGATGAGAGATTACGGCTGGATTCCATTCACTTTTCGCCGCCAGGATACGGAAGTCGATGGCGTAGTCCGTAACCCGGTGGCCCCCCTGCTTCAGCTTCAGTAGGGATCTTGCCGCTTCCCATCCCGGAGCGGTGTGTTGGAATACTTGCTCCAGAGCTTTGGTGAACACCGGGAGGGAAGCACAGGACGGTGACTGGCGCTCCCATTCGGCTGTGGCCCAGGCAGCGGCTCGTCCGGTCAGGTGAGTGATTATATAAGCGATCTTTGTTCTGTCCGTGGGGCACATGGGGGACATCAGCTCGAAGTGTAGTTTGCACTGTGTAATAAACGGCTTGATGTCCCCTGATTTGCCTGAAAAGTGCTCTGGGCGGGATAGCTGATTGCACATGATCGGTGTGGACGTGGTTGCTGACGAGACAGCTGGCGGCCCTGAGGGGGTGTTAGGACTGCCGGTGGCCAATTCCAATAAAGTTGGGACATTGTGTGAAATGTAAATAAAAACAGAATATGATTTGCATATCCTCTTCAACTTATATTCAACTGAATACACCACAAAGGCAAGATATTTAATGTTCAAACTGATAAACTCTATTGTTTTTGTGCACATAATTGCTCATTTTGAAATGGATGCCTGCAACACATTTCAAAAAAGCTGGGACAGTGGTGTGTTAACACTGTGTGCACAGTGGTAAACATACCATGCAGACACACACTGCTGGAGCAGTGTGTGTCTGCATCCTACTCTGCGTTCCAGGACTCGGTGCTGGAATGGAGCTCTGTAGCGCCTGAGTACTGGAGAAGCTGCAAAGAGAAGCGCATGATCCAGCCCACTGTGGAGATCTGCGCGCACGTTGGTAGACCCACCTGCTCTGGTTCCTCGTCCAGAACAAAAGAGGGATCATTTCCTTCATCATCAGAATCCTCACTGTCTGGTTCAGACTGATGACACACTGTACACTCCATCTTGCTCCAATTAAAAAGAAACTTAAGCGTTTGCTCAACATTCATAAGATGCCTCATTTTTACAAAACAAACAAGAAAAAACCTCCACCACACTAACCACACACGCTATACTCCACCAAAATAATACACACTCCAAACACGCCAAATATTTCTCAAATCTCTCAAATACCAAAATTCTAACTGCTGTCTGCACACCCGAAATGTGCGCGTACTCCCCTGCTGTGAACAAATACACAGCCATCAAGGATTGTGTCGGCCCTCAGCAGCTACATGGCAGTGAGCTGAAACTTTTTCCTCACTTGATGCTTAAAGTCATGCTTCTGTAAATCACCGCCTGGTTTGCACAAACCGACCTGCAGTTCACTCCGAGAGATCACTGCAGACGGCACAAAATATTATAACACCGTGACGCTCCTCAGCAGCTCTACGGCAACGAGGCTGATCATGCTCCCGCAAACCCCCCCTGCTGCGAACAAATATGCAGCGATCAAGGATCACTCCCTCCAAACTTTTGAACTGTCAGACTGACAGGGTCTGCAGGCTCTTCTCTCTGCACAGACTGGAGGACAGCAAGCCCTTCTGAGTTCATGGACAGAATGCTGCAGCTCCTGAGAGGACACCTCCCAGACTCTTTGTGCAGCAACTCTCTTCTTAGGTGCGCATAGCGCTAGCTAACACCACGATCATGGACTGCCGTGTGCTGGCAGAGGAGGCTGTCAAATTCTTCCTGGTTGGCCAGGCATGACAGCAGCCATACTCGCCCCATCACACACAGCAGCAGAATCCCACACCACACAACAGCGCCATCTCTCCTCCACAGCAGCGCTCACAAACCAGCTTCTGCACTGCATTAAAACATTCAGCTGGTCGAACAAAGTTAAACTAAACGCTAACGTTACAAAAACTAAGCAAACTATAAGAAACCATCAAGAACGACAGCAAAATGAAATACGGAAGAATTGAGGTTCTCAGCGTCATTCGTTCAAATTTTTCACAGTTTAAAAATCCTGATGAAGCGCCAGTTGCAGGAACGAAGCAGCGCAAAGATTAAATGATGCCAATGTAAGTCAATGAAAGTCCAGATTTCTTGTTTTGTTTGGGCTTTGTTACAGTTCGTTAGTGCCGTGTGACCGGGCCTTTACTTTACTGTTGCCTACATGGGGATGGTACGAGTTATGTTGTGACGTGGTGCTATATATTTAAATTTAAATTTACTTAAATCACAACAAAGCTGCCCCAAGGTGGTTCACACACATAAGGTCAAGTAAGTCCCTTCGGCTGCTCCCTTGTTTGCACTCAGGGTCGCCACAGCAAATCCAAAGTGGATCTGCATGTTGAATTGGCACAAGTTTTACGCTGGATGCCCTTCCTGATGCAACTCCACATTACATGGAGAAATGTGGCAGGGGTGGGATTTGAACCCGGAACCTTCTGCACTGAAACCAAGCGTATTAACCACTTGGCCACCACCCCTGCGCTTCACACACATAAGGTCTAATCTATATAAATACGAGGTCTGTTAGAAAAGTATCAGACCTTATTTTTTTTTTTTTCAAAAACCTGATGGATTTGAATCACGTGTGCTTGCAGGAGCCAACCTTGAACCTTCGTGCGCATGCATGATTTTTTTCACGCCTGTCGGTTGCGTCATTCGTCTGTGAGCAGGCTTTGAGTGAGCACTGGTCCACCCCCCTCGTCCGATTTTAATGCTGGATTTTATGGTCGCAAATTGAGTTTCAGCGTTTTGTTGAGTAAAACAACAACAACAAAAAAAAACCAACACATTGTATATGTCTTGATAAGACTGAATAATAATGATTACATATCGTGACAGTGCACAGTAAAATCACCAGTGTAAAACTAACAAACACTGACATTGTTAAATCAACTCTGCCAGTGAACATATGTGTCGAAATGAGTGAGGAGGCACAGCGTGAGTTAACATAACTTTTTACTGGCGGCTTGCAGCGTCAGCGTAACACAACATTAGCAGTGTATTAGCCAGTAGGTGGAGCATGCACGGTGGTAATAACTACGGCATCTCATGTAGTACATGTGATGTAGCACATAGACCATGATCTACATCCTCTCCTTTTAGCTTGTGCCTTCAATAAACAAATGAGGGGGTAGAACTCAAAATATGTACCCTTTTTTTTTATTTTCACAGAACAGTTCAACAAGCAGTTCAATCATTATACTTTGGATTTGGCTTACAAATCCGACCTGAGCGTGTCACGTATGGAGAACCAATGTGTGACACTTTTTGATGTCCGTGATGTTGGATGGGTGAGCGAGATGGAGATGTTGGTTGCTCTCCGATGGAAAGAGTAGTCAGCTGAGAGGGTCAAAGTAGCCGGGGCTGTGGTGTGGTTGGAATAGTGTCCAGTGTCCCTGGTGCTTCCGGTTGAGAACAAGAGGCATTGGAGTCGACTCGCTGAGGTGGTGGCGGCTCAGCAACAGGAAGGATGTGGCGGCGATTCCTCCTGCTTCCGTTGGATTCAATGACGTAAGAGCGTGGCTTTTTGCATGCTTGAGTCACCACGCCAAGGCGGACGTGCCCCTTTGTGGTGTGCAAACGGACGATTTGTCCTTCTGAGAGTGGCTGTAGTGGGCGACTAGTAGCACCGTAGTATCGTTTTTGAATGAGTCTTTTCTTTTTGAGTTGTGAGGCAACCTGGTTTGTACCCTTTGGGTTAGGCGCTAGTAGACTGTTGT
This sequence comes from Thalassophryne amazonica, assembly GCF_902500255.1. NCBI lineage: Eukaryota > Metazoa > Chordata > Actinopteri > Batrachoidiformes > Batrachoididae > Thalassophryne > Thalassophryne amazonica. The sequence continues at coordinate 85,452,015 of NC_047106.1, forward strand.
TGACAGGAAAGGTTGAACGAATTTGTCGAGACATGAGACGGTTTGCTGGAGATCCTAGTATTTTGTTGCGAGGAATATTTCTGATGTTTAGCAGATTAAGGAAAATGTCTGTTCCAGCTCTGTGTGACTTTTCCATCAGCTGTTTGGCGCTGCAGACTGCACGTTCAGCTAATGCGTTGGACTGTGGATATACTGGACTGCTGGTAATGTGAACAAAGTCCCACTGTTTGGCAAACTCCTGGAAATGTTGACTTGTGTACTGCCTGCCGTTGTCCGAGATCAAGATGTGCGGTGTGCCATGAACAGAAAAATGTCTTTTAAGTTTTTTGATAACAGCTGCTGAAGACATGTCACGGAGGACGTTGATCTCGAACCATCCTGAGTACGAGTCCACTAGTACTGAGTACTGCTGACCATGCCATTCAAAAATGTCCGTGGCGACAGTAGACCATGGCAGAGTTGGAACTGGGTGTGGTTTTAATGGTTCCTTTTGCTGGTGCGGACGGGTACTGTTACATACTGCACAAGACAGTAGTTCTCTTGTAATGTCCTTATTCATGCTGGGCCAAAACACCGTGCTTCTGGCTCTACTCTTTGTTGATTCAAGGCCTGGGTGACCTCTGTGCATGATTTGGATGTACTCTTGTTGCAGTGAATCTGGAATGACTGGTCTGTGGCCTTTGATGACAATGCCATCCTCCATGACTAACTCATCTCTGTAGGGAAAGTATGGTTGGCCGGGGGAGGTACCTGGCGTTCCTTGTCGGGCCATCAATTATGGATCACGTTGCTGAGAGCTTGGAGCACTTGATCTTTAGTCGTGTGTTCTCTGAGTTCCTCGAGCCTGGCTGTTGAGATAAAACTGACAGACATTACCTCAAATGAGTTGTGAGCACTTGGCGATTGAGAAACAGTGCTGGTTGGGGCTCGAGACAGGGCATCGGTGAGATACATGTGCTTGCCCTTTTTGTAGATCAGAGTGATGTCATAAGCTTGTAAACATAGTAGCATTCTTAAACGAGCTGGAGTGGTGTGGATTGGCTTCTTCAGTATAGTGACCAGAGGTTGGTGGTCTGTTTCAATGACTGTGTGCTTGCCATTGATGTAGTCTTTGAACTTGGTACATGCAAAAACAACTGCAAGAAGTTCTTTTTCGATCTGTGCATAGCAAGTTTCTGTGTCTGACATAGTGCGAGATGCGTATGCAACAGGCTTTTCATCTTGCAAACATGCTGCACCCAGTCCGTAATGAGACGCATCACAGGTTAGTGTCACTGGCTTCTTTACGTCAAAGTATGACAGGACTGGTGAGCTGGATAGGGATGACTTGATATTTTCAAATGCTTGTTGGTGTTGCGGGAGCCAGCACCATGCAATGTCTTTATGAGTGAGCTGCCTGAGTGGTGCAGCGATGTTGCTGAGATTTGGGATGAACTTCCCGAGATAGTTTACCATGCCCAGGAAACATTGCACAGCGAGAGAGTCTTGCGGGACAGGAATGTTTGTGATCGCTTAAGTCTTGGTGGGGTCAGCTTTTAAACCTTCTTTTGTGAATAAGTGACCGATGTAGCAGACTTGGTTGAGGCGAAACTTGCACTTTTACGGGTTGAGTCTAAGTTTAATTTCTTGTGCACGGTCAAGCACTTTCTTTAGATTGGAATCGTGTTCTGCTGCATCATGACCTCCCACAATGATGTCATCGACTATGATAGCACATGGGTATCCTACGAACAGTTGTTCCATTGAGCTCTGAAACACTTCGCTTGCTGAGTTTATGCTGAATGGCATACGGAGAAACCTGTAGCGCCCAAAAGGTGTGCTAAATGTTGTTAACAAGGATGACTTTTGGTCAAGCTTTATTTGCCAAAAGGAGTTCTTCGCATCAAGCACTGAAAACAAAGTTGCACCTGACATCTGGGTGGCAACTTCTTCCACACTACGCATCGGATAGTGGGGTCTCTTTAAAGCAGTATTCAAGTCTTTGGGGTTTATGCACAGTCTTATTTCTTCCTTCTCTTTTTTGTGAGCTGCGACCATTGATGAAACCCAGTCTGTAGGTTCAGAGATGGTGTAATGACGCCTTTGCTTGTCATATTGTCCAGTTCAGCTTTTACGTGTGCCTGCATTGCGGTGTGCTGGACGGACAACTGGCTGTACTGCTGGATCCAATGTCATAGAGTATGTTATTGCCAGTTCTCCTAGTTCGTTACTGAACACATCTTTGTATTGCTCTTTGATATTCTTTACAAAGTCTGTTTTAGTCTCTGTGCTGACCTGGTGGACATGAGGGATGAGTGTGACAAGTCCGAGATGCATACATGCGCGAAATCCCAAAAGTGGTGTAACATCACGGTCTACCAGAAAGAAGGGTAGGGTGTGTTTCTGTCCATTTAAGTAGCAGGGCAGTGTGACAAAACCTGCAGTTTCAGTTTTGCTGCCTTCATAAGCCACAAGATTAGTAGTCTTGCCACATGGAATGATTGTCCCTCCTGAAAGCTGCTGGTAAGTGTCTTTAGCCATTAAGTTGCACTTTGCTCCTGTGTCTATTTTCATTTCAATGGGCTTGTCATTTATGTGCAAAGCGACATATCCTTCATCACGATCTTCCACCTGAGCTTTGACAGTGTCCACAGACACTACGTCCACATAGAACGTATCATCATCAACAGTGTATTCAGATTGCTCAACATCTAACTGATGTACTGGCTTTCTTGAGTAGCTTTTCTTTGTGAAGCGTTTCCTTTCTGGAGTTTGATTGGCTGATTTTGACTTGCAGCACTTTTTGTAATATTTCATCTTTTTGCATCTATGGCATTGCTGGCCAAACGCCGGACACTTATCACTTTGCACTGGGTGGCTGCCTTCGCAGTTATTGCAATTTGTGATGGGCTTTGCGTCGTGCCTGTTTGCAGGATCAAATCTATTCTTGTGCTGCCCTCTAGTGGAGTTTAGCTGTAACGTATCCACTGTTCCTGCCTGCTTTGCTAAAGGCTTTTGTGCTCTCTTCAGTCTCCTCATAAATGCGGCAGATAGAAATAGCTTTAGAAGAGTTAAGTTGCTATCACGTAACAGGGCTTTTCTTATACTGTCATTGTTGATGCCACACACAATCCTATCGCAAATCAGTTCATCTGTTAGCTCTCCAAAGTGACAACTTTTCGCTTTGATTTTCAAGAGTCGGTGGTCTCACCCTGTTTTTGATTTCAAGTGTGAAACTTGTGTCTCTCCATTGTTTTGTGTGTTGTGGGTTGCAGGTTTCACGGAATTCGGGGTCTTCTCTGGATTCTGCACGGACCAGGATGGCTCCATTTTCACCTGGCTCCCTGACTTCTGCTGCGTAAACAAATGAATGCTCCCGTTCAATGGCTTCTGCTCCTGTGTGGTTGAGGAGGATGTACGCTTTTGTTTTAGCAGATTTATAAGCATGTGTAGCTTCAATGAAGATATCATATTCTCTTTCAAAAACATGCCAATTTTCAGCGAGGTCTCCTTCAAAAACAAGTGGGTCTGGCCTGCGAAAACCCTCCGCCATCGTGGGCTTGTCGTAACTTTCAACTTTGTCTGAATATCCGATGATTGGACAAAATCATGAAAAACGCATGAGCTGCAGGTCCAAAAAAACCTTCTGACACCATGACGAAATGAGTGAGGAGGCACAGCGTGAGTTAACATAACTTTTTACTGGCAGCTTGCACCGTCAGGGTAACACAACATTAGCAGCGTATTAGCCAGTAGGTAGAGCATGCGCGGTGGTAATAACTATGGCATCTCATGTAGTACATGTGATGTAGCACATAGACAATCTACAATATGGTCCCACTCTGGCCAGAGTGGGACCATATGTTCACTGTCAGTGTTGATTTAACACTATAGTGATTTTACTGTGTGGTGTCGGCTAATTTCACTCCTGCTGTGTTCCCACACAGAACCATGTAAGATTATTGTTTCACTGTGTGGTGCAGTCATTTGTCCACAGAAAAACAGCGTTCCTCCCTCAGCCTTCTCCAAATTTCCCAGGGCTCAGCTTTGCCAATAACACAAACTCGGAAGATGGTCCACGTCACGGCTCTCTGGTTAACAGCGGGTATTTGTCGTCACATTTTGTGTAACTCCGTAATCACAGATGCGACTTTCTCAGCGAGACTCGCCAGCATCCTGCACGTAGCAACTTAGTTTAGCGTGAACTGTTTTCATTAGAACTTGGGGTCCTAAAGTTCTTCAGAAATTCTATAGTTTTAAAATCTGTTTTATAGAAATTCTATAGAACATTTTTTACAGGGTGCTGTAATATGAAACCTTTCAATGTTGATTACAGTGAAGGTCACAGTCATCAAACACTTCATTTAATTTTGTTCCAGCAGAAATAAGATCATTTCAGTTAATGTGATTATATCCAATGGCTTCACATCTCCATAAATGCATCATAATTTTTCCACAATGCACAACAATTTTTGGCGTGAAACTCGCCAGGTAACAGTTTCCAGTTAAGACAGCAATGGCGTGACTGCTTTTTGAGTAATTCACCCAAACTAACTGGTCTGAAAAGAAGGAAAGTGGTTAACAGAGGCAGTTTTTGTGCTGCTCCTTTGTGCAGCAACTCATCTGGGAAGGATAAGGCGCCTGGAAAAAATAGATCATAATACAGATTCCCTCACAAAGAACCACAAAGATTAGGGGAGGTGATGGTCTAGTGGTTAAGCATTGCGCTTGAGACCAGAGGATCCTCGGTTCAAATCCCAACCTGACCGGAAAATCACTAAGGGCCCTTGCTCAAGGTCCTTAATCCCCTAGTTGCTCCCGATGTGTAGCGAATACCTTGTATGGCAGCACCCTCACATTGGGGTGAATGTGAGGCATTATTGTAAAGTGCTTTGAGCATCTGGTCCAGATGGAAAAGCGCTATATAAATGCAGTCCTTTTAAAGATTACAATTCTCCAAGCAAACTGTTCCTCGCGGGTCTCAGACAAAATCATGCATTCACAGTGTTGTAGTATTTCAAAATGCAAAGCCACTGGATTAACTGATATGACAAATAAGTCAGTGTTAGAAAACAAAGGAAGAATTTACTCTGTAGACTATCAGACTTAACATATTTCTGAAGACATATTGCTGTGTATTTTGTATTGTCCACATCAGATTAATGTTCAAACCATGCTTCTTTAAAAACATAACTAAGTAATATTTAAAATGTAATCATCTATTGAGAAAATGCAACACTTACATAGACACAGCAATGTTGGCTACACAACACAGCCAGTTTCTATGGAAACGAACTGTGGCATTCTGGGATTTGTAGTTGGGTGTTTGGAGCTAATGGACAAAGGTACTTCCAAGCAACTAAAAAGTTCATTCTGGCATGTTCTTCATAAATGCTTTATATCCACAGAAATATATCCAGCCAAAATTTACATTCACTCACTCATCTTCAACCTCTTATCCGGGATCGGGTCACGGGGGCAACAGCTCTAGCATCAGACCCCAGACTTCCCTTTCCCGGGCTACATTGACCACCTCTGACTGGGGGATCCCGAGGTGTTCCTAGGTCAGTGTGGAGATATAGTCTCTCCACCTAATCCTGGGTCTTTCCTGGGGTCTCCTCCCCGATGGACGTGCCTGGAACACCTCCCTTGGGAGGCGCCTAGGGGGCATCCTTACCAGATGTCCGAACCACCTCAGCTCGCTCCTTTCAACACAAAGGAGCAGTGGTTCTACTCTGAGCTTCACACGGATGACCGAGCTTCTCATCGTATCTCTAAGGGAGACACCAGCCACCCTACTTAGGAAGCCCATTTCGTCCGCTTGTACCCATGATCTAGTTCTTTCGTCATGACCCAACCCTCATTACCATAGGTGAGAGTAGGGACAAAGACAACAGTAGATCGAGAGCTTTGCCTTTTGGCTCAGCTCCCTTTTTGTCACAACAGTATGGTAAAGCGAATGCAATACCACCCCTGCTGCCCCAATTCTCTAGCCAATCTCACACTCCATTATCCCCTCACTCGTGAACAAGACCCTAAAATACTTTAACTCCTTCACTTGGGGCAAGACCTCATTCCCTACCCGGAGTAGGCAATCCATCGATTTGTCTACTCCGGAATGCTGAGAACCATTTACATACATTCATTCACAAATTTGAGATTTTTGTACACAACCTATCAATACTCTGTACTCTCTATAGACATTATATTTGTCATGTAAAGCATTTCATTCAGAGAAAATACAGAATAAATAAATAATAATAATAAGTGCTGTATGGCTTACTTTTAGTAGACTGTTTAATGACACATGTTGTGCAGAACACAGCTCAGTTTTGGAAAGTTATATTGTGACTGTTATAAATTATTATTTATTTTAATTTTTAAATCACTCACAGCACAATCAGCAGATACAAAATGCTAAATGTTGGTGCGCTATCTTTCAGATACAGTTTCAAAATAAAATTGTAGTATCTCTCAGTGGTCACATGAGGTCAGCAAATACAAACTACTGAGGCATAAGAAATAGAAGAATCTAGTGGAAGCACATAGAAACGGTAATGGACTCATCATTCTGAGCTGTGGAGCTCATGGACAGGGACTTTATATGGGAAATATAACACTTTTAGGTGGCTTTTTTGGTAAAACACTTTTATTTTTCAATAAAAATCATTTAGGGAAAATTATACCCAATCATCATTTTTTTTCCTGGTGAATAATTGCATCATGTTTATTCTAATCTTAAACTTTATTAGTAAACACTGATCTTTAAATATTCTAAATTATTATTGTTATTGTAAATTGTAGCTGTGTTTTAATCTTTCTGTGAGTGTTATGTTTAGAGTTAGGTTAGTTTACCTTGTAAGAGCCTCAGTTTCTCCATTATAGTGACACAAATGCTGGCAGGGGCGGCGCCAGGGGGCGCTATAGCTCCTCCTGTATTAGCCATAATGGCTCATTTATTACAGCCCCTGGCAAAAATGATGGAATCACCGGCCTCGGAGGATGTTCATTCAGTTGTTTAATTTTGTAGAAAAAAAAAAGCAGATCAGACATGACACAAAACTAAAGTAATTTCAAATGGCAACTTTCTGGCTTTAAGAAACACTATAAGAAATCAGGAAAACAAATTGTGGCAGTCAGTAACGGTTACTTTTTTAGACCAAGCAGAGGGGAAAAAATATGGAATCACTCAATTCTGAGGAAAAAATTATGGAATCATGAAAAACAAAAGAACGCTCCAACACATCACTAGTATTTTGTTGCACCACCTCTGGCTTTTATAACAGCTTGCAGTCTCTGAGGCATGGACTTAATGAGTGACAAACAGTACTCTTCATCAATCTGGCTCCAACTTTCTCTGATTGCTGTTGCCAGATCAGCTTTGCAGGTTGGAGCCTTGTCATGGACCATTTTCTTCAACTTCCACCAAAGATTTTCAACTGGATTAAGATCCGGACTATTTGCAGGCCATGACATTGACCCTTATGTGTCTTTTTGCAAGGAATGTTTTCACAGTTTTTGCTCTATGGCAAGATGCATTATCATCTTGAAAAATGATTTCATCATCCCCAAACATCCTTTCAATTGATGGGATAAGAAAAGTGTCCAAAATATCAACGTAAACTTGTGCATTTATTGATGATGTAATGACAGCCATCTCCCCAGTGCCTTTACCTGACATGCAGCCCCATATCGTCAATGACTGTGGAAATTTACATTCTGTTCAGGCCAGTGGCGGTCCTAGAGTGATTTACTCCCCGGGCAAAACCCCCTGCGTGCCCCCCCCCCCCCCCCCCCCGCGCACACTAACGTGGCCACCACCTCCGCGCCACCACCCATGAAAACACTAACTTCGTCCAGAACACCCACAATCCCACAAATTAACTCACAACAGCTATTTTCAAGAACAAATTTCCGGTTTTAATGTCTACTGCAATAACAAACACATAGATAAACAATAATTACTTCAATAAAGTTTTTCAACATAAAAAAACAAAAGACTCAGTGACTTCACATTACAACTATGTACAGTACAGGTATTTAAGAAAGCATAACTGCACTACAGCACCACCCGATGGTCAAAATATTGCACGTCATTCAGTGTTACCAACAGAGTGCATTTTGCATTATCATAGAGTACCATTCACCATAATGAACAAGACTTAAACCTCCATTAAAGTCACACCATATAAATAACAAAAGAAGTTAAACAATCTGTATATTACAGAATACCATGAAGTGACAAAAAATGTACAAAAAAACCCCCCTATACATTAAAGTGGCAAAAATGGTAAAGCGCAATCATGTATCATAAATAAATGAACTAACAACAGAGGTAAATTCTATACCCATTACTGTACACATAAGAAGAAATAACAAACACTATTGTGTATCATAAGTAACAGGAAGCAACAAGTGAAGAAGTTAACACTCTTTAAAGGCAAAAATGGCAAACCACAATAATTTGTCATAAATAACAAGAAGTGCAAAGGAAGTAAGAGGAAAACAGTCTATATACAAAAGTTTGCAGGAGGGCATCATAATTGTTTGCCACAGTGCTCACTATCCGTGATGTGACATTCCATCGAGTAGTAGAGAAGCTTGAATCTTTGACTGGACTGGGTTGCTTGATGCGAGGACGTTTCGCTTCAAATCGCAGAAGCTTCCTCAGCTAAAATTCTTGCTCTGGTGGTCTGACTTCTGTCTTGACTCTTGTAGAGAAGAATAATCAAGAAGTCACAAAAGCTGGAGTTTTAAACCTAACCAGACCCCTCCTACCGAGAGGCAGACTGCTATAGGCTGGTGACTAAACAATAGCTCTAATTAGCACCTATTGTGCTCTAGTTAGCACCCTCCTAATGACAGGGCAGCGGTCCCTCTCTTGATGGCTCCCTTGACGACTCTGCTGATGACGTGAATGACTCATTACCATGAAAAAAAGACTGAAACTGCTTTGACCTGAGTACCCCATTGTAAACAGGGGATAAAGCATGTCTCAGACGCCCTCCCCGGTTAAGGCTGGGTTTCAAACGTTTCACAAAGAATGCCTCCTTGACCCCTCTCTCAAACCATTTCTTCTCTTTGGCTAATATTTTAACTTCATTGTCCTCAAATGTGTGGTTAGTGTCTTTAAGGTGGAGATGAACTGCAGACTGAGGTCCACTGGCGCCCTCTCTGTGGTGCTGGTATAGCCTTTTGTGTAAAGGTTGCTTAGTCTCACCTATGTAGTGTTCGTTACAGTTTTCCTGACATCTGATAGAATACACTACATTGCTCTGTTTGTAACTAGGGATCCTGTCCTTAGGGTGAACTAACTTCTGTCTCAAGGTGTTAACTGGTTTAAAGTAAACTGGGATTTTGTGCTGTCTGAAGATCCTCTGTAGTTTTTCCCCTACTCCTGCTAAATAAGGGAGAGACACTCCTCTTCTTCTTGTCTCCGTCTCCTGTCTATCTGGTCTCTTTGTTCTCTGGGACTTCTGCACTTTGTCCAGGGACCATCGTGGGTACCCACATACTGTGAGGGCTTTCCGGACAAGTTGTTGTTCTTTAGCCCTTCCCTCTGCAGTTGTGGGCACCTGTAGGGCTCTGTGTTGAAGCGTCCTGATCACCCCGAGCTTGTGTTCAAGGGGGTGGTTTGAGCCAAAGAGCAGATATTGGTCAGTGTGAGTTGGTTTTCTGTAAACCCCTGTCTGGAGCTGCCTGTTCTCTCCAATCGTAACATCACAGTTCAAGAAGGCTAAATGGTTGTTTCTGTTATCCTCACGTGTGAACTTGATATTGGCGTCCTCCGAGTTGATGTGTTCTGTAAAGTCCTCAACTTCCTGTTGCTTGATTTTAACCCACTTGTCATCAACATATCTGAACCAGTGACTGGGAGAGATGCCCGTGAAAGACGTCAAGGCTGTCTTCTCCACTCGCTCCATGTACAGATTGGCCACAATGGGGAATACCGGAGACCCCATCGCACAACCATGAATCTGCCTGTAGTAATTCCCCCTAAACAGGAAATATGTGGTGTTAAGACAGATCTCCAAGAGTTGGCAGATGTGGTTCCATCGAGTAGGAGCATTTCTGGGCAACCTTGAGCAGCCTGCAGACTCAAGAAAAGACATCCTCTTTGTGGATTTTGAGAAAAATGTGGCAAACCCAGAGAGTGATGCAAAAAATATTCTGCACTCAGATAAGCATTTAGCCCCCTGAGACAGAACCAGATTCAGTCTGTGTGCATAGCAATGCACAAACATTGCACTGGGGGCTATTGCTTTAACTTTGGCCTGCAAACCATTGAGAGCTGAAGCCATGACAGCAGCCATGGCTTCTTCGTAAGGAAGACTATCAAATGACTTCGCCAAAATCCGGTCCACAACATTCAAATTGTCTGCCATTATGTGCAGCTTGCTACCTAGCTAGCTCACTAGCTGGGACTGGCGGGAGGCTAGTGTGAAGTTTGTCCGCCTGTGAGTGCTTTGTGACGGTGGAGGGGCTCAGCAGCACCCGCTGCTCGGTAGGGACAGAAACTGCGATAGAAGTCAGAAAGAGTGATAGAAGTCAGTCTCCAAACACAAGCAGCTACAAAAAAACCCCACCAGAAATAGAAGCTCGATTTGTCGCTAGTCGTTTTTAACAAAGAAAATGCCGCTAAGATGATTAGGAAAGTCTCCGGTTCAACTCAGAACAGAATGAAAATTAAAAAAATGCTCCCACGGATGTTTACACCAAAAGATCGCTGATTCGCTCATTTCGCTGTCAATCAAAAAGGGATTCAGCCTCAGACAGATCATCCAATCATCATGTAGAAGCTGAGCGTCCAGGCCAGCCGAGGCCAGCCCACTGCCCCATAGACTCTGAGCGTCCGATGGGCGGGACGTCTCGTTTCGCTGCATGCTTTGTGTCGCTATTGAAGTCTGTGGTCACTCAGCGTCCACACTGTTTAAAGCACTGTGAAGCTGCGGGAATACGTAAATCAATACATACCTTTTTCCTTTGCTCGTTTCTCCTCTTCTTCTTTCTTTCGAAATTGGGCACCTGATGGCTTTGATTGTTTCCTATCCATGATTATGTCTTACTCCGTTTCGACCACCTCCTCGTCCAAACATTGAATGATTCCCCCCTCCCCCTGCACAAACTCTGCACTGTGCAGCGTTGCTCACCTAACGTGAGAGGTGAGACTGTCGCTGAACCATTTCAACTTGACCAATTGACCACCACGACCACCATAATCTTGGGAATTCCTTCGGTTCATCAAACACAACACAGAATCAAACCTAATGGGAATGCAGAGAATTTCGAAACCTTTATTTGAAATATTATACAATAATAGAGCAGAGCGTGATGACAAATGATGATGTGATCTGAGGACAGTGGATTAAGGCGCCAGATGCGCGCCTCCCACCATGGGACGGGGGGAGGGGGAAGATGGGGGCGCCGCTCTGCCGTAACGTAACCACGAACCCCCCCCCCCCCCCCCGAGGGTTTTTTTTTTTTTGGACAGGTTCTTTTTTTCCGCACGGTAGTGCCGCCTCCTCCGCGATGCCGCCCCGGGCGGCTGCCCGGTCGGCCCGCCTCCAGGACCGCCCCTGCTTCAGGCAGTCATCTTTATAAATCTCATTGGAACGGCACCAAACAAAACTTCCAGCATCATCACCTTGCCCAATGCAGATTCGAGATTCATCGCTGAATATGACTTTCATCCAGTCATCCACAGTCCACGATTGCTTTTCCTTAGCCCATTGTAACCTTGTTTTTTTCTGTTTAGGTGTTTATGATGGCTTTCATTTAGCTTTTCTGTATGTAAATCCCATTTCCTTTAGGCGGTTTCTTACAGTTCGGTCACAGACGTGACTCCAGTTTCCTCCCATTCGTTCCTCATTTGTTTTGTTGTGCATTTTCGATTTTTGAGACATATTGCTTTAAGTTTTCTGTCTTGACGCTTTGATGTCTTCCTTGGTCTACCAGTATGTTTGCCTTTAACAACCTTCCCATGTTGTTTGTATTTGGTCCAGAGTTTAGACACAGCTGACTGTGAACAACCAACATCTTTTGCAACATTGCGTGATGATTTACCCTCTTTTAAGAGTTTGATAATCCTCTCCTTTGTTTCAATTGACATCTCTCCTGTTGGAGCCATGATTCATGTCAGTCCACTTGGTGCAACAGCTCTCCAAGGTGTGATCACTCCTTTTTAGATGCAGACTAACGAGCAGATGTGATTTGATGCAGGTGTTAGTTTTGGGGATGAAAGTTTACAGGGTGATTCCATAATTTATTCCTCAGAATTGAGTGAGCCCATATTTTTTTCCCTCTGCTTGGTCTAAAAAAGTAACCGTTACTGACTGTAGCTGGCGCAGTTAAATGTGTCATTATATTTTTATGTATTTTTTTTATTTTTTTTTTGGTATTTAAGGTTGTAATTTATTCATTTTTGTATCCACACAATATTGGAGTACCTGTGTTGTACTACAGACCTCTGGTGGTTTAATTGGGTAGTGGCAGGAAATAGTCACGTGTCTGAATTAGCAAGAACGATGACGAGCTTGCAGAGACGGCAGACAAACACGAGGAGCAATAAAGAAAAGGAAGTTGTGAAATAAAGACTTTGATTAGGAAAATAATTCCAGCCACTCCTATATGTTGGTGTAGAGGGCGCACACGGTACGTGAGATTATTTTTGTTGAATGTGGATGTTGTATTTAATTTTATGTACAAGTTTCACCGAGTATGTATATTTTTATTTGTCTTCGCTATAGTTTTTCACGGTGTGGTCAGAAGACGCCTTATTGGAAAATAAATGCTGACAAACATCAGTTGAATCGTGGCTTTATCTGCACCCAACAAAAAGAAAAAAGGGAAAATCTATTAGGAGCAGCTACAGTGAAAAACGTGGCCCATTTGGTGCCAATTGAAGATCGTGTCCTAGCCTGCTGCATGCTGTCGGTGACGGTGCAACACGTGTCCCACGAAACAGCGAGGAAACAACGTGGTCTGACCCTGCCGGTGTGAGAGAGGAACCAGAGAGCAGCGTGGCACCTGTGAGACCCTGCTTCAAGGAATCAAGATTAATGTGGAAATCAGACTCCATCACCCTGCAGCAGCTGGATTTACAAACTCAGACAGCTTTTCCAGTTGAATAGAAACAAACTAAAGCTACATCTCAACACAGTGCAATTCTACAGTAAGCAACAGTTCCTAAAGGATATCAGGTCAGACTGTACCTACAGAGTTTGATCATATTAACCAAAAATACAAAACAAAAAGAGAGAAGAGTTGATAATACTGTAAATTGTTTTCTGAATATGTTTTAAGTTATCCCGTGCTGTTACGGGTTTCGTTTGCTACTCAAAATATTGTGTTGCATTAGGTTCACTGTACAATATTTTTGAGATGGATCAGAGTACTTCAGATAGTCGTGTGTTAGAGGAAGTAATTGCAGCTCTAGAAGCAGAAAAGGCTCAATTAGTGGCTGAATTACAGAATGAACTTCAAGATTCAGTTAGAGATGACATTGAAGCTCGCTTAGGGGAGATCTATGCAGATCTTGAAATACACAGAATAGGGCAACCCCAACCAACAAATGAAGTTCAAACAGAACTTAGGCGTTCAGAAAGAGATAGACGGCCGACTGAGAAAATGTTAGAACTTAAAAGGGATGACATAATAAACAAAGAAAGAAGTTTTATGTCAAAATATGTGCACTTTAAGGCAGAATTTCAATTTGTAAGGTCTAAACTGAAAGTAGAGTGTTCTAAAGCTGAGCTAAGTGACATGATTCAGAAGGTTGAAGCTTGTGAGTCAGATTTAAAACAAAACTATTCTGCTTTGCGTTCACTAACTGTGCCATCACAGGATATAAGAAGAAAAATGGACAGTTGCAATGCAGTTTCCACTGACATCATTATACTTTTGAAGAGACGTTATGCAGATGTTGAAACGGAGTTTGATGCATAAGCTGCAAAGGAATCACTCTTTCAGTTACTGCAAAGAGAGGATGCAAGGTCAATATATGGATCAACAGTGTCACGGGCTGAAAGGAGTCAGTACAACAGTGTTAGTGAGCACAGTACTAATGTTTCTGCAAAAAGGGCAGAAGCAGCTGCACGTTTAGCTTCAAAACGAGCTGAAATAAGCAGAGAAATGGAAATCTCAGTTCAGAGGCAAGAAATTCTTGCTCAGCAGGAAAGGCTAAAAATGCTGGAAAATCAGAGGGATCTTGAGGCAATCGAGGCAGAATACCATGTGTATGCTGAAAGAAAAGATAGTGAAATAAAAGTCACTTCAAGTCAGCATCCAATACAGCAACACAGTATCCCTCGCCAACAAGTTCCTCAGAAACCAGCTTCAGCTGCTTACTCTGAGTTTAAAAATAAGCAGATTTCTCAAGGTGCGTCAGTCCCACAGTCTAGTGATTGTAAAATGTTAACAAAAGATAGTGAAGTTTCTCTAGTCCAAGCGTTAAAGGAATCACTCACTATGACTAGACTTCCAGTCCCAGAACCATTTGTATTTAATGGAGATCCGCTAAAGTTCACAGAGTGGAGCACTTGCTTTAAGGCTCTCATAGAGAAGAATTGTGTAGATTCAGCACATCAGCTTTTCTATCTCAAGAAGTACATAAATGGGGAAGCACTTAGTGTATTGGAAGGGACATTTTACAGAAGTGATCAGGAAGCCTATGTTCAGGCTTGGGACGCCTTAAACAAACGTTATGGCCATCCCTTTGTAGTTCAGAGAGCTTTCAGAGGAAAACTAAGCAGTTGGCCTAGGATTGGGTCAAAAGAGTCGCTTAAATTGAGAGAGTTCAGTGATTTCCTCATTTCATGTAAAAACGCTATGCCCCATGTACAAGGTCTTAGGATCTTAGACGATTGTGAGGAAAATCAAAAAATACTCTTAAAACGTCCGGATTGGGCAACGACTCGCTGGAATAGACATGTGACCAAAGCATTGGATGAAGGGAAGGAATATCCAAGTTTTGCTGAATTTGCTGACTTTGTGGCTGAAGAAGCACGCATAGCATGCAACCCAGTCTCCTCCCTGTTTGCGTTAAAGACATTTGACAAACCAGATAAAGAACACAGGCGCCTTAAGGCTAGTGTTCTAACAACTACAACAAAGGTTAACAAAAATGCAAGGGCTACAAGTACTCAGAATAACAAGGGATTCAAACCTAGCCTTTCTGCTGCTCAGAACAAAAGACGAATCGAATGTATCTGTTGTAAGCAAAGTCACTTTATCTACAAATGTGGAAAATTTGCAGAAATGTCACTTGAAGAGAAGAAAAAATTTGTCACTGAGAATAACATGTGCTTCAGCTGCCTCAGAGTTGGTCACTTCTCAAAAGATTGTCGTCAAAGGGCTACTTGTAATGTTTGTAGAAAAACCCATCCTGCTCCACTTCATGAGGACCGCTTACAAGTAGACAAACCTTGCCACTATCAGAGGACAATGCTGCTGCTGTGTCAAACAACGTGAAAGTGGACAATAGCGATCGAACGTCAATGATCATCCCAGTGGGGCTATCTTGTGCGGAAGGTAATGGACTTGAAATCTTGGTTTACGCACTGCTAGACACTCAAAGCAGCAATATGTTCATTGCCCAAGATATCTGTGAAAAAATTCAAGCATTTACAGAACCAGTCAAGTTAAAACTGACTACAATGACAGACAGGGGATCTATTGTACAGAGTCAGAGAGTGGATGGACTAAAAGTAAGAGGGTACCATTCACAAGAGTACATTGATCTACCACCCACATACACTCGTGAGTACATTCCACTTGAACAAAACAGCATTCCCACTCGTGAAACGGCAAAGGGGTGGGCACATCTCCAAAGTATCGCTGAGGAGATGCAAGAACTGTTAGACTGCCCTGCAGCACTTCTAATTGATTATGATTGTGCAAGAGCTCTAAAACCAAGAAAGGTAATACCGGGCAATGACTATGATCCCTATGCAATTAAAACAGACCTAGGTTGGAGTATAGTGGGATCAGGTAAACCTTGGACAAGGTCAGTGGAAGTAACTGGAGCATGCTATCGCACTACTCTTAAAGAGATGCCATCTATCACACCCTCTTCTGTGATTAAAGTCCTGGAAACTGATTTTCTGGACACAAATCCTGAAGAAGGAAACCTATCACAAGAGGACATTCAGTTTTTGCAGATTTTGAATGAAAACATACACTGCAATGAGGAAGGCCATTTGGAAATGCCTTTACCTTTCAGAGAGCGTCCACAGCTTCCAAATAATAAACAGCTGGCAACAATACGCCTGAAACATTTGAAAGCAAAAATGGAAAGAAATCCCAAGTATGCACAGGACTATGTGAGATTTATGAATAGTGTCTTTCAGGATGGTGATGCAGAGGAAGCAGCTGACATGTCTGCAGATGGCATCACATGGTATATACCTCACCATGGGGTATACCATCCCAGAAAACCAGAGAAAATAAGAGTCGTATTCGACTGCTCTGCTAAATGTGAGAACACCTCACTAAATGACCACCTTCTCACAGGCCCAGACTTAATCAATACTCTCATTGGGGTACTCTGCAGATTTAGACAACACCAAATCGCCATTACATGTGACGTAGAGAAAATGTTCCACCGCTTTCATGTCACTCCAGAAGACAGCGACTTCTTAAGATTCCTGTGGTGGCAGAATGGGAACACTAATGCAGAGCCCAAAGAGTACCGCATGCGTGTTCATATTTTTGGAACAGCATCATCACCAGGATGCGCAAACTACGGCATGAAATACCTTGCTCGAGAACATGAAAAGGCCTATCCATTGGCAGCCAGCTTTATTTCCAAAAACTTTTACGTGGATGACGGATTAATCAGTGTTGATTCAGTCCAAAAGGCAAAACAGTTGGTCAGTCAAGCTCAAGAGATCTGTGCAAAGGGAAAATTGCGCTTACACAAATTTGTTTGCAACAAAAAGGAGGTGTTAGAGGTCGTACCAGAGTCAGAGCATGCTAATAGTGGCAAAGATGTCAATTTGAACTATTCTGACATTCCAATGCAAAGTGTTCTGGGAGTAAAATGTGCTCAAAGAAAAACCTGCCACACGGCGAGGAATCCTGGCAACAGTTGCAAGTGTGTATGATCCATTAGGATTTCTTTCTCCATACATTCTAACGGGGAAACAAGTGCTACAGGAAATGTGCAAACGTGGCATAGGATGGGATGAACCTATTCCCCCTGCATTGGAAAACAAATGGAAAATATGGTTAAATGATCTGGAAAATCTACCAAAGATTCAAATACCAAGATGCTTCATTCCTGATGATATGGGCACATTACAAAGAATTGAGCTGCATCATTTCTCCGATGCCAGCAGCAGTGGCTACGGGCAGTGCTCATACATAAGGGTTGTTGCTGAAGACAAAGTACACTGTGCTCTGGTTATGGGAAAGGCCAGAGTGGCCCCGAGTAGAGTAGTCACAATACCACGTCTCGAGCTCACTGCGGCTACAGTCTCAGCAGGAGTAAGTAAATTCCTGAGAACAGAGCTTGAGCTAAAAATTGACGAGGAATTTTTCTGGACTGATTCCCAGGTAGTACTTGGGTACATTAAAAATGAAGCCAGGCGTTTTCATGTTTTTGTCGCCAATCGAGTACAGAAAGTAAGAGACTTTACAGATCCAAAACAGTGGTTCTACATAGAAACAGATCAAAATCCAGCAGATCATGCTTCTAGAGGTCTCAAGGTGGCAGAGCTCATTGACTCAAACTGGCTCAAAGGACCTAGATTTCTATGGCAACGAGAACTTGGTACAAAACCTCTTTCCCCAGAGCTTTTACTGGGGGACCCTGAAGTGAAAGTTCTTAAAACTAATGTTTTAGAGAGAGACAATTTTCTTGATAGGTTCACTAGGTTTTCTGACTGGAACACAGCACTCAATGTTGTTGCAAGGATAAAAAGACTTGGCAAAACATATAAATTGCAGCCCATTAGTGTTGAAGAGAGACGAGTAGCTTCTTTAGCTCTTATTCGGGTAGCACAAAGACAAGCTTTTGAACAAGAAATGAAACATTTGAGTCATAAGGCAAGCAAATTGCCCAAGACCCATAAGTTGTACCAACTTGACCCCTTTGTTGACAATGACCTACTTAGGGTAGGAGGGAGGTTGAGAAAATCCTCAGCATCTTTTGACTTGAGACACCCAATTATTCTTCCTAAGGAAGGTATTATCACACAACTGATTCTTGATCACTGTCACAAGAAAACACAACACCAGGGTAGAGGCCAGACATTAAATGCACTTAGAGCCAGCGGCTATTGGATAGTAGGCGCTAGTAAGGTAGTGGCCCGTCACATCAAAGGTTGTGTTGTATGCAGAAAGGTACGAGGGCCAACAGAGGAACAGCGTATGGCTGACCTGCCAGCTGACAGGGTACATCCCTCACCCCCTTTCACTTACACAGGAATGGATTGTTTTGGTCCTTTTCACACAAACCAAGGGCGGAAAGAATTCAAACGTTATGGTCTTTTGTTTACGTGTTTAAGCTCCAGAGCTATTCACATCGAAATGTTAGAAGATCTCTCCACTGATGCGTTTATAAATGGCCTAAGATGTTTTATAGCGATCAGAGGAGCCGTGAGACAGATTAGATCCGATCAAGGTACAAATTTTGTCGGAGCTAGGAATGAGTTTGAAAAGGGTCTCTTGGAGCTTGACGAAGATAGGTTAGCTTCTTATTTAGCTAAGAACCAATGTGACTTTCAAATGAATGTTCCTGAAGCGAGTCACCGAGGCGGTGTTTGGGAACGCCAAATCAGAAGTGTCAGAAATGTTTTGAGTTCTGTCCTTGCACAAGCCACAAGAAGGCTGGATGACACCTCTTTAAGAACTTTCTTTTACGAGGCCATGTCAATCATAAACAGTCGCCCACTCACTACTGTTACTATCAATGACCCAAAGGACGCTGAACCTTTGACACCCAATCACTTACTTACGATGAAAGAGTCAGTGCCACTTCCACCTCCAGGCAATTTTGTCAAAGAAGACTTGTACGCTATAAGGAGATGGCAGAGAGTACAGTATTTGTCGGAACAATTCTGGCACAGATGGCGCAAAGAGTATTTAACGACCATAAGCCTAAGACAACAATGGCATACATCCAAAAGAAATGTACAGGTGGGAGACGTAGTGATTGTCAAAGAAGAGAACGTTGTTAGAAATTAATGGAAATTAGCAAAGGTAATAGAGGCTAAAAGGGATGATGATGGCTTGGTACGAAAGGTTAAGATTCAGATAGGACAGAGAGATTTAGGAAAAAGGGGAAAACGTGTGAAACAGTTATCTATTCTTGAGCGACCGGTTCAGAAACTAGTGGTACTAGTTGAAAATAAGTCAGCTTCGGTAAAAAAAAAAAACATAGTTTTGAGGTTGATGTTTTGAAAATTACAATCTTTATTTTGTGTGTAAATAAGAAATTTGTAATTTTGGTGGCAGTGTAGCTGGCGCAGTTAAATGTGTCATTATATTTTTATGTATTTTTTTTTTTTTTGGTATTTAAGGTTGTAATTTATTCATTTTTGTATCCACACAATATTGGAGTACCTGTGTTGTACTACAGACCTCTGGTGGTTAATTGGGTAGTGGCGGAAATAGTCACGTGTCTGAATTAGCAAGAACGACGACGAGCTTGCAGAGACGGCAGACAAACACGAGGAGCAATAAAGAAAAGGAAGTTGTGAAATAAAGACTTTGATTAGGAAAATAATTCCAGCCACTCCTATATCAATCAATCAATCAATTTTTTTTTATATAGCGCCAAATCACAACAAACAGTTGCCCCAAGGCGCTTTATATTGTAAGGCAAGGCCATACAATAATTATGTAAAACCCCAACGGTCAAAACGACCCCCTGTGAGCAAGCACTGGCTACAGTGGGAAGGAAAACTCCCTTTTAACAGGAAGAAACCTCCAGCAGAACCAGGCTCAGGGAGGGGCAGTCTTCTGCTGGACTGGTGGGGGTGAGGGAGAGAACCAGGAAAAAGACATGCTGTGGAGGGGAGCAGAGATCAATCACTAATGAGTAAATGCAGAGTGGTGCATACAGAGCAAAAAGAGAAAGAAACAGTGCATCATGGGACCCCCCAGCAGTCTAAGTCTAGAGCAGCATAACTAAGGGATGGTTCCGGGTCAACCGATCCAGCCCTAACTATAAGCTTTAGCAAAAAGGAAAGTTTTAAGCCTAATCTTAAAAGTAGAGAGGGTGTCTGTCTCCCTGATCTGAATTGGGAGCTGGTTCCACAGGAGAGGAGCCTGAAAGCTGAAGGCTCTGCCTCCCATTCTACTCTTACAAACCCTAGGAACTACAAGTAAGCCTGCAGTCTGAGAGCGAAGCGCTCTATTGGGGTGATATGGTACTACGAGGTCCCTAAGATAAGATGGGACCTGATTATTCAAAACCTTATAAGTAAGAAGAAGAATTTTAAATTCTATTCTAGAATTAACAGGAAGCCAATGTTGGTGTAGAGGGCGCACACGGTACGTGAGATTATTTTTGTTGAATGTGGATGTTGTATTTAATTTTATGTACAAGTTTCACCGAATATGTATATTTTTATTTGTCTTCGCTATAGTTTTTCACGGTGTGGTCAGAAGACGCCTTATTGGAAAATAAATGCTGACAAACATCAGTTGAATCGTGGCTTTATCTGCACCCAACAAAAAGAAAAAAAGGGAAAATCTATTAGGAGCAGCTACACTGACTGCCACATTTTTTCTTGATTTCTTATAGTGTTTCTTAAAGCCAGAAAAGTTGCCGTTTGAAATGACTTTAGTTTTGTGTCATGTCTGTGATCTGCTTTTTTTCTACAAAATTAAACAACTGAATGAACACCTCCGAGGTCATGATTCCATGATTTTTGCCAGGGGTTGTATTTGCACTCTAAATGGAACCAAGCCGCGCTCTGAATGCAATGCAACACAAATGGATGAATTATCCATGTCATGTGACATACATAGCACCAATCAAATGACAAGGATCCACTCAGCCGTTAATAAATAAACTATATTCACTGTAATAAACAGTGCAAAAACAAGTGATTGAGTGCAGGTGTACAGTACCTTTGAGTGCAGTGATGACCAATCTGTGCTTTATGGTAGTGGGGGAGGGAGGCAGAGTAAGTGGGGGGTCTCTGGCATTGTTTTTGGCCCTGATGGACCTCAGACACGTGCCAGAGGGGAGGGTAACAAAAAGTTTGTGTCCTGGGTGGGAGGGATCAGCCACAATCTTCTCTGTTCACCTCAGGGCCCTGGGGGCATTCAGGTCCTCTCGGGATGGCAGACTGCAGTCACTCACCTTCTCTGCTGCATGGATACTACGCTGCAGTCTGCTTCTGTCCTTAGCAGTGGCAGCAGCGTACCAGACGGTGAAGGAAGAGGAGAAGATGGACTCAATGATACATCAATTATAATTTAGCCAAAATTAAAATATGTTAACTGCAGAACAACCAGATAGAATGAAAAAAATACAAATAGTTATACAAATTGAATATATAAGAATAAAATACAAATATAAAAATAGCAAGAAATGCAACAAAAAAAGCAAAGTGTGCAAATTAGAATATGACTAAAAATTTGATATTTTAAATAGCTCACATTCACTCACTCATCTTCCACTGCTTACACCAATTAAGGGTCACAGGGGGCTGCTAAAGCCTATCCCTGTCAGGTTTCGGCCCCAGTCTGGCCCAGTTATGTTTTGTCCCTTATTGTTTTTATCTGGTCGTTATATTTTAGTTATTAATCTAGTCTCCTCATACTTTGGTTCTGATTTTCTTGCTTCTATGTGTAATACTTTTGTCAGTGGTTTTATTTTGTTTCAGTTATTTCCTGTTTATCTTTAGTCATGTGTCTAGTTTCAGTCCTACCTTTGTATATGCATTAGTTTTATTTCCTGTTTGCTTTTCTTTTGTCTTATGTTGAATTATCTGTTTATTGTTACACATATTTCCATTCTTGTTTGGTGTTAGTCTTTATTTTCTTGTTTAGCTCTTTTCAGTTCTCACATTTGTTTCATGGTTTAATTCTTTGTTCCTTCATGTCAGGTCTTCTTTATTTTATTTTTTGTTTATTGGGACTTGAGGTTTGTTCATCTTTTGTGTTGGTGTTTTATTTTGATCACTGTGGTTAGGTTCACCATTTTGTCAGGTCCTGTTCACTTTTCATTTGTCTTACTGCACTATCTTGCACCGGCTTCTCTCACCTTCATTGTAATTCTGTCTGCGTTGTCTTCCTGCACTCTGTTGACTCCTGTCTCACCTCTGTCTCATCTGACCACGCCCCTTCCAGAACCTTCCCTGACACCTGTGCCTTGTTTCCCTAATTACTGCACCTGTTATTTAAACACCTCACTTTCTCCAGTCCCTGCCAGTTTGTTGTGATTTCTTTTCCACGTTCCAGCCTTTGTTTTTTGCTCTGTATTTGCCTTGTCATTTTTGACTGTGCTTTGTTTTTTGGTCTTGCTCATGTCTCAGCCCATGTTTTGTGTCTCCTGTAGTGATGGCAATTTCAAAGCCCCATGAACCAATGAGCCACTGCAACGCAACTGGCTGAAAATCAACACACTGCTTCGACACGTTTGATACAGTTTGAAGGGTGACATCTGCTGGATTGCTTTGACCTTAAGCGAGTGCCCTGACAAATGTTGCATTAATTCATGACTGATGTGGTTTGTTCTTGAAAAATAATAATAAAAAAAGTCATATGTATTATTATGTCTTTTTAATGTAATAAATAGTCCCTACAGATGCACACATAATGGTTATGAAAGCCTTTATTTTAGACTATATGTAGATTTGTGTTATCATTCCTCAAACTATATTTGGATAAAATGTGATGGGAAAAGTGAGAAAGGCATGTGCTTCTGCAACTGGTGCTTATGTTGCTGTAATTTGTAAATTAGAATAGAGGGGATAGGAGGCGGTGATTGTGCAACTTTCAACAATTTTTATTCAAAAAAAGAATAATTTCAACGGTGCTGGACTTTAATCGGCTCCTCTTCTGCCTCACCACCTCTCCAGCTTTGGAGAAGACCCGCTCGCAAGGCACTGATGTTGCTGGCATCGACAAATTTTTTTTTGCCAATCTTTGTAAATTGGGATAGACTGCGATTCGTGTCGCCCAG
The DNA here is from genome assembly GCF_902500255.1 of Thalassophryne amazonica. Taxonomy (NCBI): domain Eukaryota; kingdom Metazoa; phylum Chordata; class Actinopteri; order Batrachoidiformes; family Batrachoididae; genus Thalassophryne; species Thalassophryne amazonica. The sequence continues at coordinate 85,475,134 of NC_047106.1, forward strand.
TATTTGAGCTGGTCTTCTCCTTTGGAGGTGGGCATATGTTGGGTCAAACCTTTGTAGTAAAGCCCTGAAGGCTTTGCTCTCCACTATTTTGAACGGTTGTGCATCTTCCACAACATAGTCCACCAGTGCCTCATCCAAATCAGCTTGTCTGCCTTTAATGGAAATACAGTATGACATGCTGAGCTATTTTTGTTTATGAGTATGTTTTAATCTTAGATAAAGAGTAAAATACAGCTTACATGGCCTGATTCCTGCTCCAGGAGCAGCAACAGAAGCAGCAGCCATTGATGTCTCGGGATGTTTGGACTTCAGGTGTCGCAGCATTGAAGACGTATTGTTACTGTACCTCAGCTCTTGAGCACAAATCGAGCACTTGACCTTTTTGGGGCTTATTAGATAAAAAGTGTTCCCAAGCGATTGATCGTGCTCTTTTTGGAACTGGCTCCTCCATGTCCCTTCCTCACCACGACTCACTCTCTCCACACACACACTCACCTTTCTCACACCTTTCACTTCAACAAAATCACAGCTCTTCAGTCACTCAGCTAAGTCTCTGATCTACCTGTAATATATAGTCTAACCTATAACCTATGTTGATGTACTGTGTGAATAAATGTTGTATATGAATGGATGCCTGTTGTGTATGGTGTGTGTCTGTCTATGTTAGATCCTATGTGTATGTAGCTAACTATACAAAATTAACTCTAAACTAGACCTAAATATAAACTAATGCTTTCCTTGGCTCCGATTCACGTGGTGATTGGCAATAACTGTCGCTAGCAATCTCCTCCTCTCAAAAACCCACGGTTTGAGCTGCGATTCAGATCTCATTTAAATACTCGGGGGGGTCGTATTGAAATGCCCAGATTATTCAAATTTTCCGCGAAGCTCGACACGTGGTGTGACGTAACGAGGCCTCGCTCGCAGTGTTCATGTGATGGGGACGTGCTCAAAATGCTGCTCACTGACACTTCTGGTTCAAAAAGCTCGATGCAGTGTCGAGCAGACTGACTCAAGCTTAACATCACTAGTCTCCTGGTATTTTGGAACTGTGCTTGTTGTTGACTATGCCTCTGCCTGACGACCCCTACCTGTACCGCCGCTTCTCAGACTGCCTTCCTGTGTACTGAACCCCTGCCTGATTACAGAGATAAAGCCTTTAACTTATACCTCAGTATTTTGAGTCTGTATTTGTGTTCAGCCTCCTTCTGTGCCACACCTACCCAGTTCATGACAATCCCAGCAGTCATAGGGCGTGAGGTGGGGTACACCCTAGACAGCACGCCAGCCTGTCACAGGGCAACATATACAGCTGCTGGTCATATAATTAGAATATCATGAAAAAGTTGATTTATTTCAGTAATTCCATTCAAAAAGTGAAACGTATATTATATTCATTCATTACACACAGACTGATATATTTCAAATGTTTATTTCTTTTAATTTTGATGATTATAACTGACATCTAATGAAAATCCCAAATTCAGTATCTCAGAAAATTAGAATATTGTGAAAAGGTTCAATATTGAGGACACCTGGTGGCACACTCTAATCAGCTAATTAACTCAAAACACTTGCAAAGGCCTTTAACTGGTCTCTCAGTCTAGTTCTGTAGGCTACACAATCATGGGGGGGAAGACTGCTGACTTGACGTCTTGCTTGGGCTAAAGACAAAAAGGACTGGACTGCTGCTGAGTGGTCCAAAGTTATGTTCTCTGATGAAAGTACATTTTGCATTTCCTTTGGAAATCAAGGTCCCAGAGTCTGGAGGAAGAGAGGAGAGGCACAGAATCCATGTTGCTTGAGGTCCAGTGTAAAGTTTCCACAGTCAGTGACGGTTTGGGGTGCTATGTCAGCTGCTGGTGTTGGTCCACTGTGTTTTCTGAGGTCCAAGGTCAACACGGCCGTCGACCAGGAAGTTGTACTTCATGCTTCCTGCTGCTGACCAACTTTATTGAGATGCAGATTTAATTTTCCAACAGGACGTGGCACCTGCACACAGTGCCAAAACTACCAGTACCTGGTTTAAGGACCATAGTATCCCTGTTCTTAATTGGCCAGCAAACTCGCTTGACCTTAACCCCATAGAAAATCTATGGGGTATTGTGAAGAGGAAGATGTGACACGCCAGACCCAACAGTGCAGAAGAGCTGAAGGCCACTATCAGAGCAACCTGGGCTCTCATACCACCTGAGCAGTGCCACAGACTGATCGACTCCATGCCACGCCACATTGCTGCAGTAATTCAGGCAAAAAGAGCCCCACCTATGTATTGAGTGCTGTACATGCTCATACTTTTCATGTTCATACTTTTCAGTTGGCCAACATTTCTAAAAATCCTTTTTCTGTATTGGTCTTAAGTAATTCGAGTGAAACACTCGCTCATAGTACAGGGCATCCTAACAGGAAGTGCCCAAATTTCAAATCCACAGTAAAACAGGAAATGTTTAAATGTCAACACTTCCTGGATTGACAGACAAGATCCCAAGGAATCTCGCGGGAACTCAGTGGCAAGCTCACACACTCTCACGAGCGCCACTAGCTTAGCTTATGGCAAGCTAAAAGTGGACGTTCTTGTTATGGCCGAAAAACTGTCCAGTTTCTGGGTATTCTTTGGTAGTACGCGCCCGTGGCTGATGTGCTTGATGAATTCCTGTACAAAAGTAGTTCCCAGATAAGTGCGATATATTCCTGTGATATAACGAGCATATCTCATCTAAATCAATTCTAAAATTTACCAGTAATAAAATTATAAAGATAACTGAAGTTTTAAGAGTGGCCATAATAAATATTTCAGAAACTTAAAGTATGTTGCCCACAGGTAGACATTTGCTTTGATTTAATTTTCACCAGGAAAATCCTAATGATTTCCCCACTCATAGTCATATGTGTTAAACACACTCATCCAGCAGCATCTTCTCATGTCAGCATGTCACGAGTTAGTGTGTCTCGTGAGAGTGTGGTGAAAGTAATTCAATGTGTGGGCGCGAGCTATCCCACAATTCCAAAATAGCACAGATGTCGGTCCAATGAAAACGGCACTCTGAGCAGGATGGCAAGCTCACACTCAAACAGGAAGTGCTAAATTTTCAGTCACAGTGAAACAGGAAATGTCAAATGTTGAACACTTCCTGGCATGAGAGGAGCTAGAGTGGAGGCCAGGGTTTCACTGGACTCCCCTGAAATCTGATTGGACACAGATGATTGACATGTCACGGCACCACACGTCTGGTTGAAAGAGCTGCATTTTGAAATTAGTGAGTCACATTGACTGCTAGGCTCCTCCTGTCCAGTAGTTGGTGCTGTGTACCACAAAAAGTTCTAATCCACCTTAGTAGAAGAAGAAAAATGTGTGCTTCAGATTTTAACTGAACACACCCTTCGAACTATGGACTTCTAATCACACCAAACTTATATTGGTGAGTAAATGACCGTATTTTATGCCAGAAATGAGGTCCAGGTTGTTAAAAGCAGCATTTCTCCTTTAATTCAGGTTGCCTTTATATAAACATGTTTAAGCTAACAGACAGCAGCTGGTTCCTGTTCTGTGGGCTTATTAGTGCAGCAGATAACTGAAACAATCCTTCAAATGGTGATACAAGCATCAAATTCAGCACAAATACAGCTGGAGCAAAATTAATGGAGCAACTTTAACTTTTGACCCCTGTACAAACTGAAATTAAAATGGCATAAACAAATTTAAATTTGTGAAATTCCAAGTGTTCCAATACTTTTTGGAGGGCACTGTATCCTCACCTTATGATGAGTGCAAAATGAGTATGGTATTATTACTGTTTTGTTTAAGAATGTTTAATTTTCACTGTTGCTGCACTTTGTGTCAAATCATAGTCATATCGTATATCATATTGATATGAAAATTCAGTAAGGTATATCTTCTATTATACAGTCCAAATCTAAGGTGAACTCTCCCTACCCACCTAAGCGGCTCAAGAATATGGACAGCTTATATAAGTGACATTTATATGACAATATTGAGATACGATAATTTGGCCATATTGTACAGTCCTACTGTCACCTAGCTGAAAACTTTGAATATTAATTTACATCTACATTAAAAATGCTTAAAGTAGCAGGGGGTTAAGAGAGCTGTAATTGGGGGGGTCAGCTGAAAAACAAAAAAGAAAAATCCTTCAAAAGGTGGGGGTATGGGGGGCAGAGCTCCTCCAGAAGATGAAAGGCAAAATAAGGAAAATGCTTAAAAAGGCGGGAGGTCTGGGGTTTTGCCATACTAATGCTCCCCTGAAGCATTTCCTCAACATAGTCTGAAGGACCTAAATGACATGGTGAGATGCTGACGAGCTTTGCTCATTCATGTCCGTGACATATGCATATTAATGCAGAATGTGTCTGTGGTTCTCACGACCTAATGCAATGAGAACACTTTGCTTAAGAACATAGAGTGTCCTCATTCTGAGGAAAACAAATGAAAAGTGTAACACAAACTGACTGAATTTGGTACAGTGCCAGAAAACAGTTTATCACAAAAGCTGATTCCTGGAGTAACATTAGAGCAGCCTAGGAGAGAGAGAGTTAACGTGAGGAGAAGGGAAGAAAAACCTCCACAGCAGAGGTAAATTATTTTAGGAGTTCATGTTTTTGGTCTAGGTGTTTTTCTTTAAAAAAAAAAAAAAAAGGCATACAGTACTGAGCAAAACGTTTAACACATAACTATTTGGAGAAGGAAAATACCTGTGCTTTTTCCTTTGTACTCTCATAGACTGTATATACGGTACAGTACTACACCACCACCACAATGGAGTCAAAATGAAGCTTAGAAAATGTGCTCATAGTGTCGAAGCTTTACAGAATTATGTACAGCCATTTTTATAAACAGTCCCTTCATTATCAGAGGTCATATGTAATTGGACAACTGACTGAAAGACAGGTTCATGGTCATGTGTTCCCTCATTATTCTGTGACAAATTAAGCAGTTCAAAGGTCTGTAGTTGGTTTTGAGTGTTGAATCTGCATGTCAGTGCAAATGAAGGAGACATTAGGTTTATTTTGTTTTTCAGCCTATCAGACTGAAAACTGTAGGAGTGGCCAAATCAATGATTTGGTGCAACACCAAAAAGTCTGGAAGACAATTAAAGTGGATAACAGCAAAATTCTTTCTTTTGTGAAGAAAAACCTCCTGACATCGAGACAAGTCAAGAGTACTCTGAAGTAGGCGAGTGTGCCGTCATCAAAGTCTAAATATGAAGAGAGGCCTCACATGAATGTAAACACAGAGATTACGAAAAGGTCAAGGAAAGGAACCGCTCAAGATCAGAAATGCAACATAGTGGAGGTAGAGCACGCACACACACACACACACACACACACACACACACACACACACACACACACACACACACACACACACACACACACACACACACACACACAAAGTGTAAAACGGAACCATGAATTGAAAAAAATAATAGATTGAACAGTGCAGATGGAGAAACTAAAGTTGGAGAGTTTTTAAGATTTTCTTCATGCTTTATTACATCAGTGTGCCACAGATTTAAATTAAATGAATATACAATCAAATAAATAAACACATCAATAAATAATAAATAAAATAAATAAATCTGGGCATATGATAAGAAAGAAAAACAAAGGAAATCAGAATCACTCATCTTCAACCACTTAATTATTAATTCAATTTAGACAGGCTTTAAAATAAATTTCAAATGCAACCTAAATAATAAAGAATAAATAAATATAAAAAATATAAATAAATAACCACCTAAAGAAATTAAAGGATAAATTATGGGTCACCGGAAGTGTGAGTTTGCTTGGCGGGGGGGGGGGGGGGGCGGTGCCACCAGAAGTTAGTTTGGTTCGCGGGGGAGGGAGGTGTCACCTGAAGTGAGTTTCTTTGTGACGTATTATGCGGATTAAATAATTTAATATTTAATACAAAGTGTACTTTGTTGGGGGGGAGGGAGCCACTTAGTGACGTGTGAGTGAATTTGTCTTTGTGTTTCGTTCACTTGTTAACACAAGTTGGACGCTGGTAGTAGCTGCTGGGAGCATCTGAGCATCACTCCGTGTTTTATTCATCAGTCTGCAGGTTTATCAACACAAACTGAAAACTTTTACTCTGCTAACATTAGCTTTGTTCCTGACAGACTTTGAAAGTTAACCAGTCACTTGAACTCCATCACAACCAGGTAAGTCTTCAGACTTTTAAACACTCGTGTTTGTTGTTTTATTAGCTCTGTGAGCTAATTATTTGTTTTGTGATGATAGTTTTTAATTATTGTGTAGTGAAAAGCTTCCAGACTGTAGTACTACAACATTAATACATCGTACTTTGCAATTTAAGGTCACAAATTATTTAAAAAATCTGCTGTTTTTAATCCATTTAAAAAAAAAATTATTTCTGTCCCTTTTACACAAAACACAAAATATAATAATCACTCAATTAAAATATGATGTTAAAAATGTTAATGTTAAAAACATGAATAAATAAATACTGAAGTGCAAGAACATCTAAAATATTTGATATTTATCATCTATAAGAAACTGAACATTTTGAAAAAGCATTAAATGTGCCCCTGTGTTAAAAGTGTAGTTAAATAAGTCTGTTTACTGCTTGTACTTTATGTTGCTTATTATGGCATAAAAATTGTGCAAAATGAAACTCAAATCAGATTAATATTTGGAGTAACTTTACCTGCAAAAAAGCATCAGTATTTTGAAAACAGCACCAGAGTTGAAAAAAATGATCATGCAGCCTGTTAATTTGAGGTTAACTGCATTCAAATTGAATGTTGTAGGAACTGAATCCATAAAAATCCACCTGAAAGAAATTTAGTTTTAAAAAATACATTCCTAAATATCAGCTATTCGGCAGCTTTCCATTGTTTTTTCTCTTTTTTCTCTAATTAAATGTTTATAAAATGTTTGCACTTAACTGATTTGAATTTTTTACAAGTGTATTTTACCCCAAAGCAATGGCGGCGCTAGGAAAGTTTTGTTGGGGGGGCTGAGGGGGAGCGAGGGTAAAAGTTGGAGGGGCTCCAAAAAAATGTCGTCAAATGAACAATATATAGTAAATTGCTTTATAATACCAAGGTATATGTTTTAGTCACCCGTGTTCCTCTAAAATGTGGTATCAATGCGCACACACATCACTTAGAATGATTGCCGAACAACAATATACAGCTTCTGTATATTCTGTGTTAATGCGCAGCTGCGGCTGACGTGTTTGATGAATTCCTGCGCAAAAAGTAGTTCCCAGATAATTGTGATAACTTGCTGTGAGATAATAAGTATATCTCATCTAAATCAATTCTAAAATTTACCAGTATAAAATTATAAATATAAGTGAAGTTTAAGAGTGGCCGTAATAAATATTTAGGAAACCTAAATTTTGGAGTATGGAGTTAAATTTGTCTCATTAATACTTGCAAATGTACAGAGGGTGATTTACAAATATCCTTTGGTTTGTACACGTGCTTTGTGATCCACAAACACAAATTTCTGATTTGTAACGTGTGTGGGTTTGTACAAATAAATGTTTATTCGCAAAACTGAAAATGTTGTTTGTGAAGGGTGATTCAGCATTGGTGGATCACCGAACACACACATTCATCACTTTGCTCAGTTTGGCAATATTGAGACATTTCTCAGTGCAAACTGCAGTTGAGATCCATAAATATGTCAGTCACTATTCACATTATTGGCATAATTATTGGGGGGGGAGCTGAGGGGGGCTTGGCTCATTATGGGGGGGCTTAAGCCCCCAAGCCCCCCCCCCCCTTGGCAGCGCCACTGCCCCAAATATTTCTCTCAATATGTTCCTTTTGATACACAAAATGTATACTTAGCATTAAACATGAGGGGGTCCAGTGTGTGTTGTTGATTGAACTGTACCCACAAATAATGGAATTTTAATTGTTAAGTACTGATATTAAGATGTTCATTTGTTCTCTTTCTCTTTCAAGTCATGACTCGTAGAAGTCTCCGCCTCATGTCAAAGAGCTGTTATATTTCTGATGCGGACAAAGACTCCAGGATCATGACACGTGTTTCAGTCCTTGAGACCCCTGTCAGGTATGTGATGTCATTCTGATTTGTAACTTTAATGTGATATTCTCTTGGCAGCCTGTTTCTTTTCTTTTTCCTCATATTATGAGGTCTCATGTTGTCTACACACACTTCTCCAGGATTTTCAAGAAGAGCAGCACTCGTAAGGCCTGTCTGCCTGTTAAAGACGACAGCAGATCTGTTGACGCTGAGCCGCCCGTCACTGTCGGTCAGACTGACAGGGATAAAGACATTGTGTCTGTCCACTACAAAGGTAATACTGACACCAGTTCACGTCAACACAATGGCAGCCACAATTCTGAGTTCATGAATCTGAACATGCAACTCTGCAGCTAAAGGGAACTTATTCTTAAAAAAATCTGTTGTCTTTTCTTCACAGCAGCTGCAATGAAGACAGCACGCAACCTTCTTCTCATCGTCATCCTTCTCAGTAAGTAACATCAATATTTAGCAGGCTCAGGTTTGCAACTGCAACTGTGCCCCCTCCCCCTTCTCACCCAATATTCAGATGAGTTTAAAAATAAATTAATTTCCACTTAAATGCAAGTTTTACAGAAATGTCCAAGCTCAACACAAATACTTTGCTGGGGAACTTTTATTCTGCAAAAATCTGCACAAATGTATAAAACTCTTAAAATGCAAATTGCATTTTCCCGTTTAACAAAAATTAAAACATTTAGTTTATGGAATTACCGGCCTCGGAGGATGTTCATTCAGTTGTTTAATTTTGTAGAAAAAAAGCAGATCACAGACATGACACAAAACTAAAGTCATTTCAAATGGCAACTTTCTGTCTTTAAGAAACACTATAAGAAATCAAGAAAAAAAATTGTGGCAGTCAGTAACGGTTACTTTTTTAGACCAAGCAGAGGGAAAACAATATGGACTCACTCAATTCTGAGGAATAAATTATGGAATCACCCTGTAAATTTTCATCCCCAAAACTAACACCTGCATCAAATCAGATCTGCTCTTTAGTCTGCATCTAAAAGGAGTGATCACACCTTGGAGAGCTGTTGCACCAAGTGGACTGACATGAATCATGGCTCCAACACGAGAGATGTCAATTGAAACAAAGGAGAGGATTATCAAACTCTTAAAAGAGGGTAAATCATCACGCAATGTTGCGAAAGATGTTGGTTGTTCACAGTCAGCTGTGTCTAAACTCTGGACCAAATACAAACTACGCTGCCTAAAGGAAATGGGATTTACATACAGAAAAGCTAAACGAAAGCCATCATTAACACCTAAACAGAAAAAAGGTTACAATGGGCTAAGGAAAAGCAATCGTGGACTGTGGATGACTGGATGAAAGTCATATTCAGTGATGAATCTCGAATCTGCATTGGGCAAGGTGATGATGCTGGAACTTTTGTTTGGTGCCGTTCCAATGAGATTTATAAAGATGACTGCCTGAAGAGAACATGTAAATTTCCACAGTCATTGATGATATGGGGCTGCATGTCAGGTAAAGGCACTGGGGAGATGGCTGTCATTACATCATCAATAAATGCACAAGTTTACGTTGATATTTTGGACACTTTTTTATCCCATCAGTTGAAAGGATGTTTGGGGATGATGAAATCATTTTTCAAGATGATAATGCATCTTGCCATAGAGCAAAAACTGTGAAAACATTCCTTGCAAAAAGACACATAGGGTCAATGTCATGGCCTGCAAATAGTCCGGATCTTAATCCAATTGAAAATCTTTGGTGGAAGTTGAAGAAAATGGTCCATGACAAGGCTCCAACCTGCAAAGCTGATCTGGCAACAGCAATCAGAGAAAGTTGGAGCCAGATTGATGAAGAGTACTGTTTGTCACTCATTAAGTCCATGCCTCAGAGACTGCAAGCTGTTATAAAAGCCAGAGGTGGTGCAACAAAATACTAGTGATGTGTTGGAGCATTCTTTTGTTTTTCATGATTACATAATTTTTTCCTCAGAATTGAGTGATTCCATATTTTTTTCCCTCTGCTTGGTCTAAAAAAGTAACTGTTACTGACTGCCACAATTTTTTTCCTGATTTCTTATAGTGTTTCTTAAAGCCAGTAAGTTGCCATTTGAAATGACTTTAGTTTTGTGTCATGTCTGTGATCTGCTTTTTTCTACAAAATTAAACAACTGAATGAACATCCTCCGAAGCCAGTGATTCCATAATTTTTGCCAGGGGTTGTATTTGAGAAGTGAAATGAAGTTTCTAGTATTTACAGAAAGGGTGCAGTAATAAAATGAAATTGGGCAGGTGCATAAATTTGGGCACTCTTGTCATTTTATTGATTTTAATACATTTAGCACTAATTACTGGAACACATAATTGGTTTGGTAAGCTCACTGACCCTTGACCTCCTTACACAGGTGAATCCAATCATGAGAAAGGGTATTTAAGGTGGCCATTTGTAAGTGTTTCCCCTCTTTGCATCTGTTCTAATGAGTGGCAACATGGGAGCCTCTATACAACTCTCAAATGACCTGAAAACAAAGATTGGTCAACATCATGATTTAAGGGAAGGATACAAAAAGCTATCTCAGAGATTTCAGCCGTCATTTTCCATTGCGAGGAACATAGTGAGGAAATGGAAGACAGCAGACAGGGTACTAGTTAAGGCCTGAAGTGGCAGGCCAAGAAAAATCTCAGATAAGATGAAGCGAAGGATGGTGAGAACAGTCATAGTCAACCCACAGACCTGCTCCAAAGACCTACAGCATGATCTTGCTGCAGATAGTGTCTCTGTGCATCGTTCAACTATACAGCACACTTTAAACAAGGAGATGCTGTAATGCAGAGGAAGCCTTTTCTGCATACACACCACAAACAGAGTTGCTTGAGGTATGTTGCAGCACATTTGGACAAGCCAGCTTCATTTTGGAATAAGGTGCTGTGGACTGATGAAACCAGCATGATGGAGGTGGTTCCATCATGCTGTGGGGCTGTGTGGCCAGTGCAGGTACTGGGAAGCTTGTTAAAGTTGAAGGTCACATGATACAGTCAATATAAGCAGATTCTTGAGAACAATATTCAAGAATCAGTGACAAAGTTGAAGTTGCACCGGGGCTGGATCTTTCAACAAGGCCACGACCCTAAATACTGCTCAAAATCGACTAAGTCATTCATGCAGAGGAACAAGTACAGTGTTCCGGAATGGCCATCTCAGTCCCCAGACCTGAATATTATTGAAAATCTGTGGTGTGATATTAAGCAGGAAGCCCATGCTCACAAATAAACAAACCTGAGATGTTTTGTAAAGAAGAATGGTCCAAAATACCTTCAACCACAATCCAGACTCTCATTGGAAGCTATAGGAAGTATTTAGAGGCTGTTATTTCTGCAAAAGGAGGATCTACTAAATATTGATGGTTTTTTTTGTTGTTGTTGTTGTTGGGGTGCCCAAATTTATGCACCTGCCTAATATTTTTAAAGAATTATTGCACACTTTCTGTAAATCCTCAAAACTTCATTTCACTTCTCAAATATCACTGTGTTTGTCTGCTATATGATATATTTAACTGAACTTGCTGATCCAAACAACCAGTGATTTATAAAGGAAAATCATAGAAATCATCAGGCGTGCCCAAACTTTTACATACAACTGTGGGGATTTTAAAGATGATTCACATGAAAACTCAAAATCTATATAACTGTAAAGGGATTAAATGTTCAACGTGTACTCACAAAATGTTCACTGCTGATGGCTGTGCATGAACTTAAATTTGTGAAGCTGTCATTATGAGCGACACTGTCAGGGTGAAGATTGTTGTGGATGAAAATGACATCAGTCATTTTTTGTCACAACATTACTTTTGGTGTTGATTGCAGACCATTTTTTGATTTAATTTCCAGTAAATTCCGCCAGCTTCTCCAACTTCCACTGTCACATTTTTCCTCACTTTTTCCGATTTAAATTTTGAACAGCAGTACTTGGTTTCTTTTTTCCTCTGATTCTTAGTGTTTTCCCCATTTTCTCCAAGTGTTTGGTGGTTTTTCCCATTTTTGACTGGCAGGATGACTCAACTTCAGATTGAACACCAGATTGAGGCTGCTTCTCCTGCGCCTCTTCAACCCAGCACCATGAAGGCTACATCTGCAGTGGTAGGCTTCACCTGCAAATATCTGAATATCACTGCTTATTTGTGCGTGTGTTGATGAGATCGATGCTGGCTGATGGATGTCTAGATGTACATAATGTGAAATTTTGAGTATTTTAAAATCTTACTGGGTATAACTGTTTGCAGATGATTCACTGTTATAACCTCTAACAACTGTAGCAGGGGAGATTGTGTGAGGTTTAAAACCTGCTTTATGGCGTCATAAACACTGATAGCTAACATGCAGATTAGCAGAGTGCTGCCCTTCCACTGGTTTGCTTTGTACTTTATTACATTTAGCATCCCTGTGCAGTTACAAACGGAATCTAATTAGTCAAAGAGAAGCTGTATATGAAGTGTTTCGCCATGACTGGATTAAAAAACCAGTTGGTTTTTCATTTCTCAAGTCACTTAAATTCTGAAGACTTTCAGGAATGACCAACTTTTGAAATATTACATCCTGTTTCAGAGCAGTGTTCATTGTTCTTGTTCATAATATAGAAATATAGTCCAGGGGTGGCCAAGTTCGGTCCTCGAGAGCCACATTCCTGACACTCTTAGTTGTCTCCCTCCTCCAACACACCTGAATCCAATGAAGGTGTTATGTGTCGGACGCAGTCGGAGTACCGACCAGCGTTTGACAGTAGGACCCAGCATAAAGGAAACAGAGCACGGTTCAAAGGATAACAGAATTTAATGACATAACAGTGAGTGCTTAATTAATAACAAATAAGTGCGCGGTCTGGCGAGGTGGAAGAACGGTGCACTCCCAGCAGCACAAACGGTCCGGAGCCAGAACAGTTCGGACCCAAGGACCCCGCCGACACCCCCCCAGGTGGCCGCGACCAACCGAGTCTGTGAAAGAAGAAACCATCATGTGAGTCCACCACTCCACACACAGAGAGACCACTCAAAGGTGTACATAAACAGCAAACACTTCCTGGCTTAATCACCAATCAGCTTCCACCCTGCAGGCATGGAACACCCAGTTCAATTCTCCACTGCAGTGGAAGCTGATTAAATGACTAACATAACAGCTCAATATAATAAGGTGTGAGGGACACCACATTTACTGACTGTACTCATGTTAGTCACAAAACCTAAAGTACCTCAGGAAGTGTGCTGACGAGCGTGAGACCTCACCCCCTCCTCTTTCACAGACCATGGCATCAAACCTGGTACGGTCTCTGCGTCCATGATGATGAGATGGTTCTCCGAACGTCGATCTCACCCATCTGGTCACAAGGTCGAGTCTCTGGCAAATACACACTGTGTACTCCAGACTTAAATGCAACCATGCCCCAATCCATATAGATGCACCACAGCTGTGAGTCCTGACGAGCTGCACATGACCAGCCTCAGGTGATCAGGGTGAGGTCCTAATAACTCAGCCACACAGCCACTCAGTCCTGAACGCATGCCACCTGGAAGGAAAAACAGAAGACAGAAAACAGAAGACAGAAACAAAAGCCAGCCAGGCACGCCAGGCACCCCAGCCACACAACAGAAGGACTCGTTGGCAGACTTTTAATGAGCCTTTCATTGGATTCATCAGTTCTTTGGTCAGTTTTTGAGGCTGTAATCTGACGCAGTTTTATTATGTTCTCTTATATTGTTACATATTTTTAGTTGGTAAAATAAAACAGTCAGAAGAAAAAGTGAATATTCAAGTTAAATATTCAAGTCATAGATCTTTGCAATAAATATTCTAAGTGGTTGAACCACATTATGTAAGCAAACTAAGCTGCGGCAGATTTAAGTGACCACACCTCCCCGTGAAACCGAGATGGAAGTGATGAGTTGCTGCACAGTTTTACACACAAAAAACAAAAATAATACACAGTTCCAGTCAAACGTTTGGACACACTGTCGAAAGGGAAAATCTAGTGTTCATTGTTGCTGAAGTCTTGTGTCAAAAAATGTTTTAACAAAAAAGTTACAAATAATAAACATAATACTTTGAAGAAAGTCAGAATCTGATTTCAGGCTCAGATCAGGCTGTCCTGAAGGAAAACTCAGTGACAGTCACATCATATGGATCAAAATCTGTAAACCAGCTCAGTAGGTGGATCCAGACTAACTCAGAGGACTGTAAGAGTCACCTTATTTCAGGTCAAAATTATGTTTGATGTTTGGCAGCAAGAGAAGACCTTGACTTTATTTTTTGGATCTAGACGTTGTGTCGACACAACAGATGATATTCAACATTCAGTTCCAACCACAAGAGATTTTCAATTAGATTTTTTCTTTTACACAAATCTTTGTCATTAAATTGTGATGAACGTTTTAGAGGCAGATGGAACATGTTGTAATTTTAATCTTTTTGTTTTGTGTGTCCATTTGCATGTTGTATCTTCATCAGGAGTACGATGACATCAGCCTGTGTGACCAGCGGTGCTACACACGACCCGCAGCCGACAGGATGGCCGACTTTGCCCTGGAGTCTCTAGGTTGGTAAAACCCTCCATGTCTTAGTCACGTGACTTTATTCATCAGAATTTGGCTGCAGGTTTGATCCTCTCTGTGCCCACCAATGCTACAAATGTCTGTTCGGGCTGCATGTATTGTTTATTTTTAGTTAAATTTCATGTGATAATTTTGCTGAACTCATTTGACACGACTTTCTGATTGAGAGAAAATGTTAAACAGGATTCACATTGTGGTCAGACATTTACACACACACAGAAGGAGGACTAGCTAAGAATTCATCATCACAACCTCAAACCATCAGCCAGATGTTTGGAACATGGACACAATCAGGTGTTCCAAAAGGAGAATGACACCAAACACACATCAAAGCTGACTGTGGAACAGATAAAGCAGGCTAACATCAGCTTTTGGACTGGCCATGACTAAATCCTGACCTCAACCCTGTCAAAAATGGCTGATCTTTGCTGAAAACAAAGGTCTGTGCCATGAAACCAACAAATTAAAACTTGGGCACCAAATTCTACTTTAGATTTTTTTTTTTTTCTCATTAAGGATGCATGTTGAACAGTCATTACATCCCAGAAAATGAACAGTTCAGAGAAATCATTGAAAGCTCAATATTTTAATGACATTCATGATCACAGCTGTGTTTTGTTGATTTTTCTGTGTCCTGTTGAATGACTTCATTTGTTAATTAAGAGTTTAATTTCCTCATAGCTTTTGTTTGCCAAAGTTTATGTAGATTCTTCTTTGGTGAAGGTTATGTTGCTTTACATTGAATCAGTGGTTGTTTTATTCTTGGTAGGTTCCAGGGTGGTCCAAAGTCGAAGTTCTCAGACCTACCACGGTGGTTCAGGCTGTGGACTTCTCTTTGGTTTCTTTCGGCGGTGCAGCTCACAGAGTCCAAGGGTTGTTATCCAGGTATGTTTTTTTTTTTTTTTTTTTTACAAAAATCTTTTTTGTTTTTCCTTTGGTCCTTTGTTGTTTACTGTTGGGTCTGATTCCTGCTCTGTTATTTCAGGGCCACTCAGTGCTGTTCCCAGGGAGATGTTGGCCATTCCAGGGTGCAAAAGGAACGCTTTTCATCTCCCTTTCACACCCTGTCAGAATCAGTCATGTGACACTGGACCACATGCCACGCAGCAACTCCCCCAGTGGGCACATCGACTTGGCACCTAAAGACTTCGAAATCTACGTAAGTGATCACAATCTAAAAAAAAAAAAAAGAAATGTGGAACTACACAAGAGTCAGTTATTTACTGAGAATTGTTGAATTGTTGTTTCCCTGCTCAGTGTGTTAACAAACAGTGTTAACTGAAAAGTGGGAATCATGTTTAATTCAGATATTTTGAAATGTTGCCATCAGATTAAAGAAAGTTTGACTCCTAACAAAATCTGAAAAATTGTAGCTGTTGAATTTGCTTCAGTATTTAAAAAAAAATGTATAGCTGGAACATTAGGAACTGTTTTACATTAATTATTTTTAATATTACAATGAATTTTGATTCAGTAGTTGATTGATAATTCTTTTATGTTTAATCTATCCCTGAACATATGCAACATAGTTAATTGTGACTCTTTTCAACAAAAGGAAAAACAGATTGGTTTTAAACTGTAAACAACCTCAGAACACAGTGCTTTTATTCTGAAAGGGTGATGCTTATGCTCTAACAGTGGCCTAAGCTAACATTAAATTTGACTTTATTTTTTATCAGTTTTACATAAATACAGTAAAATTACCAAAATCACATACTGTGAGCTCACTTCATTAATGTGTAGTGTTTTTCATTTTTGAGTTCTTGTTGTTATGCTCATTAGCATTGCAGTTAGCTTAAGTGGTACGTTCTCAACTTTGGTTCCGTTTGTTTTTCTCACATGTTCTCACTCGGTCTTTCTCAGGGGATGGTCAGCGAGGAGGAAGAAGGGACTCTGCTGGGCAGATTCACCTACAATCAGGACGGTGAACCGACCCAGACCTTTGAGCTTCCTGTGAGTTCAGAGAAACTGATCTTGTTTTGACTGCAGTATTTTATCTGTCAGCTTTAATTTTAATCCCTGAACTTTACTACAAGGCAGCAGCCTGCTGTCCTGCAGAACTTCACACCTTCTAAGAGTATGAACTTTGTTCTCCTTCTCTGCCTGCAGAAACCCAGTGAGGTTCAGAGATTTGTGGAGCTGCGTGTCCTCAGCAACTGGGGTGAAGCTGAGTACACGTGTCTTTACGGCTTCCGGGTCCATGGAACGATGGCCTCCACGTGATGATTCAAGTGGACACAATGTACATGTGTAAATAAACAAATATGTAAATAAAGAAATGTGTAAATAAACTAATGTGGATCTTTATTCTTTGTTGTTTTTTTATATACATATAAAGTAATCATTGAAAAACTGCATTAATGTGGCGTCACACCACATGATGTTTCAGGCACTGAGCACAGCCCTGAACTGAGGAGAATTATATTAATTGTATTTCAGTTTAAACTTCCAGAAATGTGCTTGGGACAGTCACACCACCTGAGCTTTGTCATGTTTGGCTGGAAAATGTGAAAAAGTGGATGATTAATTACATAAAAACTGTATGTTTACATAAAGCTGCATTTTGGAACAGAAGGTTTTGAATAAATTCATTCATTCATTTTTGTGTATTTGACACACAGAACGACAAAAAGCCCATGTCATGAGTCACAACAGCCACCCGTGTATGTGTTTATGTGTATTTATCAAATCTAAATTATAAAAGCAAACAGTGATATTGGTTCTGCATCATGGATTGGAGAATCAATTTCAATCTATTTCTTGAAAACTGTGCTGATTTATAACTTTTTTCCTTCTTTTAACAAATTTAAGTTCTTAAAAGGCATATTTTTTCTGATTCCTAAAAGCCCAAAATAACAAACTTTATCTCTGTTGTATGCTTGTTTTACTTTTGTGAATTCTCGATCTTTGATTTCACTGTGAAGCACTTTGGACACCATCTGGCTGCTGTAAAGGTGATATAAATGTTGACTGGAATCTTTAAATTGATTGCAGGTGTGAGTATGTGTGTAGGTTCTGCCATAAACTGGTGACCTGTCCAGGGTGGACCCTCCTCTCACCCACTGACTTCTCTCTTTAGCTGCTGTTCAGACCTGTTAACACTAGGTGGCGACTTCACCATGAAAATGTCTGATGGACACATGAAGGGTTCAGACCCAAAAATGAAAATTTAAAAGGAAAATGCATTAGTAAATGCACAGATTTACATAAACAAAATGTAAATAAAATACTCAAATTCTTTAATATTGTGCACATTGATAGTTACCGAAGCAGCCAAGTGCATATTGGCCTCATCTAACAGTTTGAGGTTTGAACACACACACACACACACACACACACACACACACACACACACACACACACACACACACACACACACACACACACACACACAGAGAGAGAGAGCTATATTTGCTTTATTTAATTAAAAAAGATTAACAAAGTAAAATCAAATGTATCATTTTGTGTTACATTACAATATAAAAATCAACAACTCAAATGTTCCTTTCACAGATAATAAAGTAGAATATGTGGCTCATTTTTGAACCTCAGATCTATTTTTAGATTGTTGTGGGTTCAACTTTTCTCTCAGGACTAAAAAGATTTTAATGGGTCGAGTATGAAGTTTGCTCTTAAAAAAAATCACAGACTGAACATCTAAAAACAGTTCTAATGCAAACAGAAAACAGCATTAAAATGCATTTTGTGGTCACTGAATATGCTGAAGTTGGGAAGAATGCAGAGGTGCACGTGTGCATATTTACCTCAGGAAATGTAAAGAAAAGCTTTAAAATCACTCATCAGAAAGGCAGCTGCTTACCTCAATGTTCACCTGTGGCAGAGCTGCAGGAGTGGTCAATCCAAAGTCCATAAAAGATAAAACACTGATGATTTTTTTTCCCTTCTTAAATCAAGCTTACATTCTTTTTCAACTGAAGATTTTTTTTTTTAACATGGTCGACAATTTAGATAAATTCAGAATATTTACTACTGATCAATGTCAAATTAATGTAAATTTGCAACTACTCTTTGCAAAAAATATTCCCGTTTTTCTTTCTTCAGCAACATTAATATGATTTGCTTGGTTGTTTTTTTAAATGTATTTACTAAGCTCAAGAAAAATAAATGATTCATCTTGTACATACAGAAGTGTTCAGAATAATAGTAGTGCTATGTGACTAAAAAGTTTAATCCAGGTTTTGAGTATATTTCTTGTTACATGGGAAACAAGGTACCAGTAGATTCAGTAGATTCTCACAAATCCAACAAGACCAAGCATTCATGAAATGTACACTCTTAAGGCTATGAAATTGGGCTGTTAGTAAAAAAAAGTAGAAAAGGGGGTGTTCACAATAATAGTAGTGTGGCATTCAGTCAGTGAATTTGTCAATTTTGTGGAACAAACAGGTGTGAATCAGGTGTCCCCCATTTAAGGATGAAGCCAGCACCTGTTGCTTTTCTCTTTGAAAGCCTGAGGAAAATGGGACGTTCAAGACATTGTTCAGAAGAACAGCGTAGTTTGATTAAAAAGTTGATTGGAGAGGGGAAAACTTATACGCAGGTGCAAAAACTTATAGGCTGTTCATCTACAATGATCTCCAATGCTTTAAAATGGACAAAAAAAAAAAAAGAGACGCATGGAAGAAAACGGAAAACAACCATCAAAATGGATAGAAGAATAACCAGAATGGCAAAGGCTCACCCATTGATCAGCTCCAGGATGATCAAAGACAGTCTGGAGTTACCTGTAAGTGCTGTGACAGTTAGAAGACGCTTGTGTGAAGCTAATTTATTTGCAAGAATCCCCCGCAAAGTCCCTCTGTTAAATAAGACGTGCAGAAGAGGTTACAATTTGCCAAAGAACACATCAACTGGCCTAAAGAGAAATGGAGGAATATTTCGTGGACTGATGAGAGTAAAATTGTTCTTTTTGGGTCCAAGAGCCGCAGACAGTTTGTGAGACGACCCCCAAACTCTGAATTCAAGCCACAGTTCACAGTGAAGACAGTGAAGCATGGTGGTGCAAGCATCATGATATGGGCATGTTTCTCCTACTATGGTGTAGGGCCTATATATCACATACCAGGTATCATGGATCAGTTTGGATATGTCAAAATACTTGAAGAGGACATGCCCTTGAAATGGGTATTTCAACAAGACAATGACCCCAAGCACACGAGTAAACGAGCAAAATCTTGGTTCCAAACCAACAAAATTAATACCTCGCAGATGTGAAGAAATCATGAAAAACTGTGGTTATACAACTAAATACTAGTTTAGTGATTCACAGGATTGCTAAAAAAAAAAAAAAAAGCAGTTTGAACATAATACAGTAGTTTTGAGTTTGTAGCATCAACAGAAGATGCTACTATTATTGTGAACACCCCCTTTTCTACTTTTTTTTTACTAATAGCCCAATTTCATAGCCTTAAGAGTGTGCATATCATGAATGCTTGGTCTTGTTGGATTTGTGAGAATCTACTGAATCTACTGGTACCTTGTTTCCCATGTAACAATAAGAAATATACTCAAAACCTGGACTAATCTGTTTAGTCACATAGCACTACTATTATTCTGAACACTACTGTACTGTGCTACTGTGGGGCCTAAAATATCTGATATTTTTCATACTTTGTGTCAGAAATACGGTCCAAAACACAACTCAGTGGATTTGATTCTTCAATGCTGATCTTCAACGTTATCTGCTGCTCTGTTTCTCCAATCACAGCCAGAGTTGTGTGTTGATGGCTTCCCTCAGTCGTCAGTTTTTGAAAACTGCCCTCCTACAGACAGATTTACCAAACATAATACTGTTTGCAATTCTTAATGATTGATGCAAAGTCCAAAATATATTCAGGGACTTAAAAACGTTCATTGTCAAAAAAAGTAAAAAAGTAAAAGTGATTTACAGCAAGTGTACCAATAAATATCATACACATTTTACTTTCCTTTTTTATTTCTCAGTAACTTTGGACATTTCATTACATATTCTGATGACAAAATCTTTCTTTTGCATTTCTTTCTGAACTTTTGTTAAAACTCTTGTCTAATACAAATGTGCCAATAATTCTGACCAGGACTGTATATACGAGGTCTGTTAGAAAAGTATCCGACCTTTTTATTTTTTGCAAAAACCATATGGATTTGAATCACGTGTGACTGCATCAGCCACGCTTGAATCTTCGTGCGCATGTGTGAGTTTTTTCACGCCTGTCGGTTGCGTCATTCGCCTGTGAGCAGGCTTTGTGTGAGCAGTGGTCCACCCCTCTCGTCGGATTTTTATTGCGAATAAATTAACGATTTGGAGCTTTGCTGCATCATTTTTTTCCAGAAACTGTGAGAAACCTCCAGGTGGACACCATTCGGAAAATTCAAATGGCTTTGAGGGACGATTTTATGGGGATCACACAGATTAAGGAGTGCTCCAGCTGGTTTAAAGACCGCCCACAGCTGCTGAGAGCGCGCCGCACTCCGAGCGCCGATCGACAGGCTGAATCAACCAGATCATTTCCAATGTGAAGGCTTTGTTGATCTGGGACGTCGTCTGACTTACACAAAAATGGCAGGAGACGTGGACATCAGTACTTTTTCGGCACATTCCACTGTTACAGGAGTTTTTTTTCATGGAAAGAAAAGCGGACGGATGCGCCACCATGCCACTCATGGCGCGGCACAAAACCACCTCCGTGTTGGTCTCACAGGATGGCTTTGAGATGGCTTTCAGATGGCTGTCGGTGGGTTTTCAGTCGTGTGACTAACCGAGAAATTGTGGATGAGCTGGACATGCCAAAACATGTCCTGTGAGGCTTCATCACGACGTTGCTTTGCGCCATGCGGCTCCACCACGACGCGCGGAATTCCTCCGCTCCTCTTTCCATGACAAAAACTCCTGTAACAGTGGAATGTGCCATTCATTTCCAAACTGGACGCTGTGTTTTATCTGGGACGTCCTCTGACTAGCACAGGAATTGTGGAAGACGTGGACATCAGCACTTTTTCGGCACATTGAGACAGACATGCGGAGGAATTCCGCGCATTGCGGTGGAGCCGCATGGCGCAAAGCAACGCCGTGATGAAGAAACTCACGCATGCGCACGAAGGTTCAAGCGTGGCTGATGCAATCACACATGATTCAAATCCATATGGTTTTTGCAAAAAATAAAAAGGTCGGATACTTTTCTAACAGACCTCGTATATTCCAATTTAAACTGTTACACGTTTCTTTCAGGTGACATTATGAGTATTCCTTTTATAACTTTTGGTGCATGTTTAAATGTTATTTGTTGAATTATTAATGAACTGTCATGGTGTTAATCACTTCCCTTTTCTAGTATGGATTTAGGAAACGCAGTCAGCTTATACTTTGTTAGCCAAAGAAGAAAGAAAGTATATGTCATTCATTGTATTTGGTATTTAGCCTCTTTAAAATGACCCTGAAACAAAGCAATGCTTTTTTTTTCTCTTCTCTTCGACTCTCTTCAACACTAACTCCTTAGTCTTAGCTCATGGCTTTTGTTTCATTGTTTCTTTTGATTTGTTGTGTTTCTTTTCGTTCCGTAATTTTCCTTGTTTGATACACCAGTTTGAATAACTTTTGTGTTTTTGTGTTCTCTTTATGTGCATCTGTTGTCATGTCTGAGTCCCTGCATGTGGAACTGATCCTCATTGTGTGTGTTTGTGTCTGGGTGTGTGTGAGCTTATGTGGGACTTTTAGAGCAGGATACTTTGTTAAATTGTGTGGGTGTCGTTTTATTCCTGCACCTGTCTCCCCAAGTGTGTATGGAGGTGGGTGTGTGATGGGGGAATGCATGTGGTTGCCGTCTCTCAGTCATTCGTGTGGGTGTCTCATGTATCTGTCTGTGTCCTGTCGTTCTGTGTAGGTGTGAATGTGAGCCTGCGTGGCTCTGCCATCCTCTCCCTCCCGTGTTTTGTGTGTGCGTGTTTTGAACTGTTGTGAGGCCCTGTCACCTGTTCGCCATGCATGGGTGTGTCTATGAATGTGTGTGGTTCGTGAGCTCCGCCCCTCAGACTCTGGTTGGGTTTTTCCCCTGAGTTATGATATTTCTGTTCCTTACCGTTTCACCAGTGTTTAAGGTTTTGTTAATGACTTTGAGCTCTTGTTTTCCACTGTTATTCATGATGGTTGTTTTTACGTGACTTCCGTGTTCACTTTAAATTCCCCCGTGCTGCCCCGCCCTCACATACCCTTGCACCTGATTGCCATCAGCTGAATTGTATTTTACTCACACGAATTTGCTTCCTCCTTGATTGTTTGACACGCTGTCTCTGCCACACCTGTAAGTTTTTCCATCCTCGCTGTATGTTTTTGAACTGTTACTGAGTCACTTTGTTAATTTGATCACTTTGTCTGACTTTTAGAGCAGGACAGACTCTCTGATTGGGTTATGCTACCTGAAAGATACTGGCCACCAGTAAACACAGAATCCATTCCAGATCCCTCCGTCACCATCATTCTTTCAGATAATGCAACTGTCCCTCCAGTCCTGACTGAATTAGCGGTCACCACTGACTATGCCCCCTTGCATCAGCTTTTAACCGTTACACAGATTATATTAGCCTTTGATGTTGCTTCTTTTCAGCCACATACAGTTACTCTTCTGGGACGGGTAGAGACACTCCAAATCACCTCATGGACCCTGGATCCCCACACACACACACTGTCTGCTTTTTTTATCTGTTTTCTACATAACTTTTTGTCCTCTTCAGTTCAGCAGTTCCCAAGATAGATCAGTCATGTTCATCGGTGTCCTGTCTCAAAACCTCTGCGCCGCCTTCCCTCCAAGATCCTCAGTGGCCGGCTCCCCTCCCTCCTTTCTAGCTGCTCGCTGATTTTGTGTCGCCGCAGCAGGCGGACCCAGTTTGTCTTCCAGGGTCGCCGCTCCCGCGGGATGACATTAGTAGATGACATGCACTTGGGACTCCGGCGAGGGCGGTCGCATCTCCTCCTCTACTCTCCCTCTGACACAAACTCACCTGACTGATACAAACTCATCTCATCTGCACACATGACGCACGTCCCCTTTGTCCCCACCCCTACCACCCTCCTTGCCTCTGCCTTGCCACTCCCCCCGAGCTCACGGCTGTGCAGGACACTGCCCCCCCCCCCCCCCCACACACACACTCACAATGCCTCAATTCGGATGACGGACTGTCTTAGTGATGTGTGCCATTATTACGTTCAACTTGGAGTAATTGTGGATTAAATGTTTTTGTCTGAGGTGTCTGGGTGTGAAGAAATTTCATTGCACTTGTTGTAATGACAATAAATCTATATATCTAGTTCAGGCGGAGTCAGAAAAGGAGGAAAAAGGGATGCTCAGAAGTTGAAAGGGAGGAGCTTCCGTCGGCTATGGTACTGGCTGCAGCCCCTCCTCCAGTGGGGCCAGACCAAATGAAGAACTCTGGCCTCTCAGCAGAAACACTCCATGGTGGGTGGGGGTGAGGGAGCAACCCGTCTCCTCACCTGTGGACATTCCTGAGGGGATGTGCTGCCCTTCCCCAGGTAGCATTTCAGAGGACCTGCCTCTTGGCTCCAGGATGGGGGCGGGAACTCTAAAGTCCGTGTCGTCTTTTGCAGGTCTGCAGGTGGATCCATCAGCAAGTTGGAAGCAGCACGGTGTTTGTCCCAGCAGACACCACCAAGGGGTCTCATATATTGGCTCTGGGCAGAGCTTCCGAAGAACCCACCACCCCCTCAACCGACAGGGTTATCATGGAACGGGTGGTTCTTACAAATGATGACGCCACAGCAGGCTGGGTTGCTGCCATGCCTGAGGACACCGCAGACTCAGTTGTCTCCTCATTCAAGGACTCCTTCAGGGAGTCATCTAATCCCGCTCTTGGAGGTGTCACCAGAGGACTGGCTGTCTCCACCAGGGCTGACATCATTGGGGACCTGGCAGCTTCTACACCCGAGGACCTCATTGTGGCAAGACACTTCGACCCTGACTTTGGGGAAATCACCGGGGCAGCCGTTTATTTGGTCACTTTTTCTGGTGAAGCCTTTTTTTTTATTCTTTTCATATTGTCTCTGGGTTAATTTTTTTCTCACAACCTGTTTGTTGGATTTTTGGGACTGGTTCACATTGGGAGTTGTTGTGTCACAGTTGTATTTTCTCTGAACTGTTTTGAACATTACAACCTCATTGTACTGGCATCTTACCCCTTTTTGTCTGGCTGTCTGCAACTTGAGGTCAAACCTAGTCCTTTAGTGGTACCAACCATAACGTGTCAAGTCCTCTGCAATTTGAAGACAACTTCCAAGCTGAGTTTTTCAAATTAAGAATGAATTTGCGAGTTTCCCGCTCAATGCCAAAAGTGTTTTTATTAGGGCCCGAGTAGGCTACGTCCTACGAGGACCCTATTGTAATTGCGCTGTTTATTATTATTATTATTCTCACTCTTGAAATCGAAATTTCGGCCTCTTCCCATGCTCAAAAACTCACTTTGTAAAGTCGTCCGGCCGGATCCGAAATTTGATATTTTGGGGGCGTTGCACATGGTCGCAGAAAAATCGCGAAATAGCGCCCCCTAGAAATTTTCAAAAACCCCTCCACATTGGGCTTTTTTCGTCGTAGCCTCACGAAATTCGGTACACATATTTACCATGCCAGGACGCACGAAAAAGTCTCTTACTATCATGGTGAAATATCGACAGGAAGTCGGCCATTTTGATTTTAAGTTTAGATTTTGAGCAAATTTTTGCCATTTTTGGCCATTTTCACTACTTACATTTGAACAAACTCGTCCTAGGAATTTCATCCGATTGCCTTCAAATTTGGTTAAAATCATCACAACACAATGGTGACCAAAAGTTATCAAAAGATTCTAATTAAGTCAAAAGGCGTGGCTGCTAGGGGTCGTCAAACTTTGGCGAGCTTTTCGGAGCACGCCATTTCACTTCGAACGGCTGTCACGCCCACATACTTCATTGTAGATCCTTCAAACTTACTGGACATGATGAGGGCTCCGCCCTCAACGTCTACATATCTTAAGTTCCCACCTGCGCCATAGCGCCCCCCGGTGGTGGCGGGAAATGTCCTATTTTTACTTTAAGAGGTCCTGATGTCACATACTTAACCCAATCAACTTCATTCCACTTCTAAAACATGCAGAACAAATTGGTGAACGTAGGCGATGAACGCCATGAAGTTACGAGTAACGGTGTACGTGTGCCAAATATTGACCATTCGCCATGAAATTACGTTCTTCCTTTTGACGGCTTTAATTTTGTCACATCATCATGAAAATTGATACACAGGTCGGGCACGACAACCTCTTACAATTCATAGGGGCGTCGCCCATGGACAGGGCCAAATGCCTCAATAGCGCCCCCTTGAAACTTTCAAAACCCCCTCCACATCGGGGTTTTTTTGGAGTAGGGAGATGAAAATTGGTACACGTGTGACTTGCATAGACGTACAAAAAAGTCTCTTGCACCATGGGTCTACTCCAAACAGGAAGTCGGCCATTTTGAATTTTCTTCTCATTTTGGCATGATTTCCACATGTTGTATTTGAACGAACTCCTCCTAGGGATTTTGTCCAATGCACTTCAAATTTCTTCCACATCACCCACAGACGATACTGACCAAAAGTTATCGAAAGCTTTTCTTTATGTCGAAGGGTGTGGCCGCTATGGCGCCGCCATTTTGACCCTTCGCCATGGAACATTATACTTAAACAGGTACTGATGTCACATACTTAACACCATCAACTTCCTTCCACTTCTAAAACATGCAGAACAAGTTGGTGAACATAGGCGATGATCGCCGTGAACTGTCTAAGAGCGAAGCGCTCTATTGGGCGTCAGTCAGCTATCGGAGCTGCGTCAGTCACAGTCAGTCAGAGCTGCGTGTCGTCAGAGCGAGCTGCAAAAAGTTTGTACCTGAGTTTTCAGAGGTGGTGTTTGTACTTGCCATCTGCCACGCCTGTGTTTGCCAACCCGGACAGTGGGAATACCACCTCAACCGGCAACTTAGCCCCGCGATTGGACAGCAACAATGTCCGAGGCCCGCCCAACGTGGTGAATTCACTGAGGCCGCGCGCTGCGTCATTAAAGCCGCGCGTCACGAGTGCCGCTTCCCCGAGGCCTCTTGCAGCCACCGCGGATCCATCAGCGCAGAAACACTGAGGCCGCGCAGCACCAGCGCAGTGCAGATCCATCCCGGTGACAAACAACGCAGGCTGTTAACATCGGTGATCGACAAGCTGCTCATAAGCCGACCATGGGGCCTAAGAAGGTTCTGACAGCGGAGGAAGGTGACGATATTAAAAAATCTCTGGACTTTCTATCAGAGGAGATTTCTATTGTGAAGCAGCAACAGAAATCAATCATGGATCTGGTGGAGGAGGTGAAGGCATTACAGCTCCAGAACGCCGAGAAAGACCGGCATCTGGTGCAGCTGGAAAATAGAGTGGCTGAATTGGAGCAGTACACCAGAATTAACGACGTCATCATCACAGGTCTTCACATCAAACCACGGTCCTACGCACGGGCGGTAACAGATGAGAGCGGAGGGGATCCCAGTGAACAGGAGGTCAGCTCTGTGGAAAAACAGGTTGCTGATTTCCTCCTATCTAAAGGTATAGAAATGGATTTAAATAACATTGAAGCGTGCCACCCTCTGCCCCGGAGAAATGACGGTGATAAACGAACCGTCATCATGAGATTCATCAACAGAAAACACAAAACAGCACTGTTAAAACAAGGAAGAAAACTGAAAGGGACAAACGTATTCATCAATGAACATCTCACCAAACGGAATGCCGACATCGCCAGGAAAGCATGCTTCTTAAAGAAACAGGGAAAAATCCAGCACACATGGACTTCAAACTGTAAAATATTCATCAAACTGAACGGATCACCAGAACAAGCAAAAGTCATGGCAATAAGGAACATCGAGGAGCTGGACAAATATGAACAATAGGTATGAGGACTCAAACACATCACAGCACCATGATGCAGACTGGAGCAACCCACTCATCCATATCATCTACACCCGGAGACAAGAGAGACATAATGACTAAGGATAATGATCCGTTTATTTCTGCCCAGGAGCTCTGTCTAGATACATTTAATTATAATAACTCTGCTAACCACCCCTTCGAATCTGAAAATGATCCTGATACCTTTTTCAGTGAGAATATTGTGAGACAGTGCAAATATTTTACAGAAGAACAATTCAAAAATTATAAAATCAATGATGAAAATTTTTCAATTATACATTTCAACAGCAGAAGTCTTTCTCGTAATCTGTCCACTATTAATGATTGTTTGAAAACATCCAAAAAACGTTTTTCAGTTATTGCAATTTCAGAAACATGGTTAAATGAGGATAATAAAGATCTGGTATATCTTGATGGTTATGAATTGTTCCTGGTTAATAGGCAGACGAGAAGGGGCGGAGGCGTTGCATTGTTTGTAAGGTCAGATTATAACTGTAAACTCATTAACAACATGTCATTTACAGTGGACATCATCATGGAATGTGTTACCATAGAAATGACATCTATAAACTCCAAAAACATAGTTGTTAGTTGCATTTACAGAGCTCCTGGGACAAATATTGACACCTTTGAAGACATTATCTTAGGAATGTACAACAAAATCAACAGAAATAAGCATTTATTTGTCTGTGGAGATTTCAATATAGATTTTTTAAACCCTCACAATCATCCACAAATTACCTCATTTATAAACACCTTGTACTGTTTAGGACTGTTTCCAACCATCATTCATCCTAGCAGAATAACTATGGACTCAACAACTCTCATTGACAATATTTTAACTAACGTTATATCCGGTAATCTTAGTGGGGGACTACTGGTCAGTGATATCAGTGATCACTTGCCAGTTTTCTCAGTCTTTGAATTGGAGGGTTGTTGTAAGTATCGAAGCAATATCAAATTCATGAGTAGAAAAGTAACACCTGAAACAATTGATAATTTAAGGGAGGATTTATCAAGTCAGAATTGGTCAGATGTTTTTGTTGATTATGTTGACAGGTCATATGATGCTTTCATTTCCATTTTTTCCAGTTTGTATAATAAACACTGTCCATTTGTTGACAAAATATATAGAAATCAATATAGCAACAAACCATGGATAACTAAGGGACTTCAGAGGGCATGTAAAAAGAAAAACGTACTATATAAACAATTCATAAAACTACGAACTAAGGAAGCTGAAAGTAAGTATAAAACATATAAGAATAAGTTAATCAATATCATGAGACTCAGTAAAAAAACATATTAGAATGAGTTACTTGTCAAAAATAGAAATAACATCAAAAACACATGGAACATATTAAATGAAATAGTAAAAAAGAATAGAGCAACTAGAGATTATCCTTCATTTTTTCAGAGTAACAACTACATCACGATTGATAACGACGAGTCTATTGATGAACACTTTAATGAATACTTCGTTAATGTGGGTAAAAATCTTGCCAGTAAGATTGACTCATCAACTAATAACTTCTGGGTAAATAATTCAACGTTTAACAAATCTGTTTCAATGTTCATTGGTGGTACTCATGAAAGGGAAATACTTGATCTGGTTCATGGTTCAAAAAGTAAGAAATCGACTGATTTTAATAATTTGGATATGGCTTTATTAAAAAAAGTTATTGATTGTATAGTAAAACCGTTCAATTATATTTGCAATATGTCACTAAGTACTGGTAAATTTCCTTCTCAAATGAAAATAGCCAAAGTAATTCCTCTGTTTAAAACTGGTGACAAACACACATTTTCTAATTATAGACCTATATCACTCCTGCCACAATTTTCCAAAATTTTGGAAAAAATATTTGCTAAAAGATTAAATGATTATTTACTGAAGCATAACATCATTTGTGAAAAACAATATGGATTCAGAAGGTCTCGAACTACATCACATGCTTTGATGGACTGTGGAAAGTATAGCAACTGCAATTGATAATAAACAATACACAATAGGTGTTTTTTTTTATTTACAGAAAGCGTTTGACACAATTAACCATGGAATACTATTAAGTAAACTGCAGAAATATGGAATCAGAGGTCTGGCATATGAATGGATAGCTAGTTATTTACAAGGCAGATTTCAGTATGTTCAATTCAATAATACAAATTCTGAACTCAGGGATGTCACATGTGGGGTGCCGCAGGGCTCAGTGCTGGGTCCTTTGTTGTTTATAATCTATATAAATGATATAAGTTGGGTGTCGAGTTCACTGAGATGTGTCCTTTTTGCAGATGATACAACTGTGTTCTGTAGCGGTGAAAATCTTGAACAGCTTCTGGACATAGTGGAGAAAGAACTAGAAAAATTTAAGGTTTGGTTTGACGCTAATAAGTTGTCACTCAACCTTGGGAAAACTAAATGTATTACATTTGGAAATAAACAGGCACCCAAATGTAAAAATTTAACTATAAACAATAAGGAAATTGAGTTAGTAACAGAGAATACATTTTTAGGTGTTATAATTGATAATAAATTTAGCTGGAAACCACATATAAATTATGTGAAATCAAAATTGTCAAAAACTATAGCCATTTTGTATAAAGCCAAAGACCTACTGCTGCAAGAAGGGTTACTTACTTTATATCATTCTCTGATGGTACCATATATGACATATTGTGTTGAGTCATGGGGAAACACTTACAAATCAAATACCAATCCAATATTCCTTTTGCAAAAACGAGCCATACGAATCATCTGCAATAAACAATATCGTGAACCAACTCATTCTCTATTTGTGTCTTTAAATTTATTAAAATTCATTGATTTGGTCGATTACATTACAATTCAAACTTTATTTCGAGCGAAAAACCAAGCCTTACCGAGACATGTCCAGAGTCTGTTCCGATTGAGGGAATCCAGATATAGTTTAAGAGGTTGTGCAATTTTTATGAAACCACCAGTAAGAACAAATGTAAAGGGTTTTTGTGTGTCTGTGGTTGGGGTGAGGAAATAGAACAAATGTTCAACAGAGGTTAGAATGAGTAGTACCTTAGTGAGATTTAAGAAACTACTCAAAAAGAACATTATGTCTAATATCATAAAGAAGCAAATATAATTTGATTTATATGGAATGTTCAATTTATAAGTGGGACTTATTGTATATTTGAATGTGTGGGTATGTATATGCGTATGTAGATATGGGTAGGTGTATATGTATATAAGTGACTGTGTATATGTATGTATATATTTATGTTTGTAAAGTATATACGTATGTATATAGGTATATGTGGCACAGCCCAAGCAGAGGGTCACCCCCTTTGCCATGAAATTACGTTCTTCCTTTTGACGGCTTCAATTTTGTCATATCATCATGAAAATTGATACACAGGTCAAGCATGACACCCTCCTACAATTCATAGGGGCCTCGCCCATGGGCGGGGCAAAGTGCCTCAATAGCGCCCCCTTGAAAATTTCAAAAACTCCTCCCCATAGAGTTTTTTTTGGAATAGGGAGATGAAAATTGGTACACGTGTGACTTGCATAGACGTACAAAAAACTCTTGCACCATCAGTCTACTCCAAACAGGAAGTTGGCCATTTTCAATTTTCTTCTCATTTTGAAATGATTTCCACGTTGTATTTGAATGAACTCCTCCTAGGGATTTTGTCCAATGCACTTCAAATTTCTTTGACAGCATCCAAAGATGATACTGACCAAAAGTTATCGAAAGCTTTTCTCTATGTTGAAGGGTGTGGCCGCTATGGTGCCGCCATTTTGACCCTTTGCCATGGAACATCAAGTCATGATAACTCCTTCATGCTTTGCCTGATTGACTTGAAACTTCATATGTATGATGACGGTTGGCCCCTGAACACACGCAGCCCCTGTTTGTACACTGCGCGCCCCCTAGTGAATGAACAATCAACATGTCATAACTCCTTGATGCATTGTGTGATTTAAAATTTTAACTGTGTGATGACTGGTTGCCCCTGCATGCACATGCCCACATGTGGTCACAATGGCACCCACTGGCCTGGGTAGGCGGTCGCACGGAACGAGGGCCCATATATGACTGCTTGCAGTCCTAGTTAACTTTGATTTTTCTCCATAACTTTCTTTGCAAAGCCTTGAACTTTTTCTAAATTTTGACAAAGACTTTAAATTGATCTTTCACAAGTTTTGAAAGCTGCTGGAGCATTTCTGACAGCAAACAGCAAAACCTTCATTCTGGGTTGCTCAGTGAACCAAGCGTCTATGAAACCCCCTAACCATCACGTTCGGTCCCGCTGTGAAACCAACCAAGCAGTCGGCATGCCTGTAGTGGGTTAACCTGACGCAGGTGAAAACAAGGCCAGCAAAGGCCGAAAGGGAAACCGGACCGGACCTTTCCACTACACCCAATCCCAAGGGCCCAAATGAGTGTTCTGATAGTCTTTGCTATTAGTGATGCAAAGTGGCTTGCTTTGGTTCATTTTCTTAATAATAATACTAATTTGTGAATCCAAAATTCACTGCTAAATTCCAACCAGGTTTATTCTATTATTAAATTTGCATATATTTAGTGCCTTGTTTTCTTTTTCCTTGTTTTTCACATCTCATCATTAACATATCATCTCAGTAATAAAACTATGAATCATTACCCATATTGTCAAAATCTCAGTCGCATTTGGTTGTATCTGTATATGTGTAAATATTACGCCAGTTGTTTGGCTTGTGTCCAGTTGAAGACAGATGTTTAATCAATCGTATCCAGAACTTATGACTTTCAGATCAAAGACTGATTAATATCAGTCATAACATGATCAAATTCCTGCGGAATGCAGGTGTTGCCCCTTTCGAGGTATTTAATATAATTTCATATTTAATTTAATATTGTTTTAAGTAACATCCACTACATCTGGGTGGGCTTCATCTGAGAACATTGAAGCTTACTGCAATTGTACTGGTGCCATCTGTAGGGTTCATACATAATTTCCACCTTCAAATTCAAGCACTTTTCATGTACTTTCAGTGTCAGTTTTCATGCTTTTACAGCTGTGGTGAATTACATATTTACATAATTGCAGGTGGAAATTATTTTTTTTGACTGAACATTGTATTGGATGGCTTGAGGTGGGTGCGTATGGATGTGAAGGTCAATGGTCATTTGCAGTCTGTTGTGTGCATTCTGCTTTACTACCTTTGATTATAAATGTTTGACAATAAGACAGAAAACATCAATGCCACATGAAAGAAACAGATTAAAATTGACAAATGTTAAAATTTGAATTTTGTTAAACTATCTGAGGAGTGCCTGAATTGTAGAGCATCCTTCTTTCCCACAGGATGAATTGAGCACCGCAGTCTCGTTTAAGGGCGGGCACTAAAAGGGTAAAATATGACGCATATGACGTCATTTCTGTATGTCCGGGGGACCAACCACGGCATTTTCAATGGGTTTTTGGGCAACTTACACACAAACAAAGTGACAATGCAGTGGGAACGTGGACATGTGTTGCAGTTTGTTTATGATCCGGAACACAAACGTGTCGAGGCAGTTTTGCAGGTGAGAGAACGAAGCTACTCTGGTCAGCTATGTAGGCTAACACTTACCGACACAACCTCTCCCTTCTGCCTCACCTTTTCTTCTCCACTGGGATCTGAAAAAAAACAACCCTTTTCCTGACTGCTTGAATGAATGAATGAATGAATGAATGAATGAATGAATGAAAATGAATTAATGAATGAATGAAAACTGTTTATTTCGAACATTTGATACAACAACAATTACAAGATAGATCAGTAAAGACAACAACAAAAAAGTTCCTACTGTGTACCCAACATGTCCGAAAAGGGGTAGGGTGAAGCATCAGCTTATTTATCCCTACCCCTTCTTCCCCACAACCAGTAATACCCTTTGCCACATATACACATAAATTCCTACACACCTAAACCGATAAATATATATATATATATATACATATATATACACATACACATCAACATACATACACATATACATATATACACATATATATACACAAACATAAATATACACCTACACATACCTACTTACATACAAAATACTATATATTTACAAGCCGAAGCAAAAAACAAAAACACCCTAACCCTCATTACCCTTCCTCCTCCCTATACCCAGAAAAAAAACATATTTTTGTACCGCTGTTTGAACTGGTTCATGCTTGGACATTGCTTGAGCCCCACTCCCAATCTGTTCCACATCCTCACCCCACAGACAGAAATACAGAAACCTTTTAATGTTGTTCGTGCCCACTGATGCTTTAAATTAAATTTCCCCCTCAGACTGTAATCCCCTGATCTGTTAAAAAACATATTTTTAATATTTGCTGGAAGTAAATTGTTTATTGCTTTATACACAATTTGTACTGTTTGAAAATGAACCAAGTCTGTGAATTTTAAGAATTTGGATTGTAAAAATAGTGGATTTGTATGATCTCTATAGCCAGTATTATGAATAATTCTTATAGCTCTTTTCTGCATTACTGATAGTGATTGTGTTGTACCTTTATAAGTATTACCCCATACCTCTGCACAGTACTGTAAATATGGTAAAACCAGTGAGCAGTAAAGAATGCGGAGTGAGTTGTGGTCCAGAATATGTTTCGCTTTGTTTAGAACTGAAATGCTTCTTGACAGTTTACTTTGTATATGTTTTATATGAGTCTTCCAGTTTATCTTATCATCTATTATCACCCCCAGAAACTTATTTTCATGTACCCTTTCAATATCTACCCCCTCGACTTGTAACTGAACCTGTATGTCTGTATTACAATAGCCAAATAACATGTATTTTGTTTTACTTAAGTTTAATGATAATTTATTTCTGTCAAACCATATTTTCAATTTTCCCATTTCTATACTGATCCTCCTCAGTAACTCCTGCAAATCCCCCCCTGAACAAAAAATGCTTGTGTCATCTGCAAATAATACTAATTTTAATATTTTGGAAACATTGACAATATCATTTATATAAATTAGAAACAGTTTTGGACCCAATACTGACCCCTGTGGGACGCCACAAGCATTGTCCAAGCATGATGATGTATATTCCCCCAACTTCACAAACTGTTTTCTGTTACTTAAGTAGCTTCTCACCCAGTGCAACACCAACCCCCTAATCCCATACTGTTCAAGTTTATTGATTAATATGTCGATTAATTGTATCAAAAGCCTTTTTAAGGTCTATAAATATTCCAACTGAATGTAATTTGTGGTCTATGGCGTTTGTAATCTCCTCAACTGATTCTATTAATGCAAGTGATGTTGAACTATGTGCTCTGAATCCATATTGACTATCAGTAAGTAATTTATGTTTATTTATGAATTTGTCTAATCTATTATTGAATAACTTTTCTAATAATTTGGAAAATTGTGGAAGCAAAGAAACAGGTCTATAATTTGTGAAGTGGTGTCTATCCCCAGTCTTATACAGCAGCACAACCTTAGCTATTTTCATTTGATTGGGAAATTTACCGGTTTGAAATGATAAGTTACAGATGTATGTTAATGGTTCTACAATCCATTCAATGACCTGTTTTACCACCACCATATCAATTTCATTTAAATCGGTAGATGTTTTATATTTACAATTATTCACAATGTCTATAATTTCATTTCCATCCACTGCTGTGAGGAACATTGAACAGGGATTTCTTTCTATGAGATTATTATCCCAATCCTCAGGTTGGGAATCGGGAATTTTTTCTGCCAAGCTTGGTCCAATATTTACAAAAAAATTATTAAAACCGCTGACTACCTCATCCTTATTTTCCTTCTTGACATTATTATCAATGAAATACTGAGGGTAACTCTGTTTTTTATTACCATTTTTGATAATGCTATTTAATATATCCCATATTCCTTTAATATTGTTTTTGTTATTATATATGTTACTATAATATTCCTTCCTACATACCCGTATAATATTAGTTAATCTATTTTTGTATTTCTTATATCTATTTTCTGCCTCTTTAGTCTTTAGTTTTATGAATTCTCTATACAGTGTATTTTTCTTATTACATGCATTTCGTAACCCTTTCGTCATCCATGGTCGAGCTTGGATTTTTTGTTTTCTGTAGTCTTGTTTAATTGGACAATTTTTATCATATAATGATGTAAATATTTGTAAAAAAGTTTCATATGCACTATCAACATCACTTTCACTGTATACCTTTTCCCAGTTTTGCTCCTGTAAATCCTTCTTTAGTGTGTTCATGTTTTCCTCTGTCCGCACTCGCCTGTATTTTATTTTCTCCTCTGGCTGATTCCGCCGATGGTTTCTATTATAAACGATGAAAACTGGTAGATGATCACTAATGTCATTGATTAATAATCCACTCACAGTGTTATTCTCAATATCATTGCTGAATATATTATCAATTAAGGTAGCACTATGGGATGTAATTCTGCTTGGCCTGGTGATTTTTGGATATAAACTCATACTGTACATTATACTGATAAATTCATCTGTTATTTTATGCTTATTTGGATTGAGCAGATCAATATTTAAGTCACCACAAATGAACACAGTTTTTTGATTAGTTTTTGAGAACATTTTTCCCATACAGTCAGTGAATGTTTCAATACTAGATCCTGGTGCTCTATATATACAGCTGACTAATACATTTTTGCTTTTTTCTTCACATATTTCAATAGTTATACATTCTAATAAGTTATCAATCACAGTTGTCATATTGTCTACTATTTTATAATCCATGTTCTTATTCACATACACAGCCACTCCTCCTCCACTCTTATTTTTTCTGTTTACACAATTAAATTCATATCCATCCAGTTCAAAATCCATTCCTTTATCTTCATTGATCCATGTTTCTGATATAGCAATTGTTAAATATTTTTTTAAACTGACTTAAATATTCTTTAATGTTGTTAAAGTTTGCATATAGACTTCTGCTGTTGAAATGGATTATTGATAATTTGTTATCCGTTTTAATGATCCGATTAAACTGTTCATCTGTATAATAGCAACAACTGTCATTGATATTTGAGAAGAAATTATTGTCCGGGTCTATATCGTGCTCCAAGTCCAGTACATTGTGGTCTGTGTATTTAAATGTTCTCAGTTCTACTTTTCCATGATCAGCAATCCTTTGAGTTATATCCTTCTTGTCTCCAGATGTAGATGAATAGGTTCCTCTGGTCTGTGTCATGGTGTTGTGATGTGTTTGTGTCCTCATACCTTATTGGTCGTATTTGTCCAGATCCTCACTTTAAGAAACACTATTGTTCATATTTGTCCAGCTCCTCGATGTTCCTTATTGCCATGACTTTTGCTTGTTCTGGTGATCCGTTCAGTTTGATGAATATTTTACAGTTTGAAGTCCATGTGTGCTGGATTTTTCCGTTTCTTTAAGAAGCGTGCTTTCCTGGCGATGTCGGCATTCCGTTTGGTGAGATGTTCATTGATGAATACGTTTGTCCCTTTCAGTTTTCTTCCTTGTTTTAACAGTGCTGTTTTGTGTTTTCTGTTGATGAATCTCATGATGACGGTTCGTTTATCACCGTCATTTCTCCGGGGCAGAGGGTGGCACGCTTCAATGTTATTTAAATCCATTTCTATACCTTTAGATAGGAGGAAATCAGCAACCTGTTTTTCCACAGAGCTGACCTCCTGTTCACTGGGCTCCCCTCCGCTCTCATCTATTACCGCCCGTGCGTAGGACCGTGGTTTGATATGAAGACTTGTGATGATGACGTCGTTAATTCTGGTGTACTGCTCCAATTCAGCCACTCTATTTTCCAGCTGCACCAGATGCCGGTCTTTCTCGGCATTCTGGAGCCGTAATGCCTTCACCTCCTCCACCAGATCCATGATTGATTTCTGTTGCTGCTTCACAACAGAAATCTCCTCTGATAAAAAGTCCAGAGATTTTTTAATATCGTCACCTTCCTCCGCTGTCAGAACCTTCTTAGGCCCCATGGTCGGCTTATGAGCAGCTTGTCGATCGCCGATGTTAACAGCCTGCGTTGTTTGTCACCGGGATGGATCTGCACTGCGCTGGTGCCGCGCGGCCTCAGTGTTTCCGCGCTGATGGATCCGCGGTGGCTGCACGAGGCCCCGGGGAAGCGGCACTCGTGACGCAGCGCGCGGCCTCAGTGAATTCACCACGTTGGGCCTCGGACGTTGTTGGTGTCCAGTCGCTGGGCTAAGTTGCCGGTTGAGGTGGTATTCCCACTGTCCGGGTTGGCAAACACCGGCGTGGCAGATGGCAACTACAAACACCACCTCTGAAAACTCAGGTACAAACTTTTTGCAGCTCGCTCTGACGACACGCAGCTCTGACTGACTGTGACTGACGCAGCTCTGACCAAGATATAATATATCCAAACTCTTCAGTGCTTCAGTGATTACAGCCGAAAACAAAACAGGACACCATTTATCCGTGTGAAGTGATGCTGTGTATATGCAGTGGTGGGCACCGTTCTGCTAATTATCTTCCAATAATTTTAGTCCGATAATTTTTAGACTGCTAACATATTTTTGCAGGCATGGTGAACAAAGTTACAAACATTTATGAAGTCTGAAATCAAAGATTTGAGTACCTACCGGTTAAATGTACAGTTCTATCCTCTGCAAACAGAGGAGAGCTAGTTCCAGGAGAAACTTCGCTATCCTCTGCAGGCAAAGGAAAAATGGCCACAGAAAGAAGAGAGGAGAAGAAAAAGAAAAAAACAAAAGAAATAAAGATCATTTCTTTTGACCTCATACTGATGTTCTAGCAATATCACCAAAGCCATTCAGAGGCATACAGTTTTAAGTTATGGTTAAAATTTTAACCAAACTAATTTCGGACAAGTTATTTAAATTA
Source organism: Thalassophryne amazonica (assembly GCF_902500255.1). Lineage (NCBI taxonomy): Eukaryota > Metazoa > Chordata > Actinopteri > Batrachoidiformes > Batrachoididae > Thalassophryne > Thalassophryne amazonica. The sequence continues at coordinate 85,513,568 of NC_047106.1, forward strand.
ACGTCACGTCTAAAGTTTTATAAAGTGAAAATGTCAGATATGTTTTAGTTTTAAAGTAATGCACTAATTTTTAAAGTTTTAGTGTGGACATGCTGTGTCCAGGTGATTATGGGCAATCTCAGCACATTCACGTAATTTAGTCACAGTTATGTAAAAGGTGCATCTTTTGTACCAACAGCACTAAATGACGGTTTTGTTTTTTTAGTTTTTTTTTTTTTACTAACAACAAAAAACTAGTATAATCACATTTTTAGAATTTGGTTTTAACTTCAAACAGAAGCTTTATTTCTCCTTACAGCCTTAATTTGAAAATTTAAATTTGGCTATTTAAAAGTGACTTCTAAACATAAACACTTCGTGAATTTTACAATCAGAAACAAGAAAATCTGGCACATCCACCGTGACTCACTCAACACTTTTCTCATCTGAGCAGTAAGAAAAGTGTTCTAGTCCTGCTTGCATTTTCAACCAGTCAGAATGCATCTGTCATGTGGCCCATGTGGGATACGAGGGACAAAAAACGATTAGTTTGCAAACAGAAATAATATATACAGTACCAGTCAAATGTTTGGCCACACTTTCCAATTTAGCTGAACGGGAATGTGTGTCCAAACATTTGACTGGTACCGTATATACACGAGTTTGTATGTTTCACAAGACGGGTTTGACGGAGAGTAAATGGAAATTGACAATGATGTCAAAATTTCAAAAATTTACAAACACTTTATCCAAAATTAAAGCACTTACCAAACAATGAAAACACAACACTAAGATTAAAACATTTTGAATGAATGAATGAATAACTTCATTTCAGTACAAAGAAAAACTTTTCAGTACAAAATAAAAAACAAAAATGATTTCTCAGTTACCCCAAGCAACCGAAAGGGTGTAGGTAGAAGCAAAAGCTTATATACACCTATCCCTTTTACCTTGGTAAATTTTGCTCCTCACAACAAAAGCAAAATGAGAAGGACAAGCAAAGCACAAACATTTGAATTTAATCAATGAACTTAAATTTCTCATCAAAACAAAATAAGCAATAGCGCACATCGTCCAATCCAAAAATAACAGTACAAAATCAAGAAACTTAATTCTCTATAGTGTAACCAGAAATTATATACAACCCCAATTCCAATGAAGTTGGGACGTTGTGTAAAACGTAAAAAAAAAAAACAGAATACAGTGACTACATTTACATGCAGCCAATAACCCTTTCATAACCGGAATATTAGCAATAACCCGGTTGCGCACGGCCATGTAAACACCCGCAAAAACCCGAATATGCTCATTCCGGTTTTTAAAAACCCGAATATGACCCCTGGGTTACTCCTTTTCTAACCCGAATATCAGGTCATATAAACGCACATTGGGATCTCCCCACAGAAAGGAACTTTATTTTGTGTTCTGCGCATGTCCTAGCCGCAAGGAATTTTGGTCTTTTGAGTACGGCCACTACTTGTATGCGGCATGCGCAACCCACCAGACACCACAAGCAGAAGTAACCAAGCATGGGGAAATCCAGACGCGGCAGCACAACACCACACTTTTGGAGCGAGGAGGAAACCGAGTACTTCATTAGCATCGTGAAAGACATGAATATAATGTCTTTTATTGAGATAGAGACATTTACAAGAAGGTGGCCGAAAAGTTACGCGAAGCAGGATTTGCACGAATGCCAGACCAAATCAAGCACTGGTGGAAGACGTGCTGTGTAGATGGGGATATTCCAAATGATACCAATGACCATAGTAACTGTCTGCTTAAGCATGTAAACGGGTTATTCCTAATGATTCAGAAACCCGAATATTGACCTTAACCCGAATATTAACGGCATGTAAACGTATCCAGTGATTTGCAAATCCTCTTCAACCTATATTCAATTGAATACACCACAAAGACAAGATATTTAATGTTCAAACTCAAACTTTGTTTTTGTGCAAATATTCTGTAACAGTGGTATGTTTACCGCTATGTTACATCACTTTTCCTTCTAACAACACTCAATAAGTGTTTGGGAACTGAGGACACTAATTGTTGAAGCTTTGTAGGTGGAATTCCTTCCCATTCTTGCTTGATGTACGACTTCAGTTGTTCAACAGTCTGGGGTCTCCGCTGTCGTATTTTCCGCTTCATAATGTGCCAGACATTTTCAATGGGCGACAGGTCTGGACTGCAGGCAGGCCAGTTTAGTACCTGCAGTCTTTTACAACGAAGCCACGCTGTTGTAATACATGCAGAATGTGGCTTGGCATTGTCTTGCTGAAATAAGCAGGGACGTCCCTGAAAAAGACATTGCTTGGATGGTAGCATGTGTTGCTCCAAAACCTAGATGTATCTTTCAGCATTGATGGTGCCATCACAGATGTGTAAGTTGTCCATGTCATGGGCACTAACACACCGCCATACCATCACAGATGCTGGCTTTTGAACTTTGCGCTGGTAACAATCTGGATGGTCTTTTTCTTTTGTCCAGAGGACACGGCGTCCATGATTTTCAAAAACAATTTAAAATGTGGACTCAGACCACAGCACACTTTTCCACTTTGCGTCCGTCCATTTCAAAATGAGCTCAGGCAAGGAATCCCTAAATTCCTTGCAATTGAACGTTGAGAAACATTGTTCTTAAACTGTTGGACTATTTTTTTTTCACGCAGTTGTTCACAAAGTGGTGATCCTCGCCCCATCTTTGCTTGTGAACGGCTGAGCCTTTTGGTGATGCTCCTTTTATACCCAATCATGACATACCTGTTTCCAATTAACCTGTTCACCTGTGGAATGTTCCAGACAGGTCGTCTTTGAGCATTCATCAACGTTCCCAGTCTTTTGCTGCCCCTTGTGAACAGCTGAACCTTTTGGTGATGCTCCTTTTATACCCAATCATGACATACCTGTTTCCAATTAACCTGTTCACCTGTGGAATGTTCCAGACAGGTCTTCTTTGAGCATTCATCAACGTTCCCAGTCTTTTGCTGCCCCTGTCCCAGCTTTTTTGAAATGTGTTGCATTCATTTCAAAATGAGCAAAATATTTGCACAAAAACAAAAAATTCGATCAGTTTCAACATTAATATCTTGTCTTGTGGTGATTCAATTGAATGTAGGTTGAAGAGGATTTGCAAATCATTTGTGTCTGTTTTATTTACGTTTCACACAACGCTCCAACTTCATTGGAATTGGGGTTGTAGTTTTATAAAGTCTTTTAAGCTGACTAGAGTACAGCACAATTTAAAACCTCGAAACAGTTGTTCCAAATGTTCACTCCTTCTACAGACAGTGACCTTTTACACTAGTTTGAGTCCTTGGTTTATCAAATAATATTCCTCTCAAATTATAACTGGAGTCCTTCATTTTATATAGATTTTGGACCCCGTTGGGGTAAACGTTTGTTTTTTGCTTTGTAGTTTGTATTGTAATGTAATCAACGTTATGTCATGAATTCAGGAATATTTAAGCAAATAAATAATGGGTTGGTCGGCTCACAGTAAGATTTATTACTGCTAATTTTTTATGGCTTTTCTTTTGCAATTGAATTAAATATTTGTTACTTCCACAAAGACGTAATAAAAATCATTGCTGTTTATTGTCTGTGTCTGTCTGTCAGCAAGATTATGTCAAAACTACTGCACAGATTTTGACGAAACCACAGACAGATATTAGACCAAGGAAGACTATTAATTTTGGAGGTGATCCAGATCCGGATTCTGAAACAGGTTTCACTTTATGTTGGCTTTGAAGGATTACTTCAAAACTACTGCATGGATTAACAAAATTATCAACACAACTACATATTAGGCCATGTAAGACTCCATTAAATTTTGGAGGTGATCTGGAGTCTGGATCAAGGTTTCACTTTTTATTGGCTTTGAAGGATTACATCAAAACTACTTCACGTAAAATTCCACTGCATTTTGGAGGTGATCGGGATCTTGTTTTATATATGTTTCTGCACACCTCAATACAATATGTCATATATGGAACTATTAATGCATAATATAAAGTAATGAATATTGAGAGAGGAATCTTGATCTTTGTACAGAACTGCAATGGATTTTTGACATTTTTGATTTAACATAATTTATGTGTTTTCCAACTTAATTTATCAATAATACCGCCAAGAAATTTTGTTTCAGTTACAATTTCAGTTTTAAGCACTCATGTATTGTTCAGCTTCTACTTGAATTCCTGGGTATTTCCAAATACACTGTTTTCCAAGATGAAGTGATAGTGTGTTCGCATAAAACCATTGTTTAAGTTTATGTAATCCTTCTCCACCATGTCCAAAAGCTGACTCACTGATTCCCCACTACAGGGACACAGTCATGTCATCAGCAATAAAATACAATTTAGAGACTTAGAAACCAAAGATATGTCATTAATGTATAAGAGAAACAGCAATGGACCAAGGACTGAACGCTGAGGCACCCCACGAGTTTGTCTTATTGATATGAACACACTGATACCTGTTTTGTAAATAGCTGGTAATCCGAACATGTGCCAATCCCCAAATACCATACTTCTGTAATTTATGTAATAGCAAAGCGTGGTCTATGGTATCAAATGCTTTCTGTAATTAAAAAAAACCTACTGTATATGGTTTATTTTCAGTTGCATTTGCTATTTGTTCAACAAAGTTCATTAAGGCTAATGAGGTGGTTCAGCTTGTCCTGAATCCATATTGCTGTTCACAAAGTATTTGGTGTTTAGCTATAAAATCATTTAGCCTCTTTGCAAATACTTTTTTCCAAATTATTTTGAGCAATTGTGGTCACAGTGAAATTGGCCTGTAGTTTGGAAAAAACATGTTTATCAGATTTGAACAGTGGGATGAATTTGGCTATTTCCACTGGTGAAGGAAATTTCCTAGTCATTAGTGACAGATTACAAATATAAGATGAGGGTTTAGCAATACAGTCAATAATACTCTTTATCGAAGACATATCAAAACTATAACTGTCAATTGATATATATGTGAGGCAGGTGACTCACTAGCCTTGAGCCTCGAAGTACTTTCAGACGCGACAACAACAGAAATAAAAGTCTTGAATCCGAAACTTAAGTTTGATGTCTTTCTTTACTGGAACTTAAACTCATACAAAACAAAAAGGTGAATTCTTAACTCCTATCTACATAATTATCTCTATGCGATGTGACGGTCAAAAGACTGATGCTTCTATGGCTCGCGGCTTCTGTTCTGACGTTCTTCATGCGTCCTGACAGTTTTATATAAATCAGCTGCCAATCAAATTGCACCACAGTATCTAGGTAAAACTTTACATACTAAATAAATTCTTATATCTTAAATATGCATGCAATAATTCTTATGTTCCTAAATTAACTTAAATTCCGTAAAGTATTCATTCTAAATATAAAAAACTACATAAATGTACATATTCCTTAAACATAAAAAATGGCTCTAACATATCCCGGCCCCTAATTTGACTAGGCCCTTAGCATATCAATTATCAAGTTACACTTAAACTCAGAGCCATTACCCCTCTTTACTGCATATCTTACACAATTATTAATTTCTTGTCTTTTCAGGTTTCAGGTAAGTGTAATCTTCATAAACTACAGATAAGTTCTACATAAGTAAGTAGATGTCTAATCAGATAAGTCTCTCTCTTCTTTCTTCATTCTTCTCCCTGCAATAAACAAAGTTTGGTTATTGGTCTTTGGATGGTGCTGGTCTTCGTCCAGACCTTCAGCACTTCTGACTACCCCTCTGGAGTCTGGCATGACCTTGGTGATTCTGCCCAGCAGCCAGCAATTCCTGGATCAGGAACAAGGACGACGTCTCCAACCTTGAAGCTTCTTTTCAAGCTAAGCCATTTTTGCCGCTCTTGCAGAAGTGGCAGATATTCCTGGGTCCACCTCCTCCAGAATAAATCCAGGTGGCATACTGGGCTGCGTCTTCATCAGGAGTAGATGATTTGGGGTCAACGGCTCGAGGTCGTTGGGGTCATCTGTTGTTGGTGGTAATTGGTCTCCCATTGATGATGCTCTCAACTTCGCACAGAAAAGTCTGTAGTACTTCGTCTAGCGATTGTTGTCTCACGACAGAACGCAGAACGTTTCTCACGGTACGAATTTGACGTTCCCAAATGCCGCTGTGATGAGATGCCAGTGGGCGGGTTGAAACATCCACTGCACTCCCTTCTGCATCATAGCTTCATTGATGCCAAACTGGTCCAATTCTTTCAAGATTGTCTTAACTCTCTCTCTGCACTGACCAGATTAGTTGCCGTTGTCGGAACGGATGATTGACACTGGCCTCGTCTGGCTTGGAAACGACCGTAGAGCGTTAATACATGAGTCTGTGTCGAGGAAGTATGCAACTTCTATATGCACTGCTCTGACTGTCAAGCATGTGAAGAGCACTCCGTAGCGTTTGACCTTGGCCCGTCCTCTTTTTATCTCAAAAGGACCAAAGTAATCCATTGCCTGTGTTGGTAAAAGGCCAGTTTGTCGGGTAGCAGTCGGTCTTGTGGCAAGTCTGCCATTTTCTGTTCCCCAGCCTTTGCATGCAGTCTTTTGCAGAGGTTGCACTCCTGATCACGGTTCTCACTGCTGCATTGGCTCTAGGTATCCAATTACCGTTGTCTTAGTCTTGCCAGGACAAGATTTCTGCCGCTGCATCCAGTTTGTAGGTGGATATGGTGGAGAATAAGGTAGGCTATTCTGTGTTTAGCCAGAAGGACAGGATGCTTGGCCTCCTCAGGCATCGCTGATCTGTTCAGACGGCCCCCTACTCTTTACACCATCTTGCAAGTATGGATCCAATTGAAAATTGGGCTGGTTCTTTTCACACTTGTTTCCTTGCTGTAGAACTTTTATTTCTTCAGCTAGGCTTGTCTCTGGCTGTATTGATCAGCTCCATTTCTGCTCTGGATACTCAACTGTGAGCAATCTCTTTTCCAGATTCTTCTTACAGGTGTTCATTTGTTCTTCAACTATTGGTTTGTGTGTTCACTGTGTCATGTTCCGACTCTCACAGCTTTCTCCAATTCTTTTCTTACTCAGGTACTGTAGTATCTCTTTTAGGCGCAGAATCCAAGCAGTTGCCTTCTTTAGTCTGTACCAGCTGGAGTAATGTTCCACAAGCTGGTCTACTGGATCTGTGTTGTCGACTAATGGATTTGTGCACGATACAGCAGCTGATGTCTTCACCTCAGCATCACTTTCTGACAGGTAAGTAGACTGTTCAGGTTGCTCTGGCCAGTTGTTTGGCTCGCTCAGGAAGCAAGGCCCTTGAAACCAGTTGTCGCTTGACATGAAAGCTCTCATCTTTAAGCCTCTTGAAGCTTGATCAGCTGGGTTTTGAGAGGTGTTGACATACTTCCACTGAACTCTTGTGGTAGCTTCTCTAATGAAAGACGCGATTAGCCACAAACGTCTTGAAACGAAGAGCGTCATTTTCAATGTACCTTAGTACTGTCGTACTATCTGGTCCAGCAAAATGGAATCCTGTCAAGGGAACTTGAAGTTCTTCTTTCAGCATCCGGTCAGCCTTGACTGAGACCATTGCAGCTGTCAACTCCATTCTTGGGATCGTAACCTGCTTGAGCAGAGCAACTCGGGACTTTCCCATCAAGAAGCGAACGCATTTCTCTTCTTGCTCATTCATCAACAGGAGGTATGACACAACCCCGTATCCATCTTGACTTGCGTCTGAAAAATGGTGGATTTGTGCAACCTTGGTGAGTCCGAATGAGCTGGACTTGAAACATCTGCTCACGCTGAGTTCTGACAGCTTGTCAAGGTCTGCTAGCCACTTCTTCCGTGTTCGTTGTGGCTTCTGAGATTTCCTCATCCCAGCCTGTTTTCTCTTTGCAAAGGTTTCTCAGAATGAGCTTGACGGGTAGGAGTAGTGGTGCCAAAAAACCCATTGGGTCATACACCGAGCTAACAACTGAAAGGATGCCTCGTCTTGTGCATGGCTTGTCAGGCAGATGAATCTTGAACTTGAAGCTATCCGAACTTGTGCACCACTGCACACCTAACACTCGTTCGACTGGTAGTTCGTCCTGCTGCAAGTCCAGATCTTTAACTTCAGCTGCTCTTTCGTCGCCAGGGATGGAGCACAGCAAGGCCCTACTGTTGCTTACCCACTTGGTCAAGTGGAACCCTCCACTGGCACACAACTTCGTCAGTTCCTTCACAAGATGCACAGCTTCCTCTTCTGTGGCAACTGATTTCAAACAGTCGTCCACATAGAAGTTGTTAAGGACTGTCTCTGTGGCTTCTGGTGAAGTAGTTGCAGCTGCATCTTGTGCCGTTCTCCTGAGTGCATACGAAGCGCAACTGGGGGATGACGTGGCTCCGAACAGGTGCACGCACATCCTGTACTCTTCCACTAGTTCATTCAGATTGCCGCCTGGCCACTAAAGGAAGCGCAACAGATCTGCATCTTCAACTGGAACCCGTACTTGGTAGAACATGGATTCGATGTCCGCCATCAGTGCGACAGGCTCCTGCCTGAACCTCAGCAGCACTCCGATTAGTGTGTTTGTAAGGTCCGGCCCTTGTACCAGTCTGTCATTCAGCGACACTCCTTGGTATGTTGCCGTGCAGTCGAACACAACCCTCAACTTTTTCTTTTTCGGGTGGTACACCCCATGGTGCGGGATGAACCACACTCTTCCATCGCTGCGACTCAGCTGGCGTAGCCTTTCTCCAGAATGTTCTTCATGAAGATGATGCACGACTCCTAACTGAGTGAGCCACGGAAACACTATCCTGTGGCCTAACATCATCTTCCTCCTCATGATAATGTTTTCACATTTTCAATCCACTCGTAGTTCGTTTATGAATGCCTTTAATTCTTCACATCTGCTTTGAAATGTCTCCTGATCAGTATTTTGTTCATCTTCACTCATAAGCTCACATAATTCTTCATTAAGACGTTTATACTCACTAAAACATCTTTCCAGCTTGGGCAGAATGTCCCATTGTAAGCTTTCAACATTGCTTTCATCTTGTTTCAATGTTTCTATCTCATTTCGTAGCTTTGTTAGCTGTGCCAACTTTCCTCTTCTCATCTTTTAATCTCCTTGTTTTCTCCTCCACAGCCCATTCCGTGAGCTTTGGAGCCCTCTTCTGGTCATTAAGCGCATCTGCATTTGTTTCAGCCATCTTGTGTCATTCATAAATCTTCACACATTAACTGTGACAATTATCCAAATTCCTCACAGCTTCTGAACTCTTCCAATACATTCACAGACACTTGTGAAAAGAGTTACTGCTTGGGTGAGATCGTTTGGCATAAACATGAATGACTCTGCGCTGGAAATCCTGCTTTGGGCATTTACTGAAGTTTTCCAAAGTCAGTTTAGCAGGGTAGCTAGCGGGCTAACTAGCATAGCAGGATAACGGAAATGAGGAGAGAATATCAGACCTGACCCTGGGAAAGCTTGCTTCAGCCAGCAGTGCAGTCGAGGTGTTTCTTTTAATGCTTCAGTTCCTCTCAAACCTTGAAGGCGATTTCAATTCATTCTGTCTTCTTACTGAGCTAGCAGCATCCAGCTTCTTATTTCTTCCTCCAAGCTCGTTAGCTTAGCTCCGTAGTGGCTCGGCAACCCTCGTGGTTTTGGGTGAGTCTTTTGACGTTTCTGTGAGTGCAGGTGACTCAGTAGCCTTGAGCCTCGAAGTACTTTCAGACGCGACACAACAACAGAAATAAAAGTCTTGGACCCGATACCTAAGTTTGATGTCTTTCTTTACTGGAACTTAAACTCATACAAAACAAAAGGTGAATTCTTAACTCCTATCTACATGATTATCTCTATGCGATGTGACGGTCAAAAGACTGTGATACTTCTATGACTCGCGGCTTCTATTCTGACGTTCTTCATGCGTCCTGACAGTTTTATATAAATCAGCAGCCAATCAAATTGCACCACAGTATCTAGTATCTAGGTAAAACTTTACATACTAAATAAATTCTTATATTCCTAAATATGCATGCAATAATTCTTATGTTCCTAAATTAACTTAAATTCCGTAAAGTATTCATTCTAAATATAAAATCTAACTACATAAATGTACATATTCCTTAAAACATAAAAAATGGCTCTAACAATATATATATATTTGCCTTTTTAATTTATGAAGTATGTCAGTTATTTGTTTTTCATCAGTTTCTTTAATAAACATTGAATCCAAAATTATATTTATTATTGTATTGTTATTATTCCCGGAAAACATTTTAGGGGTACAGTTGAATTGGCTAGATTTTTACCTACATTGACAAAATACTCATTGAATTCATCTGCTATAAGTTTATTTTCCTTAATGTTTGCCGTTCACATTATCAGACAGATATTTTCACATGGGGCAGCCTGGCTGATGGTGTATGCGGTGCACACTGAGGCACAGGTGAACACGTTCCAAAGGTAATATGCATTTTTATTTTCTACCATGTCAGGAGAGCCTGCCAATACATGTGCACTACAGTTGTGTTTTGAGAGGTGATGTTCTTCAAAGCACGATATGTGTTCTCCAGCTGTGAGTAGTGATGACACAGCCTTCAGGTGCAGCTCTGGCTGCATGATCATCGTCGTGCTCGCTGAGACGTAGTTGGGGACAATCTAAAGGTGATCTAGTTTGTTTTCATTTTTCCCCATGTCATCATCGTTTGCAGACATGTGTACACCAACGTGTCTTGCACATGGGTGATTGGGGCACATATGACAATATGTGTTCCCCAGCTTTGCGTTGCGCTCACACAGCTGCCATGTGGAGCAGCGCAAGCCACAGGGACACAGTCACTGGCCGTGGTCAGCTCCCTCCCTGCTTGATTTCATGACGTGGTTACATGTCACCCACGGTCCCCTGACAAACACAAGACAAAAGACAAACACTGTAGTGGGCGTAAGCGTATGTGCTCATGTCAATATGGACATCACATCACTGAGGAGTGACACGCCCACCTGTCCAGAGAAGCAAAGCACTCACATGAATGGGCTCATGACTCCAGGTCGTGGGGCAAATGCGTTGCCCACGCTGAGCTTTCTGTGAGGCTGTCAGTCAGGCTGTCACATGATGGAAGGACGATGTGGACGTTGCGATGGTGTGTCATGTTACGTGCCTGTCTGGTCAGATTCCACAGCTGTCAGCTGTTCCATCATGGACATGACAGTGGACATGACAGCTGTCCAGATGGACAGCGATCACACTGGACACTGGACAGCGATCACACTGCACTGTTCAAGCCTTCGCCATCTCAGCTGCACCTCAACAATATAGGCTCGGTGTGTGTGTGTGGGGGGGATCGACACACTCACACACCATTTGCGTTGTAGTCAGGCTCTCCTTTCTGCAAACTTTTTCCATGAGTGGGCAGTTTGTCCTCTCCCATGAAATTCGAACTCCTTCTAACACCCTATCTGTCCGCTTTCAAATTGCTGTTCTGAGCGCAGAGTTCTGGTTCTGTGCTGCGTCCTAAGTCCTGCCTTTTTGTGTCTGAGTTCCTGACATGTCATCATGTAAAATGGGCCGGTCAGAGGCATGAAACTCCACGGCTGAAAATGACTCGGACTCCGGCCCTGCCGGAAATCCTCCATTATATGCCCTTTTAATGAGTTACACAATGATAGCTTTTATTCTTTAATTCTTTGGCAGAAATGAGCTTCCAAACATTCCTCTTCAAACGTGTTTGCTGCTTTTCATGTAGAACGGTGTAATGTGTGAATGAAGTGTACTGGTTGCAGAAGTGAAAAATCAAACAATACATTTTAAAAGAAGCTAATTTTTGTACCCACTTTAAGATAATTTTCCATACAGGGAGTGTCTTCCACCTAGTGGGCGTGGTCTGCGCGGGTGGGTCCGCCCTGTAAAAACAGAAGCTGTTGTTTAGTTTGGGCTCCGTTTTCTTCCTGACAGCATCTGGGTGCAGCTCGTTGCTGATTACATGCGCACGCTTACTTTTCTGTTCTTGTGAGGCGCACAAGATGAGAGGAGGATATAAATGCAAGGAGGTGAAAGAAAGAAATGATGAAAGTTCTTACTGTGGAACTGAGCTTTGTCCTGTTCAGGACAAACAGTTTGTGGTTTCAGCCGAGTCTCACTCACCTGTTCCCGGTGTGACGTTTCAGGACGTAGGCCGTAAGAAAGGTACAACGACACTTTAATCTATTCCCCTATTTTTTCCAGTATCTTATTGACTAGTTATTGATTGATTGATTATTAGAAATGTCTTTTTCTGGACTTTTTGTCGATGAAGCCTCTCAGTCATCCGGTTATTACATGTCAGTAGATATCTCATTTTTCATTTTGTCCAAATAGTGACACTTTGTCAAAGCCTCGCCACCAAATATTTGCTGATAGCCAGTTACATTGACAATGCTAATGGGTTGAAAAGTGAAATAACAATATAATGCATCTTTATGTTTATAAGTGTTTATTTTTACCATGTCACTTTAATATCTTGTGTTTTAATACCTTGCACCCTAACATAGTTACTGCATAAAGGATCAGACAGCTTGTTGACACGTATATGGAAATGTCATATGATCAGATCCTTTTCAGCATGTGTAAGTAGGCAGGTCTGAAATAAATTACCCAAAAAATTATATGGCCCAGGGATCCTAAAACAGACTGAGATAACTGGGGCAAGGTATAACTCTTAATAACAAATGAAAGGAACATAAAACTTAAATTTTAACTCATCTGACTTTCCCATTAATCTGACACAAAGTCAATCCAGAGGTACCTGAGGATCCTCTGAAGAGACCAAGAATGTAGTCATACAAGGTACTCTGGACCATGCCTGGTGTGGGAATGAAGTTCGACATGTAACCAGGACAGTGATGTTATTCCTAACATCAGATGTTGAATTTTCTTTGAAACTGCGTAAGGTTTTATTTTTTTGACTTGTTCCTATATACAGAGCATTCATTCATTCATTCTTCTCTACAAGAGTCAAGACAGAAGTCAGACCACCAGAGCAAGAATTTTAGCTGAGGAAGCTTCTGCGACTTGAAGTGAAACGTCCTCGCGTCAAGCAACCCAGTCCAGTCGAAGATTCAAGCTTCTCTACTATATACAGAGCAATTTTTCTTAACTGCAGTCATAACCTCCGCCAAGGAGGTTATGTTTTTGGTCGCGTTTGTTTGTTTGTTTGTTTGTCTGTCAGCAGGATAACTCAAAACGTTTTGAACGGATTTTGATGAAATTTTGTGGAGTGGTTGGAAATGACAAGAGGAACAAGTGATTAAATTGTAGTGGTGATCCAGATCACGATCCGGATCCCAGTGCTAACGCGTTAGCATGTCTATGGCATTTTCAATGTTAAAAGTTAGCATTAAGCAGTTGCAGCTGTCATCACATTTGGGTGCATTTGTTTTCAAATTGTAATATTTCTTAAATTTATTTTTGTTGAAATTTTGTGGAGTGGTTGGAAATGACAAGAGGAACAAGTGATTAAATTTTAGTGGTGATCCGGATCACGATCCGGATCCTGATGCTAATGCGTTAGCATGTCTATGGCATTTTCAATGTTAAAAGTTAGCATTAAGCAGTTGCCGCTGTCATCATGTTCGGGTGCATTTGTTTTCAAATTGTAATATTTCTTAAATTTATTTTTGTTTAGGGTTAGCCCTCTGTCTGTCAGCAGGATACCTCAAAAAGTTTTGAACGGATTTTGATGAAATTTTGTGGAGTGGTTGGAAATGACAAGAGGAACAAGTAATTAAATTGTAGTGGTGATCCGGATCCAGGAATTTTTTAAAGGATTTTTCACCATTGCGGGATAGGGGAATTTTGACATTCTAGCGTCTAACTCCACAAAAACAAGGCAGAAAGGCTTGAAAAAATTAGGGTGTAACATAGTCAAATGTTCTATCAAACAACAAAGTTTGGTGATGATCGGATCCGGAATCCGGATCCGATCATCACCAAACTTTGTTGTTTGCGAGTTTGTTGTTGATGCAGTAAACATTTCCTTGAAGGTTTAATTTGTAAAAAAATTACATGTACTTTCGTTTTGATACTTTTATGTAATACCTGTTACAGTGGTTTAGTATTTTTTTTATATATTTACCTCCGCCAAGGAGGTTATGTTTTCGGTTGCGTTTGTTTGTTTGTTTGTCTGTCTGTTTGTCTGTTTGTCAGCAGGATAACTCAAAAAGTTTTGAACAGATTTTGATGAAATTTTGTGGAGTGGTTGGAAATGACAATTTGAAAGTGATTCCAAGTTCTAGTGGTATGTTTTCATGGTCAAGGATGTCAAATATACAGGAAAAAAAGTGGATGTATCATAGTTTTGGTTGTAACACTGAATTGTTGAATAGATCACTGTGCCAAGGAGGGAATCTCTTTAGGGTCCGTGACCCTATGGCCTTGGGGGAGGTTTGCACTCTCTGAGTGCTTCTATTTATTAACTGTATTTAATTATTTGTTCTTCAGGTACAAGATGTTCCAGTTTCAGTGGTGAGAAGGTGTATCTTGGAGTCCGTGTTAAAATGCCAGTGAAAGATTTGCTGAGAAATGTTCGCCTTGCTCAAGGATGGAATCCTCATGATTTTCAGGTAACTTTGCTTTGTTTGGTACACCACATTTCGGTTCTATAACGTCAAATACTGCATGTTCTAAGCATGTTGACAGCTATAAACCACTGTCACAAGGTTTGAAAATTTAATTAGTTATTTGGTTAAGATGGATATTCTTGTTAGTCAAGGAAAATAAATATGATTCTGTTCTACCTGCAATAAACCATTCATTCATTTTTTTTTCTATACCCACTTAATCCAATTAGGGGGGGTATAGAAAAGGGGGTGCATGAGTCACCAGTGCAACTAAAGGGCCTTTCACACCGCACACTTTGGAAGCGGCAGAGTTGAATTTGGCAGAATTAGTCGCGTTGCTGTTTAGACGCATCAGAAGCGTCACGTCAAAAACCGAGCTAAAGCGACGCTAGCCCGGCTATGAATTGTGCCGGATACTGGCCTCCATGTTAGAGTGAGATTTCCCACTCCTAAATGACCAATAGGAGAGCAGCACTCATGCCCATCAAAGTTAGGCTGGCATCAGCATCTCGGCCACCAACCAATCACAGGCTAGGAGAGAGAGAGGCCAGTATCTGGCCCAATTCAGGACTGGTTGTCGGGCTAAAGTGATGCTTCTGACGGGAGCGTGCATTGCCGCTTATCCACAAGCTTCCACTGTCAAAGTTCAACCCACTCCAACTTTCACTGCTCTTTAGCTGTGATGTAGCTTTGCGTTGTCCAATAGAACGATGCGTCGGGCAAAAACACGGAAGACTAGTGACATAAACCACTGATCTCTACAAAGCAGATCAGTGCAGAAAACACTGATTTGTACAACAGAAACGTCTCACAGGACTGCTAATTTATACTGAGCAGTTTTCTGAAGAAAAATCCTTGCAATGTTTTTTTTGAACCTCAGAATTAATTTCTGATTACTGTAAAAAAATTTAGAACACTTGTAATTAAAATAGCAAAAAACTAACTAAATAAATAAAGATTCTTTAGAAACCTTTCTTCATCTGTAAATTAAAACCATAATTTACCTGTTATTTCAGATTAGATGATTTCTTGTTTAACATAAGGAACCTCGAACATTTATTTTTAGACAAATAAAACGGCATGGAAATTTGTACATTTTTTAAAAGTCTGGTAGATTATTCATATCTCATTTCAACCAGAAAAAAACAGACACTGTAGGTAAATACAAATATTTATTATAAATGCAACAGGAGATAATTTAACAATAACTGCAGTGCGATTGTAAATTAGGATTTCTGTGACATAAACCTCATGATGAAATAATTTTTTAATTCGGTCATTTCTCACGGCCAGTCTCACGGCATGTCGTGATTCAGCAGCACGAAATATAGATGAATCTATTGGTTCGTCATATTGTCACGGAAAGTGCAAAATGTTCATCATGGGAGCACAAATTTATTTGCATACATTCCGTGACGGCTGCACGAAATTAGAAGTGAAGCGGGGGTTGGAGTGGTTATGGTTAGGGTTGGTTGAGGGAAGGAGTAGGGTTAGTAATAGTGAGTTTAAAAAAAAAACCCCGTCAAAAATTTGAATCATTTCGTGATGGGAGCATGAGCAAAAAAATGTGAGACTGGGCTGCTGACGACAGCAGTGCTCCAACACTGGGCCTGACCTCACCTCATGTTTAGACCATCACACTCATGAAGAAACAAGCACACTTGCTGCTTCAACAACATGGATGCTGACTTTGAAAATGATAATTGTGTCAGTTGGAAACTAGCAATGAGACTTTGTTGTGCTTGTGCTTGATTTTGCGCCGAGTGTAAAATCGAGCCCTGAATCTTTAAAAAATGGACTTACAAAAGACTCCCGCCACAATTGATATGAATGTGGTTTCCTTCTTCATTAGACATAAAATACATATTGTGCCTATGTGCAAGGAGCCTAACTGACAAAAATCTATCATCTCTACCTGTAAATGTAAATTTTGCCATTGCCGTGAAAATTTTTATGGGAAATACCTATGACGTTTGTTCTTTCTATTCACATGATGCTGATTTGGGATGACAGGAGAAATATGGCAAAACATGCAAAGGTCAGTGAAACCCTTATCTATCATTACCATTCATGAAGTAAAGTGTTGCATACGGTAGAGTGAGGCAGTGACAAATAACTGCATTTTACCTACTTCATTGTTTCATGTTTAATACGTTACTTTACTTTTTTCTGATACAGTTGAAAAGAAACGAGTCGCAACTTGCTTAAGCTGCCAGACTACCAGGGTGAGTTTGAAAAACACATATCCTCACGCATACCAAAAGGTTCCTTAAAATTGACCTGAATGAACACTTTATTTTTGAAGTTAAATTATGTACACGCTTTAAGTGCACTTATCTTTATTAGCCTGGTTCAAAACTAATTTTTTAAAACCTTTTAAAAAGCAATGTTTTAGGAAATATTCACCCAGAAAGGTAAAAATCTGTTCACTGGAAAGTTTTTGGTGACATGGACTGCCCTAAAGCAGATCTTCCACTGCCAATTTTTTGGTACCCAAATGTTTAATATAGTGGCTAAAAAAACAAACAAGATATCTAATCATGAATAATCTGTGGCAATCCTGGCATTGCAGACTGTAACCCATTATGAAAGTTTTGAAAATGTTGATAAAATTTGTGAAGCTGTGTGACACATCATGATTCACTAAAGTGAATAATCTGATTGTAATCTGCAGATAGGGGTGATGTGCATCTGTTACTTTAATTTTGTAGGTGGCTTTGGTTTTTTTGTCATTGTAGCTTGAAATAAATCATTTTTGCTTGAATGTGAATTTGGCTGCACAGTCACTTTGAGTTAAATGTTAAAATTAGAGGCAGGAGAATTTCTGTGAGTACACTCAGAACTGTGGGACATTTGACATGTTTAACATGTTAACATGTAAGATGTTTAACAAGAAACAGCCCTGTAAATAATAATAATAATAAAGTAAAATTAAATTAATGCTAAAATAATAATTAATAAATAATAATAAAAGAGCCTAGCATGGCACCACGGAGGAGAAAAAATACAACAGGAAGAAAACTGAACAGAGCACTCACCCGCTTGTAGGGTGACTCCCCGCAGGATGAACTATGTAATGTCGAGGTCCACGCCATCTAAGGGGCTTCCTCCATCATGCGCAGTTGGCGTGCGTTTGCAAGCCCCAAGGTGAAATATGTAATGTCCAATGGTCCACGTGAAGAGGTCCTGGATGCCACCATCATGCACAGATTGTGTGCATGACAGTGGCATGATGTTCACCGGTCCACTCCATCCATGCGTAACATCCTTCCATCGACAGTTTTTCTCTGTCGATGGGAGGACGTCTGTACTCTCTTCTTGGGAATAGACAGTATTTGTCCACCACTATGGTGAAATTCACCTCTGTGCATGCAGGCTCCTGACGTGGTCCTCTATATAAAAATTAAAGATCATCCCAGCTGGTGCAGACAAGTGTCCAGCTCACTGTCCATGTGTGCATGCAGCCCATAGCTGCCATCATGAGACTTATTCCCATTGTGGTCCTGATTTAAAAGAAGGAAAAAAAAAAGATCATCCCAGCTGCCATAAGCAGGTATGTCCAGCCCGCTGACCATGCATGCTGTGGGTCAGCAGTTGAGCTACGGCTGCTGTACTCACTCTGTCTCTTCCAGAAGCACGTTCTCTCTCCAGTCACGTCCGCTATTTTGGCGTGCTCCCATGCAGCTTGTGTGTGTGTCTCCCACGGGGAATGTCAGATCCTTATTTTTGTCTCCAATCACTCACTATTTAGTCAAACCCTCACAAAGTTTTCTCACAATTTTCGCATTCTATGAATTGTGGGGACGACATTCAGAGAGCATCACGAGACCTGCAACAACTCTGAGTGTGTGGGACTGTGTGCCGAGGACCTTTGTTGCCTTGCCAACTCAAGCGAAATGCTGGCAGTGGCCTGAGAATCAAATGAGGGAATTGGGACATCCACTGAATGTTTGCACAAATTCTGGCAATGTCCTTCACAAATGGTTGTTTGCAAGCAGTTGCAGCCGAGTGTGATGTAGTGAAAGTAGTCACAGCGCTTCAGTTTTTCCATATTTTGTTATTTTACAGCCTTATTCCAACATGGAGTAAATTCATCCCCCCCCCATAATGACACCATGAATAAATTTGTTTTTGGAAAATTTGCAAATTTATTAAAAATAAAAACTGATAAATCACATACAGTTGTATGCAAAGGTTTGGGCATCCCTGATAATTTTAGCAATAAGATATCATTAAGAAAGCCAGATACTTACCGAGACAAAATAAAATTCAGAGTACGTGGGTCAACAATTGTAAAGTGTTTATCAAATTGAACGGTACAACGGAAGAAGCTAAGGTCTTGATTATCAAAGATATTGATGAACTGAAAAAATATGAATAAGGACAAAAATGGTGAAATGTATTGGTCTTGAGGTTGATTATGATGACAGATGAAAGTCTATACATTACATAATGATTATGGAGAATAACCAGTTTATTTCTGCCCAGGAGCTCTGTCTAGAAACATTTGATTATAATAAAAGCACATCCCGCCCCTTTGGACCTGAGTCCGATCCGGATCTCTTTTTTATTGATAACATTGAGCGTCAATGCAAATACTTTACAGAAGAACAATTCAAAGATTATAATATCAATGATGGAGCTTTTTCAATTATACATTTTAATAGTCTGCCTCAGAACATGTCTCGGATTAAGGATTGTCTGACGAGCCAAAAAAAGTTTTTCAGTTATTGCTATTTCACAAACATGGCTAAATGATCTTAATGGTGATCTTGTACACTTGAATGGTTACGATCTGTTCTCGGTTAATAGGCAGATGAGAAGGGGCGGAGGTGTTGCGCTGTATGTAAGCTCAAATTACAATTGCAAACTTGTTAAGAATATGTAATTTGCAGTTGACAACATTATGGAGTGTGTTACCGTCGAAATTACATCTACAAATTCCATCAATATGGTTGTTAGCTGTATTTACAGAGCTCCTGGAGCAAATATCGACACTTTCGAGGATATAGTGATGGGAACATACAGTGAGGAAAATAAGTATTTGAACACCCTGCGGTTTTGCAAGTTCTCCCACTTAGAAATCATGGAAGGGTCTGAAATTTTCATCTTCGGTGCATGTCCACTGTAAGAGACATAATCTAAAAAAAAAAAAATCCGGAAATCACAATGTATGATTTTTTTTAAATAAACTGATTTGTATGTTACTGCTGCAAATAAGTATTTGAACACCTACCAACCAGCAAGAATTCTGGCTCTCACAGACCTAATTAATTTTTCTTTAAGAAGCCCTCCTGTTCTGCACTCTTTACTTGTATTAATTTCACCTGTTTGAACTTGTTACCTGTAAAAGACACCTGTTCACACACTCAATCAATCACACTCCAACCTGTCCACCACATTTGCAATATGTCATTAAGTACTGGTAAATTTCCCTCTCAAATGAAAATAGCTAAAGTAATACCCTTGTTTAAAACCAATGACAAACATGTTTTTTGTAATTATAGACCTATTTCACTCCTACCACAATTTTCCAAAATTCTAGAAAGGTATTTGCTAAGAGATTGCATGACTATTTATTAAAGCATGAGATACTCTGTGATGAGCAATATGGATTCAGAAAATCTTGGACTACATCACTGGCATTGATGGATTTTGTTGAAAGTATAATGACGGCAATTGATAGAAAACAATATACAGTTGGCATTTTCTTTGATCTACAAAAAGCATTTGACACGGTGAATCATGCAATATTACTAACTAAATTACAAAAATATGGGATCAGAGGTCTTGCATATGACTGGATAAAAAGTTATTTACAGGGAAGATTTCAATATGTTCAGTTCAATAACACTGACTCTGCACTTCGGGAAATTACTTGTGGAGTGCCGCAGGGCCCTGTGCTTGGTCCCTTGTTTATTTTATACATTAATGATATAGGTTGGGTGTCGCAGTCACTAAAGTGTATTTTATTTGCAGATGATACAACTGTCTTCTGTAGTGGTGATAATCTAGAACAGCTTCTGGACATGTTGGAGAATGAATTGAAAAAGTTTAAGGCTTGGTTTGATGCTAATAAATTGTCACTCCACATTGGGAAAACTAAATGTATTATATTTGGAAATAAACAAGTTCCTAAATGTAGAAACCTTACTATAAACAATATGGAAATAGAATTAGTAACGGAGAACAAATTCCTAGGTGTTATAATTGATAACAAACTCAGCTGGAAATCACATATAAATTATATCAAATCGAAAATGTCAAAATCCATTGCCATTTTGGATAAAACTAAAGACATACTTTCACAAAAAGGGTTACTTACTTTATATCACTCCTTGATAACTCCATACATGACATATTGTGTTGAGATGTGGGGAAACACTTACTAATCAAATACTAATCAAATATTTCTTTTACAAAAAGGAGCTATAAGAATCATAAGGAAAAACAGCAGATCACAGACATGACACAAAACTAAAGTCATTTCAATTGGCAACTTTCTGGCTTTAAGAAACACTATAAGAAATCAGGAAAAAAAAAATTGTGGCAGTCAGTAATGGTTACTTTTTTAGACCAAGCAGAGGGAAAAAAATATGGACTCACTCAATTCTGAGGAATAAATTATGGAATCACCCTATAAATTTTCATCCCCAAAACTAACACCTGCATCAAATCAGATCTGCTCGTTAGTTTGCATCTAAAAAGGAGTGATCACACCTTGGAGAGCTGTTGCACCAAGTGGACTGACATGAATCATGGCTCCAACACGAGAGATGTCAATTGAAACAAAAGAGAGGATTATCAAACTATTAAAAGAGGGTAAATCATCACGCAATGTTGCAAAAGATGTTGGTTGTTCACAGTCAGCTGTGTCTAAACTCTGGACCAAATACAAACAACATGGGAAGGTTGTTAAAGACAAACATACTGGTAGACCAAGGAAGACATCAAAGCGTCAAGACAGAAAACTTAAAGCAATATGTCTCAAAAATCAAAAATGCACAACAAAACAAATGAGGAACAAATGGGAGGAAACTGGAGTCAACGTCTGTGACCGAACTGTAAGAAACCGCCTAAAGGAAATGGGATTTACATACAGAAAAGCTAAACGAAAGCCATCATTAACACCTAAACAGAAAAAATCAAGGTTACAATGGGCTAAGGAAAAGCAATTGTGGACTGTGGATGACTGGATGAAAGTCATATTCAGTGATGAATATGACTTTGGAGTCAGAGCTGCGTGTCGTCAGAGCGAGCTGCAAAAAGTTTGTACCTGAGTTTTCAGAGGTGGTGTTTGTAGTTGCCATCTGCCACGCCGGTGTTTGCCAACCCGGACAGTGGGAATACCACCTCAACCGGCAACTTAGCCCAGCGACTGGACAGCAACAACGTCCGAGGCCCAACGTGGTGAATTCACTGAGGCCGCGCGCTGCGTCATTAGAGCCGCGCGTCACGAGTGCCGCTTCCCCGAGGCCTCGTGCAGCCACCGCGGATCCATCAGCGCGGAAACACCGAGGCCGCGCGGCACCAGCGCAGTGCAGATCCATCCCGGTGACAAACAACGCAGGCTGTTAACATCGGCGATCGACAAGCTGCTCATAAGCCGACCACGGGGCCTAAGAAGGTTCTGACAGCGGAGGAAGGTGACGATATTAAAAAATCTCTGGACTTTTTATCAGAGGAGATTTCTGTTGTGAAGCAGCAACAGAAATCAATCATGGATCTGGTGGAGGAGGTGAAGGCATTACGGCTCCAGAATGCCGAGAAAGACCTGCCGGCAGGTCTGGTGCAGCTGGAAAATAGAGTGGCTGAATTGGAGCAGTACACCAGAATTAACGACGTCATCATCACAGGTCTTCATATCAAACCACGGTCCTACGCACGGGCGGTAACAGATGAGAGCGGAGGGGAGCCCAGTGAACAGGAGGTCAGCTCTGTGGAAAAACAGGTTGCTGATTTCCTCCTATCTAAAGGTATAGTAATGGATTTAAATAACATTGAAGCGTGCCACCCTCTGCCCCGGAGAAATGACGGTGATAAACGAACCGTCATCATGAGATTCATCAACAGAAAACACAAAACAGCACTGTTAAAACAAGGAAGAAAACTGAAAGGGACAACCGTATTCATCAATGAACATCTCACCAAACGGAATGCCGACATCGCCAGGAAAGCACGCTTCTTGAAGAAACAGGGAAAAATCCAGCACACATGGACTTCAAACTGTAAAATATTCATCAAACTGAACGGATCACCAGAACAAGCAAAAGTCATGGCAATAAGGAACATCGAGGAGCTGGACAAATATGAACAATAGTGTTTCTTAAAGTGAGGATCTGGACAAATATGACCAATAAGGTATGAGGACACAAACACATCACAACACCATGACACAGACCAGAGGAACCTATTCATCTACTACCTATTCATCTACATCTGGAGACAAGAAGGATATAACTCAAAGGATTGCTGATCATGGAAAAGTAGAACTGAGAACATTTAAATACACAGACCACAATGTACTGGACTTGGAGCACGATATAGACCCGGACAATAATTTCTTCTCAAATATCAATGACAGTTGTTGCTATTATACAGATGAACAGTTTAATCGGATCATTAAAACGGATAACAAATTATCAATAATCCATTTCAACAGCAGAAGTCTATATGCAAACTTTAACAACATTAAAGAATATTTAAGTCAGTTTAAAAAAATATTTAACATAATTGCTATATCAGAAACATGGATCAATGAAGAAGAAAAATAAGAGTGGAGGAGGAGTGGCTGTGTATGTGGATAAGAACATGGATTATAAAATAGTAGACAATATGACAACTGTGATTGATAACTTATTAGAATGTATAACTATTGAAATATGTGAAAAGAAAAAAGCAAAAATGTATTAGTCAGCTATATATATAGAGCACCAGGATCTAGTATTGAAACATTCACTGACTGTATGGGAAAAATGTTCTCAAAAACTAATCAAAAAACTGTGTTCATTTGTGGTGAGTTAAATATTGATCTGCTCAATCCAAATAAGCATAAAATAACAGATGAATTTATCAGTATAATGTACAGTATGAGTTTATATCCAAAAATCACCAGGCCAAGCAGAATTACATCCCATAGTGCCACCTTAATTGATAATATATTCAGCAATGATATTGAGAATAACACTGTGAGTGGATTATTAATCAATGACATTAGTGATCATCTACCAGTTTTCATCGTTTATAATAGAAACCATCGGCGGAATCAGCCAGAGGAGAAAATAAAATACAGGCGAGTGCGGACAGAGGAAAACATGAACACACTAAAGAAGGATTTACAGGAGCAAAACTGGGAAAAGGTATACAGTGAAAGTGATGTTGATAGTGCATATGAAACTTTTTTACAAATATTTACATCATTATATGATAAAAATTGTCCAATTAAACAAGACTACAGAAAACAAAAATCCAAGCTCGACCATGGATGACGAAAGGGTTACGAAATGCATGTAATAAGAAAATACACTGTATAGAGAATTCATAAAACTAAAGACTAAAGAGGCAGAAAATAGATATAAGAAATACAAAAATAGATTAACTAATATTATACGGGTATGTAGGAAGGAATATTATAGTAACATATTATATAATAACAAAAACAATATTAAAGGAATATGGGATATATTAAATAGCATTATCAAAAATGGTAATAAAAAACAGAGTTACCCTCAGTATTTCATTGATAATAATGTCAAGAAGGAAAATAAGGATGAGGTAGTCAACGGTTTTAATAATTTTTTTGTAAATATTGGACCAAGCTTGGCAGAAAAAATTCCCGATTCCCAACCTGAGGATTGGGATAATAATCTCATAGAAAGAAATCCCTGTTCAATGTTCCTCACAGCAGTGGATGGAAATGAAATTATAGACATTGTGAATAATTGTAAATATAAAACATCTACCGATTTAAATGAAATTGATATGGTGGTGGTAAAACAGGTCATTGAATGGATTGTAGAACCATTAACATACATCTGTAACTTATCATTTCAAACCGGTAAATTTCCCAATCAAATGAAAATAGCTAAGGTTGTGCCGCTGTATAAGACTGGGGATAGACACCACTTCACAAATTATAGACCTGTTTCTTTGCTTCCACAATTTTCCAAATTATTAGAAAAGTTATTCAATAATAGATTAGACAAATTCATAAATAAACATAAATTACTTACTGATAGTCAATATGGATTCAGAGCACATAGTTCAACATCACTTGCATTAATAGAATCAGTTGAGGAGATTACAAACGCCATAGACCACAAATTACATTCAGTTGGAATATTTATAGACCTTAAAAAGGCTTTTGATACAATTAATCATGACATATTAATCAATAAACTTGAACAGTATGGATTAGGGGGTTGGTGTTGCACTGGGTGAGAAGCTACTTAAGTAACAGAAAACAGTTTGTGAAGTTGGGGGAATATACATCATCATGCTTGGACAATGCTTGTGGCGTCCCACAGGGGTCAGTATTGGGTCCAAAACTGTTTCTAATTTATATAAATGATATTGTCAATGTTTCCAAAATATTAAAATTAGTATTATTTGCAGATGACACAAGCATTTTTTGTTCAGGGGGGGATTTGCAGGAGTTAATGAGGAGGATCAGTATAGAAATGGGAAAATTGAAAATATGGTTTGACAGAAATAAATTATCATTAAACTTAAGTAAAACAAAATACATGTTATTTGGCTATTGTAATACAGACATACAGGTTCAGTTACAAGTCGAGGGGGTAAATATTGAAAGGGTACATGAAAATAAGTTTCTGGGGGTGATAATAGATAAGATAAACTGGAAGACTCATATAAAACATATACAAAGTAAACTGTCAAGAAGAATTTCAGTTCTAAACAAAGCGAAACATATTCTGGACCACAACTCACTCCGCATTCTTTACTGCTCACTGGTTTTACCATATTTACAGTACTGTGCAGAGGTATGGGGTAATACTTATAAAGGTACAACACAATCACTATCAGTAATGCAGAAAAGAGCTATAAGAATTATTCATAATACTGGCTATAGAGATCATACAAATCCACTATTTTTACAATCCAAATTCTTAAAATTCACAGACTTGGTTCATTTTCAAACAGTACAAATTGTGTATAAAGCAATAAACAATTTACTTCCAGCAAATATTAAAAATATGTTTTTTAACAGATCAGGGGATTACAGTCTGAGGGGGAAATTTAATTTAAAGCATCAGTGGGCACGGACAACATTAAAAGGTTTCTGTATTTCTGTCTGTGGGGTGAGGATGTGGAACAGATTGGGAGTGGGGCTCAAGCAATGTCCAAGCATGAACCAGTTCAAACAGCGGTACAAAAATATGGTTTTTTCTGGGTATAGGGAGGAGGAAGGGTAATGAGGGTTAGGGTGTTTTTGTTTTTTGCTTCGGCTTGTAAATATATAGTATTTTGTATGTAAGTAGGTATGTGTAGGTGTATATTTATGTTTGTGTATATATATGTGTATATATGTATATGTGTATGTATGTTGATGTGTATGTGTATGTGTATATATATGTGTATATATATATATATATATATATATATATATATATATATATATATTGATATCGGTTTAGGTGTGTAGGAATTTATGTGTATATGTGGCAAAGGGTATTACTGGTTGTGGGGAAGAAGGGGTAGGGATAAATAAGCTGATGCTTCACCCTACCCCTTTTCGGACATGTTGGGTACACAGTAGGAACTTTTTTGTTGTTGTCTTTACTGATCTATCTTGTAATTGTTGTTGTATCAAATGTTCGAAATAAACAGTTTTCATTCATTCAATCTCGAATCTGCATTGGGCAAGGTGATGATGCTGGAACTTTTGTTTGGTGCCGTTCCAATGAGATTTATAAAGATGACTGCCTGAAGAGAACATGTAAATTTCCACAGTCATTGATGATATGGGGCTGCATGTCAGGTAAAGGCACTGGGGAGATGGCTGTCATTACATCATCAATAAATGAAAAAGTTTACGTTGATATTTTGGACACTTTTCTTATCCCATCAATTGAAAGGATGTTTGGGGATGATGAAATCATTTTTCAAGATGATAATGCATCTTGCCATAGAGCAAAAACTGTGAAAACATTCCTTGCAAAAAGACACATAGGGTCAATGTCATCGCCTGCAAATAGTCCAGATCTTAATCCATTTGAAAATCTTTGGTGGAAGTTGAAGAAAATGGTCCATGACAAGGCTCCAACCTGCAAAGCTGATCTGGCAACAGCAATCAGAGAAAGTTGGAGCCAGATTGATGAAGAGTACTGTTTGTCACTCATTAAGTCCATGCCTCAGAGACTGCAAGCTGTTATAAAAGCCAGAGGTGGTGCAACAAAATACTAGTGATGTGTTGGAGTGTTCTTTTTTTTTCATGATTCCATAATTGTTTCCTCAGAATTGAGTGATCCCATATTTTTTTCCCTCCGAGAATCATCTGCAATAAACATTACCGTGAACCAACGCATTGTCTGTGTATTTAAATTTATTAAAATTCAGAGATTTGGTGGATTACATCACAATTCAAGCTTTGCTTAAAGCAAAAAGCCAAGCCTTACCGAGACATGTCCAGAATCTGTTCAGATTGAGGGAATCCGGTTACAGTTTACGAGGCTGTACAATTTTTAAGAAACTACCAGTAAGAACAAATGCAAAGCGTTTTTGTGTGTCTATGATTGGGGTGAAGAAGTGGAATGAATGTCCAACAGAGATTAGAATGTGTGGCACTTTAGTATTTTTCAAGATATTATTTAAAAAGAATATTATAACAAAGTATTACAGTGAAGAAAATCTGATTTGAATTATAGTTATTGTTTAATTATGGACAAATATATGCATATACAGTGAGGAAAATAAGTATTTGAACATCCTGTGGTTTTGCAAGTTCTCCCACTTAGAAATCATGGAGGGGTCTGAAATTTTCATCTTAGGTGCATGTCCACTGTGAGATACATAATCTAAAAAAAAAAAATCCGTAAATCACAATGTATGATTTTTTATTTATTTATTTATTTGTATGTTACTGCTGCAAATAAGTATTTGAACACCTACCAACCAGCACGAATTCTGGCTCTCACAGACCTGTTAATTTTTCTTTAAGAAGCCCTCTTATTCTGCACTCTTTACCTGTATTAATTGCACCTGTTTGAACTTGTTACCTGTATAAAAGACACTGTTCACACACTCAGTCAATCACACTCCAACCTGTCCACCATAGCCAAGACCAAAGAGCTGTCTAAGGACACCAGGGACAAAACTGTAGACCTGCACAAGCTGGGATGGACTACAGGACAACAGGCAAGCAGCTTGGTGGAAGACAACAACTGTTATGATTATTTATTAGAAAGTGGAAGAAACACAAGATGACTGTCAATCTCCCTCGGTCTAGGATTCCATGCAAGGTCTCACTTTGTGGGGTAAGGATGATTCTGAGAAAGCTCAGAACTACACAGGAGGACGTGGTCATTGACCTGAAGAGAGCTAGGACCACAGTCACAAAGATTACATTAGTAACACATGATGCTGTCATGGTTTAAAATCCTGCAGGGCAGCAAGGTCCCCCTGCTCAAGCCAGCACATGTCCAGGCCCGTTTGAAGTTCACCAGTGACTATCTGGATGATCCAGAGGAGGCATGGGAGAAGGTCATGTGGTCAGATGAGACCAGAATAGAGCTTTTTGGAATCAACTCCCCTTACCATGTTTAGAGGATGAGAACAACCCAAAGAAAACCATCCCAACTGTGAAGCATGGGGGTGGAAACATCATACTCTGGGGGTGCTCTTCTGCAAAGGGGACAGGACGACTGCACCGTATTGAAGGGAGGATGGATGGGGTCATGTATTGCGAGATTTTGGCAAACAACCTCCTTCTGTTATGTGTCGACGCGGGTTGAGGAGCGGACCTGCGTCAGACAGGACCCAGCGCTAAAAATAACCAGAAAGCGGTTCCAAACAGAAACTATTTATTATTCACCTGTGCTTAAAAGTGTAAAAACATAAAAACAACGTCCCTCTGGTGGAGTGATTCGTGGCTCGCTCTCCAGAGCCCGCAAGGATTAAAGCCGGCGCTCCTGGACTTCCTACCACCGCCAAACACCCCCCAGGTGGACACGACAAACTGATTCTCTGTGAAGCAAAGAGAAGGTGAGGTAAGTCAACAGATACAACTATATCTTCCAATAAACACACGCTATCAGCAACACACTCAGGTCAGTGTCCTTTTTTTACTTTATGCAAATGAGCAGCTTCTCACAACAAGTGAAGGATCACTTATCCTTCACGCCACAGCAGTGAGAAGCAAACTGCACAATTCTCTTCACAATTCCAGTATACTGTGTAACAAAACACCAAGTTACTATCAACAATTACTTAAACACTTAATTACCTTTAGTGTGTGCTGACAGCATGTGTCCTCACCCCTCCCTGCTTCACGGGCTCGATGTGTCAAAACCCAGGCGCGGTCCTCAGCGTCTCACAAACGAACGTCACAAGGTCGAGTTCCCGGCAGTTCTGCTCAAATCACACATGACTTAAATGCAGAACGCCATCCAATTATCTGCTTCAGCTGCAAGTCGTCCAGGTTGCACGTGAGCACCAATCACAGGTGCTTTCCATGATGTTGATGAGGGTGAAGACTCTTCAGCCAGCACCTTCTTCACAGACAAATCAGCCCTCATGCCACCTGGAGAGCAAAGAAAAGAAAAGAACACCAAAACATCCAGCCACGCCCCCCCAACACACAACACCTTCCCTCAGTAAGAGCATTGAAGATGGGTCATGGCTGGGTCTTCCAGCATGACAGTGACTCAAACACACAGCCAGGGCAACTAAGGAGGGGCTCCGTAAGAAGCATTTTAAGGTCATGGAGTGGCCTGGCCAGTCTCCAGACCTGAACTCAATAGAAAATCTTTGGAGGGAGCTGAAACTCCAAACCTGAAAGATCTAGAGAAGATCTGTATGGAGGAGTGGACCAAAATCCCTGCTGCAGTGTATGCAAACCTGGTGAAAAACTACAGGAAACGTTTGACCTCTGTAATTGTAAACAAAGGCTACTGTACCAAATATTAACATTGATTTTCACAGGTGTTCAAATACTTTTTTACAGCAGTAACATACAAATAAATTATTAAAAAATCATACATTGTGATTTTTGGATTTTTTTTTTTTTAAGATTATGTCTCTCACAGTGGACACGCACCTAAGATGAAAATTTCAGACCCCTCCATGATTTCTAAGTGGGAGAACTTGCAAAACCGCAGGGTGTTCAAATACTTATTTTCCTCACTGTATGTGTGTGTGTGTGTGGACACGTATGTATCATCACTCATTCAGGTGTAGGTAGGTATGTGTATATATATGTACAACCCCTGGCAAAAATTATGGAATCACCGGCCTCGGAGGATGTTCATTCAGTTGTTTAATTTTGTAGAAAAAAAGCAGATCACAGACATCTCAAGTCTCAAGTCAACTTTATTGTCATTTCTACAATACATCACAGACATATTGAGAACTGAAATACCTGATCTCTGGACTCCCTGACCTCACAAAAGAAGATATTTAAGAATATAATAACAAAGTATAAATATCGTGTAGAGATCTAACAGCTGTAAAAAGACAAAAAGCTGTAATAGTGTAATTGTAACAAAATTATACAAAAGATAAATGTAAACAAACAAATACTTGTAGTGCAAAATGACAGGACAACATTCAGCAATAATGGATATGTGCAAATTCCATGACCAGAGCAAGAATATATACAGTTGTTGATCATTGTACAGAGAGTATTATACGTATAAAGTGCAATATCTTCACAGCAGCTTAGGTTAGGGAATTGACGGGAGTGGAAAGTGAAACAGTCCAGTTTGTGTTTATGTGTGAGTGGAGGACAACAGGGGGAAAGGGGGCAAAGCAGGGAGGGAGTTGAGTGTCCTGACAGCCTGGTGGAAAAAGCTGTCTCTCAGCCGTCTGGTCTTGGCCTGGAGACTGCGCAGTCTCCTCCCCGACGGCAGCAGGCTGAAGAGACTACGTAATGGATGAGTGGGGTCACTTACGATCCTAGTGGCTTTCCGGATGAGGCGGGTGTTGTACAGTTCTTGGAGGGGTGGGAGGGAGGTGCCCGTGATCTTCTCCGCTGCTCTCACGATGCGTTGAAGGGACCTACGGCAAGTCGCTGTGCAGGCGCCGTACCACACCGTGATGCAGCATGACAGGACACTCTCGATCGTACCCCTGTAGAACATGCACATGATGTGTGGTGTTGCTCTGACTTTTCGAAGTTTGCGGAGAAAGTAGAGGCGTTGATGAGCCCTCTTGGCCAGTGATGCGGTGGTAGTGGTCCAGGAGAGATCCTCTGACACATGCACACCCAGGAACTTGGTGGTGCTCACTCTCTCCACAGCAGCACCATCAATGGTCAGAGGGGAGTGCTGGGTGTGCACTCTCCTGAAATCCACAACAGTCTCCTTCGTCTTCTCCACATTCAAAAGGAGACCGTTGTTCTCACACCACATGGTCAGCCGGCTGATCTCGCTCCTGTAGTGGGTCTCGTCGTTGTTCCTGATGAGACCCACCACGGTTGTGTCATCCGCAGACTTGACGATGAGATTTGAGCTGTGAAGTGGTGTGCAGTCGTGGGTCAGCAGTGTGAAGAGGAGGGGGCTCAACACACATCCCTGAGAGGCCCCCGTGTTCAGAGTGATGGTGTGGGATGTGTTGCTGCCGACCCGCACTGCCTGAGGTCTCCCGGTCAGGAAGTCCAACAGCCAGTTGCACAGTGAGGTGTTCAGACCCAGTTTGTCGAGTTTGATGACCAGCTGCTGAGGGATGATGGTGTTGAATGCTGAACTGAAATCAATGAACAGCATCCTAACATAAGAGTCTTTATTGTCCAAGTGTGTGAGGACTGGATGGAGGACAGCACTGATGGCATCCTCTGTTGAACGGTTGGACCGGTATGCAAACTGGAAGGGGTCTAGGGAGGGGGGGAGTGCAGACTTGATGTGTTTCATGACTAACCGTTCGAAGCACTTCATGATGATAGGGGTGAGTGCGACAGGACGGTAGTCGTTGAGGCTGGATGGTGTGGACTTCTTCAGCACCGGAATGATGGTGGTGGCCTTGAGGCACGTGGGAACGACCAACTGGCGCAACGAGGTGTTAAAGATGTCCAAGAAGACATCTGCGAGTTCCCCCGCGCAATCCCTCAGTACGCGGCCAGCAATGTTGTCAGGACCAGATGCTTTCCGGGCATTGATCCTGCTGAATGTTCTCCTCACACTGTCTGCAGTCAGTGTGATCACCTGGTCACCAAAAGGGGGGGGGTGACTTGTGCGCCGGTGTGGTGTTGAGGGCCTCAAAGCGGGCGAAGAAGTTATTAAGGTCATTCAGCAGGGAGGTGGAATCGCCGCAGGTCTGTGGCGGTGGCTTGCAGTCGGTCAAAGACTGCAGTCCTTGCCACATGCTGCGTGCGTCCCTGCTGTCGCTGAAGCGGTGGGCTATTCTCCTGAAGTACTCCTTCTTCACCATCCTGATGCCGCGTGACAGGTTGGCTCTAGCTGTCCTCAGGCCAACTTGATCTCTCGCTTTGAAGGCCGCATTCCGAGCCTTCAAAAGCCTGTAGACTTCACCTGTCAACCACGGCTTCTGGTTGGCTCGGATGGTGATGGTCTTTAAGACTGTTACATCGTCCACACATTTGGAGATGTATGCTGTAACCGAGTCTGTGTACTCCTGGAGGTCAGTGGTGGTGGAGTTGTGTAAGGCAGCTTGCTTGAGCACCACCCAGTCTGTGGTGTTGAAGCAATCCTGGAGTGCCTCTACAGCTCCCTCTGGCCACACTCTGGCCTGCTTCCGAACTGGTTTAACTACTTTCACCCGTGGTCTGTAAGCAGGCAGCAGCATGATGGTGATGTGGTCAGAGGCGCCAAGGTGGGGAAGGGGGAAAGCTTTGTAGGCTCCTCTCTGGAAGGTGTAAACATGGTCCAGAGTGTTGTTGCCCCGAGTTGGAAAGTCTATGTGTTGTTGTAGTTTGGGAAACACTGTCTTAGGGTTAGCCTGATTGAAATCCCCAGCCAAGATGAGGAAGGCATCTGGGTGGGCTGTCTGCTGCTCACTAATGTGGTGGTGCAGTTTATTCAGTGCCTCCTTCCTGGTGTTATTGTTGGAGCTAGGGGCAATGTACACCGCAGCTATCATTACAGCACTGAATTCCCTCGGTAGGTAGAATGGCCGACACTTCACGATCATAAGCTCCACAAGTGGCAAGCAGAGTCTAGTAACCACCGCAGCGTCTCGACACCAAGCGTCATTGATGTAAACACAGAGCCCCCCCCTCGCGTTTTACCTCCTTCGATGAGGGCTCTGTCCGCCCGGTAGCAAGTTAGCTGCTCGAGCTGAATGGCGTGGTCCGCTACGTTGTTGTTAAGCCAAGTTTCCGTAAACACAAAAACACAACAGTCTCTCACACTCCTCTGGGTATTCCTCAGGAGCAGTATGTGGTCCAGTTTATTGTCCAGGGAATGAACGTTAGCCAGCACGATGGTGGGGATCGCCAGCTTATGTGGGCTAGCTGCTAACCTCGCTCGGATGCCTCCGCGCTTCCCCCTCTTCTGTTTCCTCTCACGCCGCTTGTGGCCCCTGCACTCTGGGCGAGGTGTAGGGGTGGGGGTCGGTGGTAGTCTGGGCCTCCGTAACAGACCATAGCTCCATAGCGTTTCCGTGACCACTGGATGTAGATTGGAGATAAATGACGAGTTCCTGAGTAGAAACTCACGGCTGTATGTATGCCTCAGATGGTGTGAGACACAACCCAGTGAAGATGACGACGAAGACAAACAAAAACAAGGAAAAACTCCTGTGGTCTCAGGAGAGAGAGAAGCCGCAGCGTATACATGCGCCGCCATGACATGACACATGACATGTCACAAAACTAAAGTCATTTCAAATGGCAACTTTCTGGCTTTAAGAAACACTATAAGAAATCAGGAAAAAAACATTGTGGCAGTCAGTAACGGTTACTTTTTTAGACCAAGCAGAGGGAAAAAAATATGGACTCACTCAATTCTGAGGAATAAATTATGGAATCACCCTATAAATTTTCATCCCCAAAACTAACACCTGCATCAAATCAGATCTGCTCGTTAGTTTGCATCTAAAAAGGAGTGATCACACCTTGGAGAGCTGTTGCACCAAGTGGACTGACATGAATCATGGCTCCAACACGAGAGATGTCAATTGAAACAAAAGAGAGGATTATCAAACTCTTAAGAGGGTAAATCATCACGCACTGTTGTAAAAGATGTTAGTTGTTCAGTCAGCTGTGTCTAAACTCTGGACCAAATACAAACAACATGGGAAGGTTGTTAAAGGCAAACATACTGGTAGACCAAGGAAGACATCAAAGCATCAAGACAGAAAACTTAAAGCAATATGTCTCAAAAATCAAAAATGCACAACAAAACAAATGAGGAACGAATGGGAGGAAACTGGAGTCAACGTCTGTGACCGAACTGTAAGAAACCGCCTAAAGGAAATGGGATTTACATACAGAAAAGCTAAACGAAAGCCATCATTAACACATAAACAGAAAAAAAACAAGGTTACAATGGGCTAAGGAAAAGCAATTGTAGACTGTGGATGACTGGATGAAAGTCATATTCAGTGATGAATCTCGAATCTGCATTGGGCAAGGTGATGATGCTGGAACTTTTGTTTGGTGCCGTTCCAATGAGATATAAAGATGACTGCCTGAAGAGAACATGTAAATTTCCACAGTCATTGATGATATGGGGCTGCATGTCAGGTAAAGGCACTGGGGAGATGGCTGTCATTACATCATCAATAAATGCACAGGTTTACATTGATATTTTGGACACTTTTCTTATCCCATCAATTGAAAGGATGTTTGGGGATGATGAAATCATTTTTCAAGATGATAATGCATCTTGCCAGAGCAAAAACTGTGAAAACATTCCTTGCAAAAAGACACGTAGGGTCAATGTCATGGCCTGCAAATAGTCCAGATCTTAATCCATTTGAAAATCTTTGGTGGAAGTTGAAGAAAATGGTCCATGACAAGGCTCCAACCTGCAAAGCTGATCTGGCAACAGCAATCAGAGAAAGTTGGAGCCAGATTGATGAAGAGTACTGTTTGTCACTCATTAAGTCCATGCCTCAGAGACTGCAAGCTGTTATGAAAGCCAGAGGTGGTGCAACAAAATACTAGTGATGTGTTGGAGCGTTCTTTTGTTTTTCATGATTCCATAATTTTTTCCTCAGAATTGAGTGATCCCATATTTTTTCCCTCTGCTTGGTCTAAAAAAAGTAACTTACTGACTGCCACAATTTTTTTTCCTGATTTCTTATAGTGTTTCTTAAAGCCAGAAAGTTGCCATTTGAAATGACTTTAGTTTTGTGTCATGTCTGTGATCTGCTTTTTTTCTACAAAATTAAACAACTGAATGAACATCCTCCGAGGCCGGTGATTCCATAATTTTTGCCAGGGGTTGTATGTATCTATGTATGTAGATAGAGATATGGTGTTCACTAGATATGTTTATGATGATGGGATTTGAGTTTGTGTTGTGTTAAATGTGTTTGTAGCATGGCCAAAGCAGAGGGTCACCCCTTAGAGTCTGGTCTGCTTGAGGTTTGTTCCTCAATACATCAGAGGGAGTTTTTCCTTACCACTGTAACCTGTGTGCCAGGGGGTGGGCAGTTATAAGCTTTGCTTCTGCTCACCCCCTTTTGCTCACACATGTCACTGTGGAATTGTCCTGTGTATCAATTTTTTGTTATTGTGGAGTCTGTGTGCCAAATAAATTCATTCATTCATTCAATTTTCATGATTTTCCTTTATAAATCATTGGTTGTCTAGATCAGAAATTTCAGTAAATATATCATATAGGAGACAAACACACTGATATTTGAGAAGTGAAATGAAGTTTAGGGGAGGTGATGGTCTAGTGGTTAAGGCGTTGGGCTTGAGACCTGAAGATCATTGGTTCAAATCCCAGCCTGACTGCAAAATCACTAAGGGCCCTTGGGCAAGGTCTTTAATCCCCTATTGCTCCCAGTGTGTAGTGAGCGTCTTGTATGGTGTGAAGTCCTCTTGGATGAAGGTCACCAGTGGTGTCCCCCAGGGATTGGTCATAGGGCCGATATTGTTCTTGCTTTTTATTAATGATTTGCCATGTGCAATAAAGTCAAATTGTAAAATCTTCGCTGATGACAGAAGGTGTATCACCCCATCCTTTCTGTAGCTGATGGGGAAAGCCTCCAGTCAGACATAGATGGTCTCATGGCTTGGTCTGAAGAATGGTTGCTTGGGTTTAATGAAGGAAAATGTAAACTTCTCCATATTGGTTACAATTATTTTATGAATGAAAAACAATTAGAAGCGGTTTCAGAAGAAAGAGACCTAGGAGTGTTGATTTCTAAGGACTTATCCTTTTCCCGCCACATTGCTCTTTCGGCGGGTAAGGCCAATAGAATTCTTGGGATGATAAAAAGGGCCTTTTTGTTTATTGACAAAGACTCCTTTCTTCTTTTATACAGTGAGGAAAATAAGTATTTGAACACCCTGCGATTTTGCAAGTTCTCCCACTTAGAAATCATGGAGGGGTCTGAAATTTTCATCTTAGGTGCATGTCCACTGTGAGAGACATAATCTAAAAAAAAAAAAAGAAATCCGGAAATCACAAAGTATGATTTTTTTTTTTTTATATATATAATTTATTTGCATGTTACTGCTGCAAATAAGTATTTGAACACCTGTGAAAATCAATGTTAATATTTGGTACAGTAGCCTTTGTTTGCAGTTACAGAGGTCAAATGTTTCCTGTAGTATTTCACCACGTGCTCCAAGCCTGAGCTCCAACCTTCTTCCTGAAGGAAGGAGGTTGCTTGCCAAAATCTCGCAATACATGACCCCATCCATCCTCCATTCAATACGATGCAGTTGTCCTGTCCCCTTTGCAGAAGAGCACCCCAGAGTATGATGTTTCCACCCCCATGCTTCATGGTTGGGATGGTTTTCTTGGGGTTGTTCTCATCCTCTAAACATGGTAAGTGGAGTTGATTCCAAAAAGCTCTCTTCTGGTCTCATCTGACCACATGACCTTCTCCCATGCCTCCTCTGGATCATCCAGATGGTCACTGGTGAACTTCAAATGGGCCTGGACATGTGTTGGCTTGAGCAGGGGGACCTTGCTGCCCTGCAGGATTTTAAACCATGACAGCATCATGTGTTACTAATGTAATCTTTGTGACTGTGGTCCCAGCTCTCTTCAGGTCATTGACCAGGACCTCCTGTGTAGTTCTGAGCTTTCTCAGAATCATCCTTACCCCACAAAGTGAGATCTTCATGGAATCCCAGACCGAGGGAGATTGACAATCATCTTATGTTTCTTCCACTTTCTAATAAATAATCATAACAGTTGTTGTCTTCTACCAAGCTGCTTGCCTGTTGTCCTGTAGTCCATCCCAGCCTTGTGCAGGTCTACAGTTTTGTCCCTGGTGTCCTTAGACAGCTCTTTGGTCTTGGCTATGGTGGACAGGTTGGAGTGTGATTGATTTAGTGTGTGAACAGGTGTCTTTTATACATGTAGCAAGTTCAAACAGGTGCAATTAATACAGGTAAAGAGTGCAGAATAAGTGGGCTTCTTAAAGAAAAATTAACAGGTCTGTGAGAGCCAGAATTCTTGCTGGTTGGTAGGTGTTCAAATACTTATTTGCAGCAGTAACATACAAATAAATTATTAAAAAATCATATATTGTGTATTTCCGGATTTGTTTTTTAGATTATGTCTCTCACAGTGAACGTGCACCTAAGATGAAAATTTCAGACCCCTCCATGATTTCTAAGTGGGAGAAGTTGCAAAACCGCAGGGTGTTCAAATACTTTTTTTCCTCACTGTAAAAAATGTTCGTTCGTCCTCACCTTGAATATTGTGTGCAGGCATGGTCACCATATTTGCAGAAAGACAAAAATATTTTAGAGAAAGTACAGAGAAGGGCCACTAAGTTGGTTCCAGAATTAACTAATTAATTAATTAATTAATTAATTAATAATTAATTAATTAGCCTCTTGCAACTGGGACTCACAAGTCTTGAAGACAGATGAACCCGAGGTGATTTGATTGAAATATATAAAATTTTGCATGGCTTTGAGAATGTTGACCCCACTGTATTTTTTGAATTGAGAAGGTATACTGGCCTTAGAGGCCATGAATTGTGCTTGGAAATTAATAGATCTAGATTGAATGTGAGAAAAAATGTCTTTAGTAACCGAGCAGTAAAGATTTGGAATAGTTTGCCACCTGAAGTGGTCTTATCCTCGAGTACAGGTATTTTTAAAGCAAATTATGATCTGTATTATAGTATAATGAATGCCACCAGATTTTAAAATTGTTAATAGCTGTTTTTATTGTTATAATGTGTCGTTATATACAATCATGTATACAAATATTTTACAAAATGAATTATGGCAGCACCCCACATCAGGGTGAATGTGAGGTGTTATTTGTAAAGTGCTTTGAGCGACTGATGCAGATGGAAAAGCGCTATATAAAATGCCTAATGGTAACAGATCACTTACCATTTAAGTTTCTAGTATTTACAGAAAATGTGCAATAATTATTTAAACAAAATTAGGCAGGTGCATAAATTTGGGCACCCTTGTCATTTTATTAATTTGAATACATTTAGCACTCATTATTGGAACACAAAATTGGTTTGGTAAGCTCATTGACCCTTGACCTCCTTGCGCAGGTTATTCCAATCATGAGAAAGGGTATTTAAGGTGGCCATTTGCAAATGTTCCCCTCTTTGCATCTCTTCTAATGAGTGGCAACATGGGAGCCTCTAAACAACTCTCAAATGATCTGAAAACAAAGATTGTTCAACATCAACCTGCTCTCACGGCAAGTCATGATTCAGCAGCACGAAATGTACATTAATCTACTGGTTTGTGATATTGTGACGAAAGCGCCTCATTTTCATCACAGCAGCATGAATTCAAATTTATTCCGTGATAGCTGCACGAAATTACAAGAGAAGCAGGTGGGGGGTCGGGTGGTTATGGCTAGGTTTGTGGGAAGGAGTAGGATTAGGTTATGGCTAAGGTTGGGGGTAGGAGTAGGGTTAATAATGAGTTAAAAAAAAAAAAAAACCCCGTCACGAAATGAGTTAAATTTTCGTGACGGGGTTTTTTTTTTTTAATTTAACTCATTTCGTGACGGGAGCACGAAAAAAAGTGAGACTGGGCTGTCAACATCATGGTTTAGGGGAAGGATAGCTATCAGTTTCTGCAGTTAGGAACATAGTGAGGAAATGGAAGGTCGCAGGCATGGTACTAGTTAAGGCCCGAAGTGGCAGGCCAAGAAATATCTCAGATAAGCTGAAGCGAAGGATGGGGAGAACAGTCATAGTCAACCCACAGACCTGCTCCAAAGACCTACAACATGATCTTGCTGCAGATAGTGTTTCTGTGCATTGTTCAACTATACAGCGCACTTTGCACAAGGAGATGCTGTAATGCAGAGGAAGCCTTTTCTGCGTACATGCCACAAACACATTTGCATGGCTGAAAAAGAACACAGCATTCCAAGAAAAACGCTTGCTACCTACAGTAAAATTTGGAGGTTGTTCCATCATGCTCTGTGGCTGTGTGGCCTGTGCAGGTACTGGGAATCTTGTTAAAGTTGAGGGTCATATTGATTCCAGTCAATATCAGCAGATTCTTGAGAACAATGTTCATTAATCAGTGACAATGTTGAAGTTGCGCCGGGGCTGGATCTTTCAACAGGACAACGACCCTAAACACTGCTCAAAATCTACTAAGGCATTCATGCAGAGCAACAAGTACAACATTCTGGAATGGCCATCCCCAGACCTGAATATTATTGAAAATCTGTGGTGTGATTTTAAGTGGGCTGTCCATGCTCAGAAACCAACAATCCTGACTGAACTGGAGATGTTTTGCAAACAAGAATGGTCCCAAATACCTTCAGCCAGAATCCAGACTCTCATTGGAAGCTATAGGGAGCATTTAGAGGCTGGTATTTCTGGAAAGGAGGATCTACTAAATATTGATGTATTTTTTTCTGTTGGGGTGCCCAAATTTATGCACCTGCTTAATTTTGTTTAAAGAATTATTGCACACTTTCTGTAAATCCTATAAACTTCATTTCACTTCTCAAATATCACTGTGTCTGTCTGCTATATGATATATTTAACTGAAACTGTTGATCCAAACAACCAATGATTTATAAAGTAAAATCATGGAAATCATTAGGGGTTCCCAAACTTTTACCTACAACTGCATACATAAGTATAAACACCCTTTGTTCAATACTGTGTTGATGCACCTTTGGCAGCAATTATAGCCTCAAGTTTTCTTGAATATGATGCCACAAGCTTGGTGCACCTATCTTTGGGCAGGTTTGCCCATTCCTCATTGCAATACCTCTCAAGTGCCATCAGGTGGGATGGGGAGTGTTGGTGCACAGCCATTTTCAGATGTTCAATCAGATTCAGCTCTGGACTCTTGCTGGGCCACTCAAGGCCATTCAGAGTTGTCCTGAAGTCACTCATTTAACGCCTGGTATTCATGCCAAAGAGTTCCTTCTTGTTTGTCTCATTGGACCAGAGAGTTTTGTTTCTCATGGTCTGAGAGTCCTTCAGGTGCTTTTTGATAAAAAGTCCAGGCGGGCTGCCGTGTGCCTTTGACCAAGGAGTGGCTTCTTTCTGGCCACTTTACCATAGAATAGAATAGAATCTTTATTGTCATTGTAACATGTACAACAAAATTAAAAATGCTAGACCAGTCAGTGGAACATGCAACAACATTCAGATCATATAAAAGACTAAAATGAAAACTATAAAAGCATAAAAATATATCTAAATAAATAATTATAATACAAACCAGCAAACACTCAACCAAACGTACAACATTACAAGTAATTGCACAATCCCTTAGTCGGACTAGCCACAGTAATTACATTTCGGCTTTACTGAGTGTGGTTATTGCTGTGGGGTAAAAGCTGTCTCTGAATCTGTTTGTCCTTGTTTTGATTGATCTGTACCGACTGCCTGATGGTAATAGATCAAACGGGGAG
The DNA here is from genome assembly GCF_902500255.1 of Thalassophryne amazonica. Lineage (NCBI taxonomy): Eukaryota > Metazoa > Chordata > Actinopteri > Batrachoidiformes > Batrachoididae > Thalassophryne > Thalassophryne amazonica. The sequence goes on from NC_047106.1 coordinate 85,554,284, forward strand.
TGATCAGGGTGTGAGGTGTTCTTTATAATGTTCTTGGCTTTTTTGAGGCAGCGGGAATGGTGCACTTCTTCCAGAGTGAGGAGAGGGCAGCCTCTGGAGTGCTTTTCTCTGAGCCACTGTGCAGCTGGTGTATCACACACACATACAATATGTCAGTATGCTCTCTATGGAGCACTGGTAAAAGGACACCAGCAGTCTCTGTGTGATGTTTTTTCTGAGCACCCTCAGGAAGTGCTGTCTCTGCTGGGTCTTTTTCAGTCGCTCAGAGGTGTTCACGCTCCAGGACACATTCTCCTCAATGTGGACTCCCAGAAAGTGGAAGTCTGCCACCCTCTCTACACAGTCCCTGTTGATAATCAATGGTGTAATGTCCATTTTTTTCTTCCTGAAGTCTGTTATCAGCTCCTTGGTTTTTGAGATGTTGAGGAGCAGGTTATTTTCCCTGCACCACCTTATTAGCTGCTGCACCTCGTTCCTGTAGGCAGACTCATCCCCTCCGGAGATGAGGCCTAACTGGTGGATTTCTGCAGAGATGGTTGTCCTTCTGGAAGGTTCTCCTCTCTCCACAGAGGAATGCAAAACCTCTGACAGAGTGACCTTCAGGTTCTTGGTCACCTCCCTGACTAAGGTCCTTCTTTCGTGATCGCTCAGTTTAGATGGGCAGCCAGCTCTAGGAAGAGTCCTGGTGGATCTGAACTTCAAACTTGTTCCATTTATGGATAATGGAGGCCACTGTGCTTATTAGGACCTTCAAAACAGTAGAAATGTTTCTGTACCCTTCCCCAGATTTGTGACTATCTCCAATCAACTGAATTTATCCAGGTAGACTCCAATTAAGCTGTAGAAACATCTCAAGGATCATCAGTGGAAACAGGATTCAACTGAGCTCAATTTTGAGCTTCAGGGCAAAAGCTGTGAATACTTATGTACATGTGCTATCTTGTTTTTTTTGTTTTTTTTTTCTTCAATACATTTGCAAAAATAAAAAATGCATTTTTTACATTGTCATTATTGGGCATTGGTAGTAGAATTTTGAGGAAAAAGATGAATTTCATCCATTTTGGTATCAGGCTGTAACATAAGAAAATGTGGAAAAAGTGAAGAGAAACCAACTCCAAATGAACTTACACTATGCAGCATTAACTACATGTTGTAGATCCTCAAGATAGGGCCCAAAGCTTTTTTTTTTTTTTTTTTTATGAAATTTGATGATATACCTTATAGGAGGAGTTTAAGTATGTTAGGGTCTTGTTCACGAATGGGGGTAAGTTGAAGTGTGAGATCGTTTGACGGATTGGGGCTGCGTCTGATGTTTTACGGACATTGTACCAGACCACCGTGGGCAAGAAGAGATGAGCCAGAAGGCGAGACTCTCAATTTACCAATCAATTTGCACTCTCTTCCTCACCTGTGGTCATGAACTTTGAGTAATGACTGAAAGAACAAGGTTGCGAATACATGTAGCAGAAAGGCCTTTCCTCCATTGGGTATCTGGGTTTACACTATGGAACAGGGTAAGAAGCTTGAATATCTGGGAGGGACTTGAAGTAGAGCCGCTGCTGCTTCATATTGAAAGGAGCCGGCTGAGGTGGTTCAGGCATGTGTTTAGGATGCCCATTGGTCGACTCCCTGTGGTGGTCTTCTTGTGATGTTCAACTGGGAGGTGTTCCTAGGGAAGACCCCACTGGTGGGATTGTATATTTCCAGATGGCTGGGGAATGGCTCAGGATTCCCCTGGAAGAGTTGTCGGACTTGGCTGAGGATAGGGAAGAGTGGAATGAGCTGCTTGGTCTACTACCATCATGACCCGGACCCAGAGAAGCAGCAGAAAATGAATGAAGGAACCTTTTTGTAAATGAAATCGTAGTTCTGGGCAGCATTTAAAGGAATCTAAACATTTTTACTGTCTCATTGTAGAGAAAACATCATACAAAAAGCCTGGAGGAGCTGGCAGCTATCATTGAAGTGTTGGAGGAAGATCTGAAGACTGGCAACATCTGCAGTCCTCCGTCTCAGACCTTTTCTCCCTGTGACTCTCCGGTATCTCCTGAGCAGTTGCCTGAATACAATGATAAATTTCAGGGATCATGGCAACAATTAGCCAGCTACTCCGTTCAGTATGATGCTGAAAAGCACTTGCCCAGAATGACAGACTGCTTCATGGCGAGTGTTGAAACACCTCCAAATAATAAGAGCAACATCTACTATTCTTCATATGCTATATCACCTTATCAGGGTGCAGGCTACAATAGTGATGAATCAGATGAAATGATCCCCAGTCCACAGTCCAATGCTTTTTCACAGGGAAAATACCATCAAGTCATATCCCCTTTGGACACAAGACACAGCACTCATCTGGCTTCTAGTTATAAGCTGTACCAAGAGGAAAAAAGAGAAGGCAGTGGTGGAAAAGGTGAGGAATGCCCTAGTCTTCAGTATGAGAACTGGAGCAGTACCAGTTTTTTCTGCACTCAGCTTCAAAAAGAGGAAATCCGACTAAAGAACATCTCAGATGCAGTGCTGCTTTCCACCGATGGACATGGCAGAACGTAAGTTTCATAAGCATATGTCTTTATGATTGTGGTGGTATACTTCCATGTCATGAAATATCTTCACAAATCCCCCGCAGGCTCATGCTTGTCGTATGTTGTATCAAAACATTGTTACTAATTATGACAAGTACCGGCACTGTCAGTGAGGGACAGGTGTCTCTACTGTCATGTCTGCTGGCTACTTTGACCATTTGTAGAAAGCTTCTGCCTTGTCACCACTCAGTATGCGAACACATTATTATAAGTGGCCGGTTGCGTGGTCTGCTTCATTGTGGAAATATCCATATACAGGTTTGCCTAACAAAATGTCAATAAAATTTTTAAAACATCTGATCATAAAGTTAGCCTGACCTTAGCCTTTGACCGGCATTGCTTTCAACTGAATGAACAAAAATCAAGTGCAGAGGTGGGCTGTGTGTCTCAGAACAAGCCCCTATACTCAGCACTATTTAAGAACAAACCCTAGGTTATAATTAGCCTGAAATCTACTTTAAAAGAAACTTCAGAGCATGACAATGTAATAATTAACAATGTTACAGGAGGGTGTGTCAATTAAAAACAGTTTTGAAATGTAGAAGGCCTTAGCAATAAAATAGTGCATTTTGGGGTGTTGAGTATGAATATGACATTTATTGTAATATAAAAATAAATCTAGCTACCAGCATTTTCAATTGAAAATTGGAAAAATTGCGATTTTTTTTTTTATTAACACGATTGTGTATAAAAAGGCAAAATCACAATTTAGCAAATTGAAAAGCCCTTATTGATGAATTGGTGTATTTTACATTGGTAAATTAGAATATGGCACTGATTTGTAACTATAGCTAGTGCTAGGCAGTAGCATTTTGCTTTGAAAATTCATAAAAATGGCTTTTTTTAAAGTGCGATTTTTGTGTTAAGTGGCATCCATATATCCATGAAAAGCTATGATACTAAGTGATGTCCATTTCCTAAAAGGGACCCAGTCTTTTCAAAAAAGAGAAACTGGACAAAGAATATCTTCAAATAGTAACATTTCAGAAATCTTAAATGTAAAGAATAATACAAAATTTTAATAAGTAAGGTATACAAGTTATATTAATCGTCAGTGTGACCAAGTTTATTATTAACTACCACTATGCTAGTAATCACAAACAACCCTGAGTAAGTGTTGCACAAAGGGATATACAGTTGTATGCAAAGAAATTTCAGTGAAAAATATATCATATAGCAGACAAACACAATGAGATTTGAGAAGTGAAATGAAGTTTCTAGTATTTCCAGAAAGTGCGCAGTAATTATTTGGCAGGTGCATAAATTTGGTCACCCATGCTATTTTATTAATTTGAATACATTTAGCACTAATTTGGTAAGCTCATTGACCCTTGACCTCCTTACGCAGGTGAATCCAATCAGGGTTCTCCCCCAAAATTTTTAGTATAGCGGTGCTGTTGGAAATTATCACCTGAGGTGGCGCATGTTGCAAAATATCAAATATCAAAGTTCTTTTTTGCATTTACTTTTCTGTCTGAGTTAATAAAATAAATAATCTTAAAGTTTAAAAACACATTAATATTTGATGGACATAGCATTTGCTGTCTTCTTCAAAAATGACACACTGTACCTACCTTTAATACAGTAAGACAGGCAGAGTTTTTTCTGTCATGTTGACAGTTTAGCTTTTTTTTTTTTTCAGCATTTTCGAATGGGTTTGCATAGTTTTTAAAAAAGCAATATAACACCTAATTGTCTTGTTTGAACAAAAGCTAAATCTGGACTGATTTGATTGTCAAATTAGAATCAGAATCAAATATATTGCCAGGTAAATTCTCACATACAAGTAATCTGATCTGGTGTCATTGGTGCATAAACAACAATAAACAAAAGAAAATGAAAAAAATAAATATGTAAGAAGGAACTAGAAGAAGTAAAGGAATAAATCTGCTCTTTTAATGATAAAATCCTGGATGAAAAACTTTCTGAATCAGTTTTTCACACTTTACTGTTTCACTGAGGCTGTGTGGTGAAGATGATTGTTTATTAAAATTGCTTAGCTGCTTTTTTAGTGTGTAGCGTCTGCTGTTCTCTCTCTCTCTCTCTCTCTCTCTCTCTCTCTCTCTCTCTCTCTCTCTCTCTCTCTCTCTCTCTCTCTCTCTCTCTCTCTCACATCGTATTTGAGAAAACTTTGGAAAAATGAAGGCTTTCAACTGTAAAAATAAAGCCTATAAATGAATTTCTGGAGCTATGCAAGCAGAAGGAGCTCTTTTATTGGAAGACTTTGACAGAGTTTTTTTTTGTTGTTCTTTTCACTGTGTGCTCTCTCTCAGCTGCAGCCATGGAGCTGTATATAAGAACTAGAGAGCGCAGTAGCGCTGAGCCATGTGCCGACAAGGAGGCGTGATCGCCATTTTAATTCCGGGCAAGTTAAGCTGCGTTTACACATAATGACGACAAGTCACGAATGCCACGAAGTACACATTCTTGGCCACTGATCACGAATGTGATAATTCGGGGCAGAGGCATCAGGAGTCCTCAGGAACTGCTGCAACCTGTTACCACGCGTTACGATTAATGGCACATGTTGCTGGAGAATTATCAGGAACCATTATGCATGGTCAAGAATAGTATTCCGTGTTGTTGCACGCTATTGCGAGTAACAGCGCATCGTTATGTTCTGTCACATTGGGCCTCATGTATCAATGTTGCGCACTTGTGGCGTAAATTTACGGCGTAAACTTGAAATACACCAAAGTCGCCGTGACATGCATCAAGCAGTGCGTACCTGCCCATTTCTGGCGTACGCCTGATGTGATCTTGAAAAATGCGGCGGGTGGAAACGATCGTAATTATAATAAACACGCCCATAAATATTCAGACTCCGCTTCAGACACACCCTCATTTTACGACACTGAAGCCGGAAAGACAGCAATGAAAAAGAACTCCACCAATCACGACGCGTGCCAATAGAGCGTCAAAAGCAGCCGTCGTATCAATTGTTTTGTAGTATATAATCAATAAAGTGTTACAGTGGTCCCTCATTAATCGCTGGAGTTACGTTCTAAAAAATAGCCCGAAATACGCGAAACCGTGACGTAGTCAGCGTTATTTTTTACAATTATTATAGATGTTTCAAAGCTGTAAAAACCCCTCACTACACAGTTTATACATGTTCTCAATCAGGCATGAACATTTTCTCACTTTTCTCTCGGTGTAAACACTCTCAAAGTTCAAACCTTAGTAGGAAAATAATACCAAACTGTTTTCAGGCCCAAACATTTGTTTGAGAAATAAAAATAGAACGTTTTCCTATAAATAATTATGATGGCATTTAGAACTAATGAATTAATTTTAACGATCAACGAACGAGGTCGGACACAAATTATTAATAGTGACTGACCAGTATGTCACAGATCGCTCCTCTGCGTCCTGACGCTGCGCCTTTTCCCACTCACATCTCGCTGCAGCAGGTGTGTGTTTCCGTGTGACAAACACAATTACGAGTAGTTGTTGGCGCTCTTTTCTCTTCTGGGCAACAAGATTCTTCTAAACAGATACACAGAACACTGTTTAAAAAAAAAAAAAAAAAAGCATGCAAAATTGGACTAAATACTCCGCGAGACTCCGAGGCCACGACAGGTGAACGGCGTTATAGCGAGGGACCACTGTATTCTCTTTTCACATGTCAATAATTCTTGACATGTGGATATTTGCTCGCTCAATTAATAAGACACGCCTAATCTGTCAGATTTCTTTATTTTTTAAATTTATTTCTGTATTTATTTTATTGTGACAACCGAATGGCGACGACAAAACCTGGTTGCAGCACGGGCGAATTAAGGGAATGACGATCACACTACATGAAGTTAAGCTCAGCGCTGCTCTGGCTCCAGGCTCGAAGTCTGGAGAAAAGGGCGAGCAGCGCTTTCCTTCCTGTCAGCGCTGTGACCACGGATCGTGCTCCATAACAAAGGCGGGATTTGTATTGATTATTATGTAGTATAATCAGGAAAGTGTTATTTATGTAACATATGCATTGATTTGTATAATGGCACTGTTTATCATGTTGATCATCTTCATTTTTATGTGGATTCCAGCGCTGGTTCATTTTGGTGTATAATTTACGCCACCTCTCGACCTGGTGTATATTTTCAGCGCAGCGTACGCCAACGACCACATTGATAAATGCCAAGTAGCAGCCATTTTGGCGTACACCCCATATACGCTCAAATATCGCCGTACGCAATGTTGATACATGAGGCCCATTGTGAATGAGGTGAATTGTCTCCACACATACACCCATATTCATCCAGATCGCTCCAGTTTTTCAGAAGAACTTTGTGACTGCATGCGTAGTTGGGCTCTGTGCCATGGATTGGTGCACAGAGGAGGAGGAGGAGACGCACAGAGCCAGATGTGTGGCTTCATGCAGCTCTCGTCTCGTGCGTTTTCCCAAACATCAGGCACATGCAGCAGGTGGAACACCTGCAGGAGCGCACTGAAATGAGACTTTTAGCCGACTTGGTGTCAGCAGTCAAACTAAATGCGGGGCAGCAGGGTTTAATTGTGCGCGCGCTTCTTCCTCCACCGGACTGGAGGAGGTGCAGAGATGTCTGGCTGTACATGAGTCTCCTCTCGCTCCTCTGGCTCAGATTCGTTCTCCCGCTCAATAACAGCAGGTGGAACACCTGCAGGAGCGTCCTGAGGAGCTTCAGCAGGAACTGTGGAACGACACTTGGCTGACTTCGCGTCACTGTTCCTCTTCGGCATACTGCATCAAACTGAACGCTGTGGAGCCAAGTTTAATTGTGCGCACGTGACAGAAAACTGATTCATCGCGGCACAAAGTGAAATGTGACGCCGCGTTACAAGTCGTGTCAAAACTTGACAGTTTCCGTGTCACTTCGTAATAACGCGTGACAGTTTGGACTCCAAGAACCATCACAGGAACCACTACGAACGTTATCACGTTCTATTAAGGATCACTACTCATCAAGACGGATCAACACGCTCAGTTGCGACCTCCACGACGTGAGACGAAATGAGGGTGGAGTGTGACATTCGTGGAAGATTTTTTTTGACAGCCAAAAACATGCTCCACGAATATCAAGAATATCACGCACCAACACGCACTATTAAGAAACCTATTCAGATCAGTCACATTAAGAATGTCAGGAATGTGTCACGAATGACAGAAAAATGACATTCATAACGCGTCTTGCTCATGTGTAAATGCACCATTAGTGATTTGCGTGCATAGAAGTTCACTTAGTCTCGTCAAGAAACTCTGCGTTGCTCTGGATTGGATTAAAAGTTACTTACAAAACCGAGAGCAGTTTGTTAAACTCAGGGAATACTGTTCTTCATATCTGGACATCATTTGTGGGCTACCACAGGGTTCTGTGTTGGGCCAAAATTATTTATTTTATCCATTAATGATTTATGTAAAGATCTGGTTAAAACTGTGCTCTTTGCAGATGACACAAACCTGTTTTGCTCAGGGGAAAATCTGCAACAATTATAATTTGATTTAGGAACAGAAATGATAAAGTTAAAGAGATGGTTTAACATTAACAAATTATCATTAAATTTGTCTAAAACTAAATTGATGTTATTTGGAAATTATAAAAAAAAGATATACAAATTCAGTTAAATATACATAGGGTAAACATAAAGCGTGTCAAAGAGAACAAGTTTTTAGGTGTCATTATTGAGGAAAAATTAATTGGAAAGCTCATATTCAGCATATTCAAATGAAGGTATCAAAAAGTATTGCAGTATTAAATAAAGTAAAGCATGTTCTTGATTGCAGAGCACTACATACTCTCTATTGTTCATTGGTTGCACCCTACTTGACTTATTGCGCTGACGTTTGGGTCAACAATTACAAAACTACATTGCAACCATTATTCAGTCTTCAAAAAAGAGCATTAAGGACAATTCATAATGCAGGTTATCGAGACCGCACCAACCCACTGTTCATTAAATCTCAGATATTAAAACTTAATGATATGATTTCGTTCAAGACTGTTCAATTAATGCACAAAGTGAAAAATAAACAAGTGCCATTTAGAATTCAAGAATATTTTACAGAGATAGAAGGAAAATATAATTTACAGGGCTTGTATCATTTTAAAATTGCTGGCATTCGGACGACCAGGAAAGGTTTGTGTGTCTCCATGTGTGGCCCTAGATTATGGAATAACCTGACGGATGAACTCAAACGATGTCCAAATATCAATCAGTTTAAAAATCAACATAAAAAAATGTTTTCAAGATATGTTCGTATCTAAAAAAGTATGAGTTTTGTGTTGTCAGTTGTAATTGTGAACTTGTACAGTAACATTCATTTGTGTATGTCTATGTATGTACACTCAACAAAAATATAAACGCAACACTTTTGGTTTTGCTCCCATTTTGTATGAGATGAACTCAAAGATCTAAAACTTTTTCCACATACACAATATCACCATTTCCCTCAAATATTGTTCAAAAGCCAGTCTAAATCTGTGATAGTGAGCACTTCTCCTTTGCTGAGATAATCCATCCCACCTCACAGGTGTGCCATATCAAGATGCTGATTAGACACCATGATTAGTGCACAGGTGTGCCTTAGATTGTCCACAATAAAAGGCCACTCTGAAAGGTGCAGTTTTATCACACAGCACAATGCCACAGATGTCGCAAGATTTGAGGGAGCATGCAGTTGGCATGCTGACAGCAGGAATGTCAACCAGAGCTGTTGCTCGTGTATTGAATGTTCATTTCTCTACCATAAGCCGTCTCCAAAGGCGTTTCAGAGAATTTGGCAGTACATCCAACCAGCTTCACAACCGCAGACCACGTGTAACCACACCAGCCCAGGACCTCCACATCCAGCATGTTTACCTCCAAGATCGTCTGAGACCAGCCACTCGGACAGCTGCTGAAACAATCGGTTTGCATAACCAAGGAATTTCTGCACAAACTGTCAGAAACCGTCTCAGGGAAGCTCATCTGCATGCTCGTCGTCCTCATCGGGGTCTCGACCTGACTCCAGTTCGTCGTCGTAACCGACTTGAGTGGGCAAATGCTCACATTCGCTGGCGTTTGGCACGTTGGAGAGGTGTTCTCTTCACGGATGAATCCCGGTTCACACTGTCCAGGGCAGATGGCAGACAGCGTGTGTGGCGCTGTGTGGGTGAGCGGTATTCTAATGTCAATGTTGTGGATCGAGTGGCCCATGGTGGCGGTGGGGTTATGGTATGGGCAGGCGTCTGTTATGGACGAAGAACACAGGTGCACTTTATTGATGGCATTTTGAATGCACAGAGATACCGTGACGAGATCCTGAGGCCCATTGTTGTGCCATACATCCAAGAACATCACCTCATGTTGCAGCAGGATAATGCACGGCCCCATGTTGAAGGATCTGTACACAATTCTTGGAAGCTGAAAATGTCCCAGTTCTTGCATGGCCGGCATACTCACCGGACATGTCACCCATTGAGCATGTTTGGGATGCTCTGGACCGGCGTATACGACAGCGTGTACCAGTTCCTGCCAATATCCAGCAACTTCGCACAGCCATTGAAGAGGAGTGGACCAACATTCCACAGGCCACAATTGACAACCTGATCAACTCTATGCGAAGGAGATGTGTTGCACTGCATGAGGCAAATGGTGGTCACACCAGATACTGACTGGTATCCCCCCCCCAATAAAACAAATCTGCACCTTTCAGAGTGGCCTTTTATTGTGGACAGTCTAAGGCACACCTGTGCACTAATCATGGTGTCTAATCAGCATCTTGGTATGGCACACCTGTGAGGTGGGATGGATTATCTCAGCAAAGGAGAAGTGCTCACTATCACAGATTTAGACTGGTTTGTGAACAATATTTGAGGGAAATGGTGATATTGTGTATGTGGAAAAGGTTTTAGATCTTTGAGTTCATCTCATACAAAATGGGAGCAAAACCAAAAGTGTTGCATTTATATTTTTGTTGAGTGTATGTATATGTATATATGTGTATATGTATATATATGTATATGTGTATGTGTATATGTGTATATATGTGTGAATGTGTATATATGTGTATGTGTATATATGTGTGTGTGTATATGTGTGAATGTATATATGTGTATATATGTGTGTGTGTATATGTGTGAATGTATATATGTGTATATATGTGTGTGTGTATATGTCTTTTGTTTTTTCATTTATCTTTGATGTTTTTTTAGTAGAATGCAATGGGCCCCAAACCTGGGGTCTAAAGTTGCATCCTAGGTTCTATAGTTATCTTAACCAGATCTGGCATTGTATCCGAGGGCTCTCTTCAAGATGGTGATCGTTCCCTTAATCGCAGACAACTGCACCTCATGTGCACTTGGGTGACCGGGGATTGCCTCAAGGTATTTCTTCAGGTTCTTCTTCATCAGGCCTGTTGCTCCTACCACAACTGGAATGATATCGATGTCTTTCAATGACCATGTTGTTCTTAGGTCATTTTTTAGGTCTTGGTATTTTGAGATCTTTCCCCTTTCAGCTCGATTCAGGCCGTAGTCATTGGGGACTGTCACATCAATGATTTTGGCTGTTTTCTCTTGCTTGTTCCAGATGACAATATCAGGTTTGATTGCACCTCCTTCTATGTGTCTTCCTGCTGGGATCTCTTTGTCGTAGAAGATCGTTATTTTTCCATTGGATGAGACTGGTGTTGGCTCGTGCTCCCAGACATGTTCTTTGACTTCCAACTCCAGTTCCTTGCAGATCTTCCAGTGTATATGTGTATGTATGTATGTATGTGTATGTATGTGTATATGTGTATACATACATACCTACCATTCCTACCAGGCTGCTCAAGAAAGCCCTACCATTATTTAATGCTTCGATCTTAAATATGATCAATCTATCTTTGTTAGTTGGCTATGTACCACAGGCTTTTAAGGTGGCAGTAATTAAACCATTACTTAAAAAGCCATCACTTGACCCAGCTATCTTAGCTAATTATAGGCCAATCTCCAACCTTCCTTTTCTCTCAAAAATTCTTGAAAGGGTAGTTGTAAAACAGCTAACTGATCATCTGCAGAGGAATGGTCTATTTGAAGAGTTTCAGTCAGGTTTTAGAATTCATCATAGTACAGAAACAGCATTAGTGAAGGTTACAAATGATCTTCTTATGGCCTCGGACAGTGGACTCATCTCTGTGCTTGTTCTGTTAGACCTCAATGCTGCTTTTGATACTGTTGACCATAAAATTTTATTACAGAGATTAGAGCATGCCATAGGTATTAAAGGCACTGCGCTGCGGTGGTTTGAATCATATTTGTCTAATAGATTACAATTTGTTCATGTAAATGGGGAATCTTCTTCACAGACTAAAGTTAATTATGGAGTTCCACAAGGTTCTGTGCTAGGACCAATTTTATTCACTTTATACATGCTTCCCTTAGGCAGTATTATTAGACGGTATTGCTTAAATTTTCATTGTTACGCAGATGATACCCAGCTTTATCTATCCATGAAGCCAGACGGACACACACCAATTAGCTAAACTGCAGGATTGTCTTACAGACATAAAGACATGGATGACCTCTAATTTCCTGCTTTTAAACTCAGATAAAACTGAAGTTATTGTACTTGGCCCCACAAATCTTAGAAACATGGTGTCTAACCAGATCCTTACTCTGGATGGCATTACCCTGACCTCTAGTAATACTGTGAGAAATCTTGGAGTCATTTTGATCAGGATATGTCATTCAAAGCGCATATTAAACAAATATGTAGGACTGCTTTTTTGCATTTACGCAATATCTCTAAAATCAGAAAGGTCTTGTCTCAGAGTGATGCTGAAAAACTAATTCATGCATTTATTTCCTCTAGGCTGGACTATTGTAATTCATTATTATCAGGTTGTCCTAAAAGTTCCCTAAAAAGCCTTCAGTTAATTCAAAATGCTGCAGCTAGAGTACTGACGGGGACTAGAAGGAGAGAGCATATCTCACCCATATTGGCCTCTCTTCATTGGCTTCCTGTTAATTCTAGAATAGAATTTAAAATTCTTCTTCTTACTTATAAGGTTTTGAATAATCAGGTCCCATCATATCTTAGGGACCTCGTAGTACCATATCACCCCAATAGAGCGCTTCGCTCTCAGACTGCAGGCTTACTTGTAGTTCCTAGGGTTTGTAAGAGTAGAATGGGAGGCAGAGCCTTCAGCTTTCAGGCTCCTCTCCTGTGGAACCAGCTCCCAATTCAGATCAGGGAGACAGACACCCTCTCTACTTTTAAGATTAGGCTTAAAACTTTCCTTTTTGCTAAAGCTTATAGTTAGGGCTGGATCAGGTGACCCTGAACCATCCCTTAGTTATGCTGCTATAGACGTAGACTGCTGGGGGGTTCCCATGATGCACTGTTTCTTTCTCTTTTTGCTCTGTATGCACCACTCTGCATTTAATCATTAGTGATCGATCTCTGCTCCCCTCCACAGCATGTCTTTTTCCTGGTTCTCTCCCTCAGCCCCAACCAGTCCCAGCAGAAGACTGCCCCTCCCTGAGCCTGGTTCTGCTGGAGGTTTCTTCCTGTTAAAAGGGAGTTTTTCCTTCCCACTGTAGCCAAGTGCTTGCTCACAGGGGGTCGTTTTGACCGTTGGGGTTTTACATAATTATTGTATGGCCTTGCCTTACAATATAAGGCGCCTTGGGGCGACTGTTTGTTGTGATTTGGTGCTATATAAAAAAATTGATTGATTGATTGATTGATATGTGTATATATGTATATGTATGTATGTGTATATATGTATGTGTATGTATATATATGTGTATATATGTATGTGTATGTATATATATGTGTATATATGTATGTGTATGTATATATGTGTATATATGTATGTGTATGTATATATATGTGTATATATGTGTGTGTATGTATGTGTATGTATATGTATGTGTGTGTGTATGTGTGTGTGTATGTGTGTGTGTGTATGTGTGTATGTATGTGTGTGTATGTGTGTGTGTGTATGTGTGTATGTATGTGTGTGTGTATGTGTATGTGTGTGTGTGTGTATGTATACGTATGTATGTATGTGTGTGTATATGTGTATGTGTGTATGTATGTGTGTGTGTATGTGTATGTGTGTGTGTGTGTATGTATACTCAACAAAAATATAAACGCAACACTTTTGGTTTTGCTCCCATTTTGTATGAGATGAACTCAAAGATCTAAAACTTTTTCCACATATACAATATCACCATTTCCCTCAAATATTGTTCACAAACCAGTCTAAATCTGTGATAGTGAGCACTTCTCCTTTGCTGAGATAATCCATCCCCCCTCACAGGTGTGCCATATCAAGATGCTGATTAGACACCATGATTAGTGCACAGGTGTGCCTTAGACTGCCCACAATAAAAGGCCACTCTGAAAGGTGCAGTTTTATCACACAGCACAATGCCACAGATGTCGCAAGATTTGAGGGAGCGTGCAATTGGCATGCTGACAGCAGGAATGTCAACCAGAGCTGTTGCTCGTGTATTGAATGTTCATTTCTCTACCATAAGCCGTCTCCAAAGGCGTTTCAGAGAATTTGGCAGTACATCCAACCAGCCTCACAACCGCAGACCACGTGTAACCACACCAGCCCAGGACCTCCACATCCAGCATGTTCACCTCCAAGATCGTCTGAGACCAGCCACTCGGAC